>NW_006796769.1:3014840-3030798 GCF_000442215.2 Lipotes vexillifer | reverse complement strand
GCAGGAATTCTTATAAAATATGATAATAAATTGGGGTTAGGAGAAGAAATAGAGGACATGTGATCCAAACTCGAATTGTACAAAGGAGGACTTTGAAGCTTAGATAATTTAACAGTATTTTCCAAGACCTTGTGATGTAATGGCAGGACCAGGACAAGAATATGCATCTTTCTGAATCTCTGTTCATGAGTTGTCAAAAGTACAGTGCTTGTGTTGGGGGAAAATACCAATTCCTCAGAGGCATTCATTGACACATTTGTGTTTATAAACACATCTTGGAAAACTGTGTTGTGGTCGTTTCACCCACATAAAATTGAAATTAATCCTGCACAATGCATGTATGTATTTTCTTTCCCTTTCTAAGCAATCCTGTCCTTGGATTTTCCCACTTTCAGTGTCTGCTCCTGTGAGCAGTAAATCAGTTGTAGTAGATGGAGGAGCAGGGAATTATTGCTTGTGAAAAATCTCTCTCTGGTCAGAGAAATAACATTTGCAAATATATTCATGATAAATTTGCACACCTAATAATGATATGTCCTATATATTTTTTGTTTGTTTTACCATAACATTTTAACTTTAACAGTGACAATAACAAGAATGGGACATAATCACACAGTTTGAATGTTCAACTCCAAAACGAATGGTTTTCATAGTCAGTCTTGCTAAATGTTTGTCAATTTTGCTGATCTTTTTTCCCCCATTGATTTTCTCTATTGTTTTCTGCTATCTACCTTATCTCTCTCTAATATATATTAATCACTTCCTTCTGTTGTTAGCTTTGGACTTAGCTGGTTCTTATTTTTTCTAGTTCCTTAAGGTATAAAGTTAGGTTGTTGATTTGAGATCTTCTTAAAGATTGTTGACAGCTATAAATTTCCCTCTTAGCACTGCTTTTGCTGCATCCTGTAAGTTTAGATGTGTTGTATTTTTATTTTCAGTTACCTCAAGATATTTTCTAGCTTTCCTTGTGATTTCTCCTTTGACACACTGATTGTTTAAGCCAAATATTCATGATTTTTTAATGTTTTTCTTCTGCTACTGATTTCTAGTTTCATTCCATTGTGATTGGAAAAGATACTTTTTATGATTTCAAACTTTTAAAATTCATTAAGACTTGTTTTGTGGCCTAAAACATGGTCTATCCTGGAGAATGTTTCACATGCCCTTGAGATAGAAAAAGTGTAGTTTGCTCTTGTTGGGTGGACTGCAAAACAAATGGTTTTCAAAAGATATTTTGGGAAGAAGACTGACAAGCAGTTGCCTTGAATATGTCTCTGTGTTGCATTACATCAATGCCCCACAGATTTACAGTATATTACTGTGAAAATAGCAGTTATAATTATAAAAAATAATATTTTCACTATTATTCTAAAAAATTTATTTATAGCACAACAGTGATATATACATATACATATATATACACACAATAATAATGATAAAGACTGCAAACTTCTGGACACATGATTAATACCTGATTGATATTTGAAACTGTTAAACACAGTGCCTTATATAAAGGGTGTATTTATGTAATCAATGATAATCATTTCCAAATAAATAGCATAAATGTAGCAGGCATTTTTTTTTTTTTTTTTTTTTTAGGGAACCCTCTGACACTGTTGTTGGGAATGTAAATTGGTGCGGCCACTATGAATTTATTTTTTTTTAATTTATTTTTGGCGGCTTTTTTTTTTTTTTTTTTTTTGTGGTACGCAGGCCTCTCACTGCTGTGGCCTCTCCCGCTGCGGAGCACAGGCTACGGATGCGCAGGTTCAGCGGCCATGGCTCACGGGCCCAGCCGCTCTGCGGCATGTGGGATCTTCCCGGACCAGGGTACGAACCCACGTCCCCTGCATCGGCAGGCGGACTCTCAACCACTGCACCACCAGGGAAGCCCGCAGGCATATTTTAAAAGTAGTTTCATGTATCAGATCCAGATGTCTTCAGTCTGATATTTCCTTAATGATCCAAAGACATCTTTTAGTAATAGTTCTATACTGGAGGTTAGCATGCTGCTGCCGAAGATGCGTCTCAAGCAAGCACTGCTCCCAGCAGGCTTCCCTGAGCCCCCCATGTGGATGGTGCAATCTCCCCACAGCCTCCCAGAGTCCCATGAACTTTATTCTAACATGACGCTTATTATTACATCAGCTGGTAATATTCCATCAACGTGTCAGCCTCCCCCAACTAAGCTCAAAGGCACTTGAGATGTTTATTTCCCTTATCCATCATACAACCTTTCTTTCATGAGTCTTTATATACTTAGAGATACCAGACAGAAGATACCTCCCATCCACATCTTCCAGATTTATCAAGAGAGCTCTTCACCTGCTAAGAGCACCTTCGGTTCACCAAGAGCAAGAACAGCTCTCAGATGAGAGAGCAAATGAAATGTTTTGGTTTTGCAACATTTATATTTCAAACTCGTATTTGCCAAGAAAAGCTATTCTATGGGTCAATATCATGGTTTCCAGTTCTCAGTTTCAACTTCCCCTCAAATAATTATTTTAGAATTGTAGGATATTAGAGCTCATATCCCTCCTCTCACTCACACACATTCTCAAATAATAAGCACCCTTAAATGGATCACATCCCCTCTGGACGTTTCATCACCTAGTTGCCCCCATGACGCTACAGTGTTTCCTACATGATCCAGAAGCTCTGCATTCAGTGATCTAACATGTTAATTCATCTTTTCTTGCCAATTCATTCATTTCCTTCATTTTTAACTTGAAATTAAATTCCAAGAGGACCTGTTTTCAATCCTTAGTTCTCTTTAAATATTTTGCTTTACGCCTTCAGTGTAGCTCTCTTTGATTCTCTCCTGCTCTGCTTTGTACAAATTGTCTACCGCACACTGAAGGGTAGCACTAATAACATCCTCTCTAAGGCTCAGGAATAAATAGATATCTTTGGCTTTGTCAATTAGAAGAAAACCTTTTCAAAAATCAGTATACTATCAATTACTTTCTGTGATTGATATAAGGAGTTTTCTGCTGGATGTCAGATGGTTCCTAGGGATGCAGGTTTCATAGCCCAGAGACTTTAGGAGATGCTTGTGTAGATGACCTTCCAACCCTGACAGTTTCCAGAGCCTTTCGTAAACCAGGAAATGAGCATCCAAGGTGAGAGCACGCAGACTCGTTTTTTGAAGCTGAATTTACTTTATTTCCTTTCTATGAATGCCTCACAAGAAGGTTTCTGTGGGTCACATTTTAAGTAATGTTGCTCTGTTGCCTTAATTTATTCATTGACTGTCTGGAAGCTACCTGCTACAAATTATTTACTCTAGAACTTAAATAAAACACAGCCAGGGTAACTGTGAGAAGACTGTGACAAAGGTACTGAAATGGCTATTCAAACTTTGGATGTTCTGTGGGTCTTCTATATATCATGCCAAGTCACTATAGAAAGAAACTGAGTCTGGAGGACAAAAATAATAAAAGTGTATATCAGATGGTGGCCTCATTGCTTTTCTTGTAAATCTAAATAAGCTTGGTTTGGATCTTCAATTATATAGTCTATAGCGGTTCAAATCCTCCATAATTAAAAAAAAAATTTAAGGGTGGAACTCCTCATGGTTTCCTCTGTCTCCAGGTTTTGCATCTGTGTATGTGGTCTTCAGTTGTGTTGTACACAGAATTCTGATGCTCCTAAGGTTTATGCCCCCCGTGACCCTTCCTTATACAGCCTATATAATCTTCTCTACCTGAGTCTGATCAGGATCTGTGAGCATTTAGATTACTCTATAAGGCAAAGTTGACATCCTTTGATTACCCTATGATATACAATTCCATTGCAGCCACTTGGAGAGGGATTCTCTTATGGCTTTGAAGGAGTAGGCTGCCATATTACGAGAGGGCCACCTGGCTAGGACCTGAAGGTGCCCCCACGTAGCTGAGGGTGACCGCAGGCCAAGAGCCAGCAAGAAAATGTGGACCTCAGTCCTACAAATGCAAGGAGCTGAATTTTTCCAACAATCTCAACGAGTCCCCAAGAGAGCACCAAGCTCCCGGTGAGAGCGTGGCTTGGTCATCACCTTAATTTCAGAGTTGAGAGACTCTGGGCAGCGAGCCCAGCCTCCCCAAGTCAGACTTCTGATCTACAGAAGCTGAGCTGATAGACGGCGGTGTTATAATGCCAAGTGTGCACTAACTTGTTAGATAGCAATAGAAAATGAACGCTGGCCATACACTAATTTGGGTGGGAATTTCCCTCTCAGTTTTTGCAAAGCAAACTCCTTCAAAACACACAGTGTAACTTACCTGGAGATTTTAAGGACCTCTGGGACGACCCTTGTACCCTCCTCCCCACCTCCTCACCTACCTCTCTCTACAAGCCCCTTGATGGAAGCCACCAAAATGCTCTTTCTTTCTTGAAGGCAGATCAGTGTCTCTCCCTTTGCTGGAATTTTGGAGACATCCTGCACATAGGGCTTCAGCTTCTAACTCAAATTGCTCGAAGAAGTATTCTTCCAAATACAGGGCTCCTCCCCCAAAGTATCCTAGTAGATCGATTTTTCCAATGTAAAATTCATAGCAATAGTAGTAACAGAGATATCAGCATGACCTCCTACTATGTGCCACAGGCTGTGCTCTGTGGTTTGCATATTATTTTCAATTCTTACAATTGCCCTGTAAAGTAGAACTCATTATTAACATCCTTCTTTCTGAAATCAAAAAGAGGTGAGGGGAACCCGGACCATCAGAGGTAGAAAGTAACCGCATCTAGGATTTGAACTCAGGCTTGTCCAGCTATAAAGCTCCAGATCTTAATCCGACTGCACATCCTCTCATGAGATGGGTGTTTGTTAATGGAGCAAAGATCAGTTGGCAGAAGGACATTTTGGTTTCAGTGTCTTTACCCCTCTCTGGGGAGCCAGCAATGGGCTTGATCCAGACAATAGAGACAGGAATTCATGGCGGTGGGATTGTGTGCAACAGCCAGTTTTATAATCCAGTGCAATGGCTTTAGAATAAGTTAATGTAGGTTTGAATCCCACAACCCTTTCTTAGAGTGTGTGAGATCCTGGCAAACTCACTCTCTCTACTTCTCACTGTGCCTATGTGTAAAAGGGAATTATTAGAGTTCGTGAGGATTCCTGTGAGAGGTAAATGAGAATTTATATATATAAATGGTCTGCCATGTCGTGAACATTCAATGAATGTCAGATATTACTATTGCTGTTGTTATTGTTATATAAAGCTCTGATGTCGAGAGCCTGAAGCTATATTTAAATAACAAAGCTCATGACTCTCAGCAGACATACACAGAGAACCAGAGAAAGGCAGGTATGCTTCTCATATTTGGAAGCATCAATATAAACCTTACATGAATTGAGTTAATCAGTCTGTGTGTATGATGTATACCTGTTCTTAAGTTTTCCAATTAATTTCTTTGAGACATATTTCAAATGGCAGCTTCTGGTTTTAATTAATGTAAACACATAAGGGAGGCTGTTGAAATTCCATCACTGTTGAGTCTGCCATGTGTAAGTGGAAGAGTGAGTGGGCTTAGAGTCAGAAGACATGTCATCTGTGGGCTGAGTGACACTGAGCAAAGGTTTCCTCTTTGATTACTGGGGGTTACGTGATTTCCCCAATGGGATAAGCATCAAAGTCAGGACAAGCCTGGTTCATAGTAGAAACTCAATAAATGGTGGTTATAATCTTCACAAGCCTAGTGCAAATAAAAACTATAAATCAGAAGTGTGAACTGTCACCACCACCTAGTGGTCAGAAATGTCACTAAGTAGGAGAAAGGAAATGTTCACCCTCAGAGCAGTTTCTCATCCCATCTTACATGTGAGACTTGAGCCCTGATGTCCCAAGGCGTCCACCGTATTAACAGATCAGCTGCCCTCGTCAGCATCTAGAACGGTACTAGTTATGTGCCATCCATGGGGGAGGAGAGGGATAGTCATCCAGGTCATCGTGAGTGTCTGTGGTTCAGACCAGAAACCCACGTGGAAAAAACAAAAGTCCGATTTAGCCCTGGTCAGGATTTACTGAGAAGCTTTGCACTGCCGTACTGTGGAACAGTGAGTCAAGTCCTTTCCTTCTTATGTGACTAATCTTCCCATCACACCTGTGTGAGATTTTATTGTTGCTCCGTGCTTGTTTTACACATCAGGTGTCAGGCAATGATACCGTTTATGACACCCACTGCATTCCAGAAATTGACCTTGCGTGGTATGCTAGCTAACTGAAACGTAGATAAAAATATTTTAAATTATTTCCTCAGGAATTGGAGGCAATGGTTCATACATGTGTGGAAAAGCCCCTACTTACTAATCTTTTTATATAAAATGAACATCTTCGGGCTTCCCTGGTGGCGCAGTGGTTGAGAGTCCTGCCTGTCGATGCGGGGGACATGGGTTCATGCCCCGGTCTGGGAGGGTCCCGCATGCCGCGGAGCGCCTGGGCCCGTGAGCCATGGCCGCTGAGCCTCCGCGTCCGGAGCCTGTGCTCCGCAAAGGGAGAGGCCACAGCAGTGAGAGGCCTGCGTACCACAGAAAAAAAAAAAAAAAGAACATCTTCTTGTTGTTTTAGATAGTTGTGCCATGGTGATAATGTAATGATGGGAATTGCATTTCCTTTAATGACATCCATGGAACAACTTTTGTTTCAGGCAGATTCCAGATTGATTTGCACTACTTTATATTTGCAAGTTATATATCACTTCACACATTATAAAAATGTTTTAAATATTCCACAGTAGCTGGAAATTTAGGACGAGACATAAAGAACATTTAACCAATTTAAGATGTCTCCTCCCTTACCACTTGGCTCAAACTTGGTCAGATGTTATAGATTCAATAAATACTTTCTAGTTAATGCATCAGCTTCCTCTCCCATATTTCATCATTGACGTTCCTTTTGTTTTTCTTGGATATGGAATAATGAGTATTTCTTCTGTTAAAGCTGTTTATTCACTAAGGGTAATGATGTAGTCTGACATTTATTGTATCCTTGTAAGAAAAACAGAAATGAACACTCGTATAAGATACTGTGCTCAGCACTTTTTAATGCTATGCATGCAAAAGCGGTGTCCATATGGCCCGATCCTACCTGCACAGTCTTAAAAGCCGAGTGTTTCAGGTTTCTAAAAGAACACCTGAAAATGAGGATTACACATGAATTCCTAGATTTACAACTTCCTTGAAAAGTTAGGAGATGGGTTAGCCAGAGCCATCACTGCATTCCCACAGGGCAGCCACCAGCTAGACCGGAGCAGCAAGGGCTCACCTGAGAAGGCACCTGCACTCAAGTTCACCCCAGTCCCCATCACCCAGCCGAGGTCCACAGCTCCATCTGTACATTGTTAGCCTGGCTCTGTCCCCTCTATCAACGTGGAGATCCTGCCAACTTTGATTGCTCTCTCCCTCACACCCACATCCAGCTCCTCAGCAGTCCTGCTGGCTCTTTGCTGGTCACAAGGCCTCTGCACGAATCCACCTGCACTAAGAACTTGTTTGCCCCTCCCCTGGAGTAAAACAGTCTTCCTCTTGTCCTCCCTCCCTCCATTCTTGCCTCACCCACACTCGGTTCTGCACATAACAGCCAGAGAAATCTGTGTAAGCCTCCTATCTAATCAGAGTACACCCGTTCTAAAATTAATACAGCAGCTTCCCTTTGCAATTAGGATAAAGTGCAAACCCCTTAGCCCAAAGGCCAACAGAGCTGCCCCTTCCTCCATCACTCCTGCCCCAAACCATCATCCTACACCTTGGACAACAACGTACATTTTTCCTTCCCCCTAACATTCCCAGCTCTGCTGGCCACAGGGCCTTTGCACTTACTTTGTCTCTGCCTGCCCCCACCTCCACTAGGCTGCTCTGTGTTTGTAATGGCCCTTCCCCTCACTTTATCCTAGAGAGCCTCCTTGACTAACTTAGATGGAGTTGGCTCCCTCCCCCAAGGCTTTTCTCTGTCCCGGGTTTTATCTCCTTGTCAAAATGTATTTGTTATTTGTTTCTAGGTTTATGACTTCATCCACTGGATTATAAGTTATGATGACAGTGCATATGTATATTTTGTGTATGTCCAAATCTTTATTTCCTAAAACAGTGCAGGGCATATAGCAGGAGTGCTAGACACATCCTTATATGGATGAGACCCGCAAAGATTCTCATTTGGACACGCCCATGAAAGCATGACCTGAGGTGATGGAACTTGGTCAGGACTTGAATTCAAACGCAGCTCTGCCTAACTCCAAATCTCCAAAGCGGCTCTTTACCATCGGGTGATCTTGATGCACACTTATAACACCAGATAAAGTGTGGGACTGACACTTATAACACCAGATAAAGTGTGGGACTGTGACAGTTAAAACTAAAAATATGTTAACACTCTGAAAGGAAGAAACTCTGGCCATTTCTTTAATACAAATGAAAATAAAAGCAGAGAAAACACCTTTAGAAAATGGTGGAAAACGGAAGGTATGTTGAATGAACTTGGGCATCCAGTGGATAATGTTCCTCAAACAAATGGACTTAGAAAATGACCTCCTATAATTCAGATACAGTCCCATCATGCATAGACGGCAACTTCTGTTTCTCATAAATTGTTCCTAGAATCAACCTTCTAAACCTTTCTTATACGTGCCTCTAAGATGAAATAGTGTTTGTACCCTGGTGATTGCAGTTCTGTGCTACATGGTGTTTCCTCCTAACTGGATTTGTCTCTGGTTAGACTTGTTTGCGAACTTGCTTGCCGCATTCAGAGTTTTCACAGTTGGAAATTAAGCCGAACTAAATTAAACAAGGACCGTTTAACCTTGGAAAAAATGCCTTACTCCAATGCTTTGGGCTTATTAAACTCTGAATTTTAACCAACATCTCGCGACTTAACTTCTATACAAAGCAATGTTCTCATTTGGCAACGCAGCAAAGGGAGTTAATTAAATTAGGTGCTGACAGTTTTTGTTATAAATAACTAGAGGTTTTGCACCACACTGGTGCCAGATACTGAATGGTGCCACATCCTTAAAAAATAAAGGCTTTATTTTCACATATAGCTTAATACCATTTTTTAAAGTTGAAATTTATTCCTAATCACCTACTTCTGCATATAGGCACACATACTATTTATTTTACTTTGCCACACATCCTTCAAAAAATCAGCACATATTCTTTTATTTCCTATGGAAATTCCTTTAAAGTTGTGCTATTAGGAAACATTTCAATCCTAAGGGTTCTAATTGACCTTGACATTGACACTCAGGCCTTATTAATCAACTAATACTTATCAGATACTTTCCTAAGTTTCTTATTTAAAAATTGTTTTTCTCCAGATTTATTGAAGTATAATTGGTACAAAAAAATGCACATAATTAATTTAGATGACTTAGTGACTGGTTATAGGTATATACTGGTGTTATCATCACCATAATCAAGGTAATAAACATATCCTTCACCTCCAAAAGTTTTCTCATGTCCCCTTTTTTTGGTAGTAAGAACACAACATGAGATATACCTCCTTAACACAGTTTGTTTTATTTTGTTGTTTTTGTTTGTTTGTTTGTTTTGCGCTACGCAGGCCTCTCACTGTTGTGGCCTCTCCAGTTGCGGAGATGCGCAGGCTCAGCGGCCATGGCTCACGGGCCCAGCCACTCCACGGCATGTGGGATCTTCCTGGACCGGGGCATGAACCCGCATCCCCTGCATCGGCAGGCGGACTCCCAACCACTGCGCCACCAGGGAAGCCCTGTTTTGTTTTTTAAATGCCCTACACCTTATTGGTAACGACAGGCATAATGTCATCCAGCAGTTCCCTGAAACTTACTCATTTTGGAGAACCGTAACCCATTGAACAAGAATTCCCTAAACCATTGTAACAACCAAAGATACAGTCTACTTCTGTACCTTTGACTATTTCAGAATCCTCATGTTAGAGGAATCATGCATTATTCACAACAGCCAAGATGTGGAAGCAACCTGAAGGTCCACTGACAGACGATGGATAAAGAAAACATGGTCCAGCCATACAATGGAATATCACTCCACCTAAAAAGAGAAGGAAATCCTGCCATCTGTGACAACACAGATAGACCTGAAAGACACTGTGCTAAGTGAAATAAGTGAGCATAAGTTCCTTATTATTTTGTTTCCTTTTTCCCCCTCACAACTCTGAAGATAAGTATACAATCATGATTTCATTCCACAAATACTTTCGAGCATCTGTTATGTTCCAGGTACTGTCCAAGGATGGCTCTACAACAGTGAATAGAACAGACACAGTCCCTGCCCTTCTAGTGCAGGGACAGAGGCAGTAAACCACCCAGTGACTATGTGTATGTCCGTGGTGGCAGGGTCCAGGGAGGAACACTGATTGGGGTAATGGGTGTGCTTGCTGTGAGAAGGCTTTGCTGCATGGAGATCTGCAGGGCATGGCCAGCAAGCTTGCACACGTCTAAGAGAAGATCATTTCAGACAGAGAGAAGGGCAAAGGCAGAAGCCGCTGCTTGATGTGCTTGAGGAACTTGGAGGGAAGCGGTGAGCGGGAGCAGAGTGTGAGGTGGGAGCAGCGCGGAGTGAGGTCGAGGAGAGGTAGGGGCGTCCGTGCAAGGGCCCGGGGACCATCATTAGGACGTCTGCTTTTGCACGGAGCGAGATGACAAGCCACTGGAGGGTCTGAGCAGAGTGATACAAACTGACTTTTAAAAGAATCACTGTAGTTTCTGTGTGGGGAACAGAATGAACAAGGGCAAGAACAGAGGTATGGAAATCAGGCAGGAGAGAATTTCAGTAACCCAGGCGAAGCAAGACATGTGGCTGCTGAGACCTTTCTTACAATTAACAGCAGAGATGGTGGAGTGTTGGGTATTGGATATGATGGGCAGAGGTTTTATACACACACACACACACACACACACACACACATATATTTCAAATACTGAGATGTTTACTGCATTTTAAAGTAGCCACAATCTAAAATATCCTGTTCAAATTCTTCCAGAATTCCTGTGCAGCACACAACATCAAATACTGAAATACTGTTCTCACAGTATTACACTTGAAAATACCACTTAGGAACACTATTTTAGGAAATAGAGGGTTTACGGCAAGACATTCATTTGGAATCATATATATATATCCAGGTTTGCTGATGAATGTTTAAAATGATTCTAAAGGGCCTTCCCTGGTGGAGCAGTGGTTAAGAATCCGCCTGCCAATGCAGGGTACATGGGTTCGAGCTCTGGTCCGGGCAGATCCCACATGCTGCAGAGCAGCTAAGCCCGTGCGCCTCAACTACTGAGCCTGTGCTCTAGAGCCCGTAAGCCACAACAAAGAGAAGCCACCACAATGAGAAGCCCGTGCACCACAAGGAAGAACAGCCCCCGCTTGCCGCAACTAGAGAAAGCCCACGCACAGCAACAAAGACCCAACGCAGCCAAAAATAAATAAACAAATAAAAAACAGTAATTATTTTTTAAAAAATGACTCTAAAGTATTTTATCCTAAGCAGCTGAAAGAAGCAATTGCCATTTTCTAAGAAGATGGTGGGAACAATTTTTGGAGAGAAAATCCAGAGTTTTGTTTTGGGACATGTTATGTTTGCAATGTCTACTGAACATGTAAATGGAGAGGGAGACAATGATATATATGTATCTGGGGTTCAGAGGAGAAATCTGACTAGAGAGAGACTTGGAAGAGGTCAACATGCAGATTATAGTATGTCAAGTACGGGGATAGAGTGAGTAGAGATGGAGAGAGGAGAGGACCAGAAGGATGCTGAGAACAATGACAGTTACAGGTGAGGGACACCAAGTGGCATCAGAGAGGGATGGTAGAGGCAGGAAGAGTAAGTCAGGAGAACCTGGGTCCAGGTGGGCAGTAAAGGAAGTGTTCCCGAGCGAAGGGTCCAGCGTCGACAGCAGGTCAGGGAGGAGGAGGACTGAGAACTGACCATCAGCCCTGACAGCAGGGCAGCCACTGCAGACCTGCCTGCAGCGCTCTGGTCCAGTAGGAGGGGCAAGAGTTTGGCTGGGCTGGGCTCCAGGGAGACCAGGAGAGGGTCCTGAGACAGGGAACACAGCCAAACTTTAGAAGAGATTTTTTTCCTAGAGAGGAACAATTTTAAGAAGGGGATATGCAGAAATGTACTAGTCCAAGATGCCCTAGGACTCTCATCAGTAAAGTGTAAATATGGATAGTTCTGTAAATCAATACCAGAAGTTTAATCTGAAAGTAATTAAAATATATTACTTCTCTGTTCCCTCATACGTCACCTTGATCCTTCTTTATTTCTTTTCTTTTCCTCCCTCAGGGAAATTTATCAGGGTAGTATAAAGCTAATTTTAAAATATCCTGTGAAAATGATCTTTGTCTATGACCTTAACACAGGACAAACCCTAGTAGATCTTACCTCTCACTAGTTTCTTACAATCTAGTGCAGTGAATGGCCTCATATCTAGCACATAGTAGGAAGTAAAACTATTGTGTGTGTGCATGTATATAGGTGTGTATGTGTATTTATATACATATGTTCTTTTATTTTAAAGATGTAGGTGGCTGTAATAATTTTCAAGGTTCCATTGTCTCTAGAATTCTATTAAATAAAATAGTAGTCTTCTCCCAGTACTTAATGTATTCTTATATAAGGAAAAATCTGCGAAACCTAAACAGCCATTTCTATAAGAAAGAAAATATCCTCAAGAATTTATACACTAAAATGAACTAGTCTCACATTTAGCAATGTAATATTTAAATTCTTCTGAAAGGTTAGACTACATAGCTATAGTCTTTATTTTTGTAAAACAATTTAACTTATTTAACAATGGAAAGTAATTTAGAATGGAAGACAGATATCATACAAATACTGGTTTAATTTATCATCTCAATAGGTTATAGTCTTACACATTTGGATCAAAAAATTCACTTATTAGGTAAGCTTCTTGTCTGACTAAAATACAGATATTCTCAGATTTTAATGGTTTGCAATCCAATATGTGACTGTAATTGGGCCCTGGAAAGTTGGAATTAATTTTTCATGGACTCAATTACGTCTATGTTCCAGGCAAGTCCTCGTAGGTTGTTGTAATTCATACACAACTTACTGGTGTGTACTAGAACCAGACAGTATTCCCTACCATGCTTTCTGTAGTGTATGCTTGCTTCTCCTGGAAAATATATTCCCCATTTCTAACTGGAAATATCGCAAGAAATTTTAACCCCACTAAGCAAGATAAACTCCTTCCATTCATGCCCTTGTTCACTTATGAGTAAGGGCATTCCGCTCTCTGGGGCGGGCACAGTAGTTTGGGAAATGAAAGCCTGGCGGGGTTCTGACATCTGTGGCTGGATGTCCCAGATCAAGGAGGAGGAGAAGTTCTACTTTGTGGCCACCAAGATGGTGGAACTGACCCACAAGGAACATGGACTGGGGGGGACGTGAGAAACCTAGAGGATGACTACATTTCAGGGTCTCTAAATCTTTTTTTTTCAGTAAGGCACTCAGGTATACACTGTCGAAGGAATTTCTAAAGACATGATCTCTCTCCCTGACTCCTGCCTGTGACACCTTATTAATTTTAACTCCTGAATAACTCTCAAATCTGTGTCTTCCTTTCTATTTTCACTGAATCCATTTGAATGATCAGAGTATCCTGCATGGCACAATTTAACACCTGGGTTTCTTAAACTGGCGTCCACAGTGAGAGTGTGATAGAAGATAAATGAACACTGTGTTTTGACCTTTCCCCAGCACACAGTGCTGATGGTGATGGTGATGGTATGACTGGAAAGCTTGTGAGGAATTTTGTCAGTGGACTGGAAACACCCGGATCCATGCACAGTAGGACCTTGTTGTTTTGGTTGAATCTTCTCATGTTTTCTGACTCAAGCCTGGGGAGGCTGCTGATACATGGTGAGAGCCACACAGGTATGTATTCCCTTCCTCCCTGAATTACCTGCCAGAACTTCCCTTAATGTGTTGCCAAACAGCTCACAAATTAAGTAAACTCTACTTTGCAAATAAATATTAAACAGAATTTTCATTTTAAGGATGGGTTTTTGTTTTTCTTTCTTTTTTTTTTTGGCTGTGCCACATGGCATGCGGGATCTTAGTTCCCTGACCAGAGATCGAACCCACGCCCCCTGCAGTGGAAGCGCAGAGTCTTAACCACTGGTCCGTCAGGGAAGTCCCAAAGAAGGAATTTTTATGCTCCATCACCCAACTACCCTTTGCTGATGCTATATATGTTGTCAAATGTGGACTGGGTTTACAAGTAAACAGCACTGTGAAGTTGTTATATTTTCGCAATCTGTTCATTTGTGTTTTATATATTACTACCATTTATGTCATACACACATATCCGATGGCCTGATGTGATGATTTCTAAAGATGAGGTGTGAAATAGAAGAGGAGCTTGCTAACCCTACAGAAAATTCTGGTAAGGTCAGTGATAAAGAACTACCTTCTTTTGTATCAATTCCCTGCACTCAATGCAACATGGGATACAAAAGAATTTTGTCTTTATAATGAAAGCCACTTGTCATCATTTTACACAGGGCATCCAAGCTGTCCTATTCACTGTGCACTGTACATGGAAACAACTTACAAGCACAGCACTGACTTCAGCAAACTTGAAGACCCTTCACTGCAAATCACAGCCATTTGACAGGTAATGGTGCTGATTATTTTAAATGGCTATTGGAATCTCAAATAGAGGAACACTTTGGTGGAAAAAAAGTCACGTTGGTGAAAAGGCTCAGGAAGCAAGTTATTTAATAGCAGAATGTATTGACCAGAAAGGACAAAGTCAAACAGTTGGTGAAACCTTAATAACTCAGCATGAAGAATTATAGTAAGTGCAGAGTGGAATTCCAGGATAAGATGCAGTGGGAGAATCGGGAAGGACACTTCTCCCAAATGTTAAAATGGTACCTCCGCTTAACACATTGATGGCGCGGCACGTGATGCTGAGGAGGACTTCTACAAGAGACTAGAGAAACAGCCTGTCCAACAGGTTACTAGTCAACAGATCTCACTAACAAACGTAAACGGTGGTAAAATTCAAGAACATGTTTTCTGCTGTAACAGCTACTTTAAACAAGCAAAGACCAAGATGTATTTAAAGGTTTGTACTCCTATCCTGAAACAAAAGACGTTAGAGAAACTGTGCTGGCAACTACACAGATGATGCCCAATTGTTGACCTCATGGGAGGTTTGACTCTTGTTTACAAAAGAAAATCCTCATGTTGTCACAACACATGGTTCTCTTACAGGAAGGGACTATTGTGAAAGCTTGGGAGAAATGCTACAGAATGATTAACTGTATAAAATAAAGACAAACTTAAGAATGTTTAAGGACTCTGTGGACACCTAGATGAAGAAGATTGTGAAGGGCAGAGAAGAGCTGCCGAAATGAGTGTCTGCAGTGACCCCCATTGCATGAGCCCAGCATTCGACCCTGTCCATACACCACACCGAAAATCCACCACCTGGACCCCATCAGTCTCCACCTCTTTGCTCAGTTTTACCGACTTATTTACTTGTTTGTTTGCTTCGCAAGGCACCTGTCACCATCCGAAATCATGTTACCTCTTTGCCTCTCGTTTCATGTAGAAGTAAGTCCCATGAGGGGCCAAACATGCTCTGTCCTGGGCCCTAGACCGGTCACACACAGACACCCTATGAACACTCATTCTAAATGAGTAAATAAACCAAATCATCGGGCACATGCAGCCTGCATTAGATGCTTCAGTCTCCGCTTCTTTTGTGAAAACTGGAGTATGGCATCTCACGTGACTCCTCTTCAGATCACACAGGAGGGTGTGTTTCTCAAAGGTCTCCGGCTGCCTATCCGTCAGGATAAAACTCATCTAACTTTAATCACCATATTCTCATCATGTTTTCAGAGCTGATGCTGCTTAGGGTAAGTGGTTAAAAACCTAGACTTGGGCTTCCCTGGTGGCGCAGTGGTTGAGAGTCCGCCTGCCGATGCAGGGGACACAGG
>NW_006796769.1:3002073-3014650 GCF_000442215.2 Lipotes vexillifer | reverse complement strand
GCCACAACAGTGAGAGGCCCGCGTAGAGAAAAAAAAAAAAAAAAACAAAGTGGACTTAACCTCTCTGTGATTCAGTTTTCTTATCTTTGAAAAGGAAATAATAATAGAGCCTGTGGCACATGTTTTAAGAATTTAGTAAAATAATGAACACAGTTTCTTCCAGTTTCTGGAACAAGTTAATTTCTCAGTAAATATTAGCTAATATCTTCCGGCACTTTTTTTCTGTATTGTAGCATCCCCTACCCGCTCCCATCCTTGAGATATTTGGAAATTCCAATAAATGAATAAATTATGAAAGCCAATACACAATGGCTGTTAGTCTTTGGGTAGATGTGGTGGGTAAATGCTTCAGGATGCCGTGAATGAAAGAAGCTAATCTACCCTGTGGGAACTCAGGGGAACAAAAAGATTTTACTGAATATATGCTTTTTATTATAACCAAGTCTGTTAATATCCTTTACTTCTCTAATCATTACTACTATATTGGGAGAGCTGTTTTCAAATGTTTTTAAGTAAAGATATAGAAGTTTTTCTTGATGACACATTATGCTCCTCATAGCTCAGGACTGATAATAAACCACAGGATGGTATCTTATTATGTGTGATACAGACATGACTGATAAGAAGCACTCAGGGCCACGTGTCACAGCACTTCTATGTTGAAGTCAGTGACCGGCACAGACAGGACATTCTCTGTAATACAAGTACAGTGACGGTGGCCTAGGCCTCCTGGTCATCCCACTCTGCAAATTCCAGACTTGAGATACTGAAGAGTGAGGTTCATCCTTGCTGGACCTGAGGACAGACTTCCCAAATTCCACAGGGGCAGTGACATGACAAGTCTCAAGTGGAAAAGATTTATGGCACATGTTTGGACAAAACAGAGATTTCACTGACTTGCGTTCTGAATTACTGAATGACACGGCAAAAATCTTAGAGCAATGAGTGACAAAGAGCTTCTCTACATGGAGGAACTGAATCCTTCCTAACCTCTAAGAGACAGAGATGTGATTTCCTGTGGCAGGGGAGGGCTATCTGTGGGGAAACTGTGCTGTGATTTGGAAGGAAGGATGGAGGGAATTATTGGAAACTTAAAAAAGACAGTGGCACAGGAAGTTTAAAAAAATGACTGAATTATCCCTTGTCTATATGGCATCATTTTTTAAAAAAATCACATCAGCTTACACACCCTGAGTCAGATCACAGCAGAGAAGAGGGAGACGCTTCAGAGCAGGCGGAGAACAGGAAGGGCGCTGCTTAACTGGGGCACAGTGTGTGGCCAGGGGCCCAGAAGCAGGTGACAGAACTGGGGAGACCCTTCAAGGCAGAGCTACATGGAGGTTTTCATTCTGTTCTCGAGATGTAACCAGGGTGTACCTGGTGTGATCCACAGCCCAATGTTGCCTGAGGATTCAGCCACTTCTCCCAAAGGGCCCATCTCTGCTGACGGCTGGTGGGGGCAGGGGGAGCTCTGGTGAGGCTGGAGGGCAGAGGCCAGTGCCTCAGATTTAAGTTGTATACCCGACCTCCACCTGGAAACTTCCACATCTGAAGGGAATTACTAAAAGCCTGCTTCACTGAAGACTGTACATAATTGTAGCTCATTTACTTTAATCCTACATCAAGATAAACTTGTTTTACATATACATTAAAATATATATATATATGTATATATACATTAGCTTCTGGAAAATTTTAATTCAAATGTGAGGGGTTTTTTTCAAATATGTGCCAATCATAATTTAAATTTTCTCTTTATTTTCCATTCATTTAATTATCTATATACACATGCCAGCCATTTTTCTATGAAACAGGTAATAGTTGAGCATTTTAATCATACTGTTTCTGTATAGGACTCTGCAGGTCAGTCAAATGTGACACTAAAACTGTTTCTATAAAGCAAATATTTGAATGGATCATGTTCTCCCAATGTTAAATGCGAGAATATTAAAACTGGTGATTTTAATCCAGACTAAGGACAAAGCATATAAGATGTGAATGTAGCTAACAAAGTTATGCTCTAGATATTTCAAAATCTGTATTATTCCAAATATACATTGTATATAAGACTATTTACAATACCCACCAGACACTGAAATGATTCAGAATCATAAGTGTCCTAAACGGATTTTATAAACATGAAATATTTAATTACAAGCTCTTGTTCATCATGTTAGAATTTAGAAGGGATCCTGTGAGATGATAAAATTGGTTCAGTCCTCTAGTAAAACGCGTCAAATAAAATGTCTTTTTCTCAACAACAGCAAAACAAATGTTACAAATAGAAAAATTCAAAATCACTCCATTGACTTCAAGGAAGCCACAAAAACAGTGAAGCAGGTGCTGCATATGCCTGCTGTTAATAAAAATAATAATAATTCCATTTCTCCATTGTGAGCACCTTTAAAAGAAAGGTGTGATTTAGTCCACTTCTGCTACCTGGGAGGTTTATTCAGTTTCAAGTACAACTTCTCAGCATGTGACCACAGAGAAAGGACCAGAGGGTATAATGGGTGTGGCTCCCTCCCTCCGCACCCCGTCACCCTCCAGGGGCCCACTCTGCAGTGTAGACAGCCCTCAGAATGCTTCACACTGCAGTGCAAACCCGTGAAAGCAATTTCCAGGTCAAAACACAGCCTTTCAAAAACACACATCAAAGCATCACTTGGAGGATTGTGAGATGGCAGAACACAGTATCCAGACCTCTGGAATATTCTCTTTTTAAGTCTGAATATTGGTGGGGACCACTGGGTAACAGGCATCATCAAAAATACAAAACCTAACAAAATAAAAACCTAACAAAACAAAAATACAAAAATACAAGCCTAATGAAAGCAACAAAATACGGGAAAGCCAACTGCTTGCAAAGTATTACCCAAAACCAAGCTTAATAGCAACAAATGCACCTTTTGTGTTACATGCAACAGATGTTGCTAAGAGACTAATGTTTTCTTTGTATGGAAACATATTAGTATATTATATTTGGCCATATTTAAGACCTAAATAACATGTGGATTTGTGGGCCTGGTGGCTTGGAGATAACTATATCCCTAAGAATTATGGCACTATTTTCTCCACGTCCTTAGTGATAGAAAACAACATGCTCCTGGCCATTGTCACAGCTACTTATTAACATCAAATGGTCCTCACTGTACGTCATCCACTACGCAAGAGACTGGAAATTCAAAGATGCTGTAGAAAGAGGCTTGCTTGCAAAAGATGAAAACTTATTTAATTCAAGTCAAGATTCCTAAGATGCACCACTATGCTTTGTGCCATTAAGAAATAAGCAAACAAAATTTTAAAACTCTTAGAAATAAGATACAAAGTTTAATTTTAGCTCTGTGAAAGTCATGAACTGGTCACACAAATCTACTACTGTTTGTGGAATTTTTTTCCTCTATTTTGGGAGATTTAATCATTTCTCCTGCCTTCAGTTGAAATGCTTAGAGTATGAAGGTAAGCTATTTCCAATTTAAGATATTGGGTTGGCCAAAAGGTTCATTTGTTTTTTTCCGTACGATGGCTCTAGTAGCGCTTAGTTCTCTTTAACTTCATTCAAAACAATTTTGTTAGACTGCATGTGACAGCTGTCATATCAGCATGCATTTAAAAAAAAACATCAAAATTGGTGAATTTTTATGTAGCCATTTTAATATTGAAGATGGAAGAAAAAAGCAGCAGTTTCAGCATATTATGCTTTATTATTTCAAGAAAGGTAAAAATGCAACTGAAACGCAAAAAAAGATTTGTGCCATGTATGGAGAAGATGCTGTGACTGACTGAATGTGTGAAAAGTGGTCTGCGAAGTTTCATGCTGGAGATTTCATGCTGGATGATGCTCCATGGGCAGGTAGACCACTTGAAGTTGATAGTGATCAAATCAAACAGTCAACGTTATAGCACGCAGGAGATAGCCGACATAACTCAAAAGATCCAAATCAAGCTTTGAAAATCATTTGCAAAAGCTTGGTTCTGTTCATCGCTTTGATGTTTGGGTTCCACATAAGTTAAGTGAAAAAAGCCTTCTTCACCGTATTTCCGCATGTGATTCTCTACTTAAACACAACAAAAACATTCCATTTTTCAAACAAACTGTGACGGGCGATGAAAAGCAGATACTGTGCAATAACGTGGAATGGAAGAGATCGTGGGGCAAGTGAAATGAACCACCACCACCACACCAAAGGCCAGTCTTCATCCAAAGAAGGTGATGTTGTGTATATGGTGGGATTGGAAGGGAGTTCTATTATGAGCTCCTTCCGGAAAACCAAAGTATTAATTCCAACAAGTACTGCTCCCAATTAGACCAAATGAAATCAGGACTCGACGAAAAGCATCTGGAATTAGTCAACAGAAAATGCATAATCGTGCAACAGGATAACGCAAGACAGCGTGTTTCTGTGATGACCAGGCAAAAACTGTTACAGCTTGGCTGGGAAGTGCTGATTCATCCACCATATTCACCAGACATTGCACCTTCAGATTTCCATTTATTTCAGTCTTTACAAAATTCTCTTAATGGAAAAAATTTCCATTCCCTGGAAGACTGTAAAAGGCACCTGGAACAGTTCTTTGCTCAAAAAGATAAGAAGTTTTGGGAAGATGGAATTATGAAGTTTCCTGAAAGATGGCAGAAGGTAGTGGAACAAAAGGGTGAATACATTGTTCAATAAAGTTCTTGGTGAAAATGAAAAATGTGTCTTTTATTTTTACTTGAAAACCAAAGGAAATTTTTCGCCAACCAAATCGTAAAAAAAAGAAGAAAAAAAAAAACCACACAGCCTCCTCCACTTCACTTATGGACACTTTTCCCTTTGTCCTTTAATAGGGTGACATAAAAGCTTTTAGAGTGTGACCTCATTTTTTGCTAAATCAGGATGTGTGTACATTAAAAAACAGAAGACCATATATTAAAACCAAAATATACGTCTGGGTTACGTCTAGGTGGTAAGCATTATACAAAGTTTAACTTTATTTTATAAATATCTAATATCCTCAATATATGATTTCTCCATCCTGTTTCATTGTCATGAGATGCCCAGTCACCAGTTGAATATATTTTATTGAGTTGGGCTGTTGGCTGATTCTCTCCCTCTTCCTTCTGCTGTGGCATCTCCATGCAAGCAGACCTTAGCTCTCTGTTCATAACTCTTTCGCAATTATCTACAAGAGTGTGTGGCTCACTATGGAGAACGGTATGGAGGTTCCTTAAAATACTAAAAATAGAACTACCATATGACCCAGAAATCCCACTACTGGGCATATACCCTGAGAAAACCATAATTCAAAAAGATACATGTACCACAGTGTTCACTGCAGCACTATTTACAGTAGCCAGGTCATGGAAGCAACCTAAATGTCCATCGACAGATGAATGGATAAAGAAGATGTGGCACATATATACAATGGGATATTACTCAGCCATAAAAAGAAACGAAATTGAGTTATTTGTAATGAGGTGGATGGACCTAGAGTCTGTCATACAGAGAGAGGTAAGTCAGAAAGAGAAAAACAAATACCATATGCTAACACATAAATACGGAATCTAAAAAACAAACAAACAAAATGGTTCTGAAGAACCTAGGGCAGGACAGGAATAAAGACGCAGACGAAGAGAATGGACTTGAGGACACAGGGAGGGGGAAGGGCAAGCTGGGACAAAGTGAGAGAGTGGCATGGACATATATACACTACCAAATGTAAAACAGCTAGTGGGAAGCAGCCGCATAGCACAGGGAGATCAGCTCGGTGCTTTGTGACCACCTAGAGGGGTGGGATAGGGAGGGTGGGAGGGAGACGCAAGAGGGAGGAGATATGGGGATATATGTATACGTATAGCTGATTCACTCTGTTGTACAGAAGAAACTAACACAACATTGTAAAGCAATTATACTCCAATAAAGATATTAAAAAAAGAGTGCGTGGCTCAAAAATTTGCTGAATGAATAGGTTTCGTTTTGCTACTTGTAATAATTACTATCGTGTTAAATAAGAAGAGCACTGAAAAGAAGAAAGGAAATGTATATAAATGCAGAGTGTGAGTAGGTGATACATATTAAAAGAAAAATAAAAGGTGACCACTTTTAAGATGTGTAAAGTTAACCAGGAACAGAAGAATTAACTAGGGAACCTCAGAGCCTCAAAGAAAATGGATATTCCTGTCTCCGTTTATCATAAAGCACACACACACCACTTACAGAAAACAGAAGAGAAACAAAACAATATAAAACCTTCTCCACCCTTCCTTCCTGAGGACCAAGAGTCATTCTTCTGGGCACATGGGGACATAGAATTATTGCTACACACAAAGCCTGTGTCTACCTCTCCGCAGTCATTTTTCACCTCTGTACTGCAGTCTGCACACTACTGATGCTGTCTCCATCATGTGTGCGTGTGTGTACACATACACATGTGTGCACATGTATGTGAGTGTGCATGTGTGTGTAATTCAGGTTTTGGCCTAAAATGCAAGCAAATCAAAAGCACACACCTTGTTTTCTATTGTCTTTTGAGTGCCAAGAAGAGATATAAAAATAAGTAAATTTGGGTAAAGAAGTCAAGAGTCAGAGCTGAGCCAAATGAAGAGAGTGCAGGTGTCCCTGTGACAGAAAAGAAAGGATATCGGGAAGGGCAAGTCCAGAGACCTGAGAAGGAAAGTCACATGACCCTAGCTCAGTTCATGAAAGAGGTTGCAAATATTAAACAGTGATCTTGGGGAGGACGTTGACAACAAGAGGGCTGGTACAGAGAGAGGAATATATTGGAGAGTTGACAAGGACGAAGTAATGAATCAATAACACAAGACGAAGGATGACGGCCCAGAAGAATACAAGGGAGCCCCCAACGTGCAGTGAAGGGAAGCTGGCAAGGAACCCAACTTTCCCGGCAGAGATTAGTGACATACAAGAAAAGTAAACAGACCCCATCGTGGCATTTGGGCTGGAAGGGTGTCTGTGAGGGAAACACAAGGATGCTTAGTGCAGTGTTATAGCTGACAGTAGTGTCTAGTCTCTGCTTCTCCACCAATCTGTGACTCCCCTAATGGGAAAAGAAAGTCTACTGAACTATATCTATTCAAATTCCATTTCAAAACAGCTTAAAATGTTGTAAATGGAAATGAATGCCTTTTCTGTATCTGTATGAATTTGCTACTTGAAATTATGTACAAAATCCGCTGAATAATAAAAGAAGTCAATGCTCCTTCCCCCAAAGGGACTCTGATAAACAGCTGTATTTTCTTAAAAGCACTGAACATAAAACAAATTTTCTTATTTGTCTTTAGATGTCGAGTTATTCATTAAATCAAAGGTGCAATATAAATGTATAAATTGCTGTGACTGGTTACCCATCTCTTAAATATCTCTCCAATCCATTTTCTTCTCTCCAAGTCTGATGCCGTTGTGCTGATTTAGGTTCATATTGTCTCATAATTAAAATAAAGTCCTGAGGTTTCCTGCTTCCGATCTTGTGCCCTTCAAGTCTGTCCATCTGACTGTGGGCAGAATGGTCTCTAAGACATAATGTGCATTATAATGTCCTTCCTTTCCTCCATGCCCTGCCCTACACTGACACCCTGGGCCATTAGCATCACATTTAAACCCTTTACCTGCCATTCAGGGTTCCATTTATGCCTTTTTGAATCTAGCTTTATTATTAATAATAATAATAGTGAAGAGAAGGAAGGGATGGAGAAAAAGGAAGGAGCAAGGGGAGGAAGAGGAGGAAGGAGGCATTTGTCTTAGTATTTGGAGGACAACGTTTTAGGTGTTTTACACTGATTTTATCCTCTTCACAACAACCTTCGAAGGTGGGTGCTGTTAACACTGTAAGGAAATACTGGGCCTCAAAGCCATTAGGCGTTAAATGGTTGTTTTTTGTATGCCACCTAGTCTGTGATATTTTGTTATAGCAGCCTGGACGAACTACATAAGACAACGTTCAAATGTCTTAAATCACTTCAATCCTGAGTTTAATACCAAAAGAATACTACTCTCTGAGGAGCTCAAATTAAAATTAGGTACTAAAATTATGCCAGCACAAAATGTATTTGAGAAAAAAATAAACACTCACACACACATATATCCATACATCAAAGGATTCCAAGGAAAGCTGTCTTCCATGTTTAATCCTTTCAATGAAAACCCCAGGGATAAATGTTGGTGAGCATTTGCTAATAATTCCCATAATCTGTGGTTCACTAACCACCTATTACTTTTAGGGAATTTGGTCATAGGACTCCTCAAGAGTTTTACCTGAGAAAATACGTATTGTTGAATGTGTTTACAATAAAATATATTAATAAATATCTTATTACTGTGTTCATTTTTACTGAATTTCTACTAGACGAGTTCGGCAAGAATAATTGTTTTAGAAACCTGCTTCTCCACTAAATTGAATCTTCCTGAGGAACTTTTTTGGGTTTTTTTTCCCAACTTTCTGCCTACATATCAGGTTCTCCTAATATATGCATATTAATATAATACACATTATATTAATACATATAATTCTAATATGCATTATATATAATGTGTTTTAATATAATATACATTAGGATAATTACATATGTATATAAATAAACATATGTAAGTGAATAGACTTCTAGTATTCCTTTTAACTTGACATCCCTCAGTATTATAAATTGTAACATACATTACTAAGAGACACAATGAACTTCCCACAATAATTACTTTCTATCAGCCATTTTATGTTAACACTTGGTATAAACTGACACAGGGAACTTGGTTATATAATGGTCAAAGCAGATCTAAGACCAGGAAAGAGTATAAATTATCATGAGAGCGTTAATCTTTCAAAAAAAGAGGAGTTTACTAACTAATCTCTCATTGACCCATCAATTTGGAAACTGACTTTAGATTTCTATTCGATCTTAGTTCTTAAAGTTTACAAAGCATGTCAAACAACAAATTAAGGTGTACCAACAGCTCTGCTTATCTAGAATTCTGTTAATGCTTCTAGCAGGAGTCACTGTCCGGAAACCTTTACGTAACTGTTCTTTTCTCTTATGCCCAATATGTAATATACCTTCATCACCATGCGCTTCATCGGGAAACCCCCTTATGTGGACTGTCTCCCAAGGAATCAAATTAAGCCTAATTATACTCAATGGCAATGGCTGCTGCTTAATTTGGATGGTAATTCTGCTTAATTGAGATGCCTTCAGGTGACTAAGTAGTGCTCTTGTAAGAAGATCAGTGTGTTAGTCTATCACCTGGAAGCCTTGGTTCTTCTCTGAACATTTCACTAAAATAAAGGAAGGCAAAGAATTTTCTGAAGCAGTATAACACAAAATTCCTGAAATTTAAGTTGTTAATTGTTACGTGTTCAGAGTCAATAAAATATATATGAAGTCTTTAGAAAAATCTATGTAAATGTACAAAAACATGAGAGAGAAAAGTGAACCTGTATAATGAGAAAAATGTATAAACCCAAACTGCATAAATTCATTATTTCATTTGTCACTTTGCAGTTTGGCCAAGTTTAAAAATCAACTTCAAAACATCAAAGGACATATTTAATGAGTTTTAACTATTTTAGTCCACTGGTGTCAGGTAAAACAGGATTATAATGGGATTTGAAACATTTGAAAAGCAAAAGATCAATCTGGTGATAACCGAAATCTCTTCCTTTGACCTTTTGCTTGTCTGCCATGTCGTAGACATGACTGGTTATCCATAACCACTGGCCCTTTCTCTGGCTTCCAGATGGTTCTTTCCTCAGGCTGTCCATGATCTGGATTGTGGACATTTTACTCAACTGGACCAGAAGGGAAGCCTCTGGGAATTTCTAGGCAATTCCTACCATTTCTAAGAAAGACATGCCACATTTCTTCATTGAACACTGAATGTGATGGTGTGGCAGCATCTTGTGACCTGAGGGGGATGTTAACACTGCTCTGGAGACCCGAGCAGAAAAGAAAGGCAAACACTTGAGCCCTCAGCAAAGTTACTGAGTTCCTGAATTAAACCTGGAATCTCCCTGGCTCTGCATGAAATAGTTTTTCCCTAAAACTTCTGGCTTTTAGTCAGCTCTTCTATTATCTACAGCCAGAAATATCCTACTGACGCACTGAATAACCTATTATTTCACTTGCTTGTGGTTCTCGTCAAAGTGATAATGGAATAGATATAGCTACAAAAGAAATAACTCTTCTTTAGGGAGGAAGAAGGCTAAGGAAGAGGCTATCACAGTGCAGTGCAAAGAGCAAGTGTGTTTTTATCCTGCAATAAGAGTAAGGAGCTGTGCAATCTTACCTTCCCTGGGTCTCAGCTTCCTCTCTGTCAGGTAAAGGGTTTAGACAATAGGAACTCTAAGCTTCCTTCATTTGCACAGAGATATCAATCATTTCAGTATATACAGTGTGGATGAAGAATGTCCTGCGGCATCAGTAAACAAAGGATGCTGTGGCCATCAAGCCACCAGCCTCTGCACCCTGAGGGGATTCAGGTTAGAGAAAAACAGGATACTGGCCCTAGACAGTTGAGGTGCTGTATATCAAAGGAATGATTTCATTGATCCCAGACCCTTGCATCTTCCCACACATAGAAAAGCGCTAAATTCCTTAAATTGAGAGGTCTGGTTTCCTCTTATTAACAGTGATCTTTTGATGTTCGACTGCCTGGTTTTTTTCCCAAAACCTCCTTTATTTCCTGGCTCCTCCCGTACCTCTTCAGAGCAGTCCCTGAGATCTATCTGAGAGGCTGTCTCCTGGGCTTACGTCCTCAGTACATCTGCCGAATAAAACTAATCCTCAACTTTTAGGCTGTGCTTTTTTTCAGTTGACAATTGGAAAGAAACAGAAACACAGATATACAGGCATATCTTCCATATAGGAAAATATTTATGATTATCCCACATGTAATCTGGATTTAAATGAATTTTTAAAATACTGGAAGGGAGTTAAACAAATCCCCTGACGATTTAGTTTGGAGCCACTACTTTCCCTGTTGGAACACCAGGGTATCCCACTTCATCCATACAAGTGTTTAGTATTTTAAAAATCTACGTGGCACTTGTAGTTGCAAGATCACTACCATTCATGACAGTGGAGCCCAGTCCACCCTCCGGCTGGCCCTGAGAGAAAGATGATGCCACCATCAGGACTCTGGCTCTGTCTGTCTCCTCTGCATGATGTCACAAACAACCCAGGTTTCCGCAGCTAAGGAAACACCTGGGAATTCTGAATTGACCTCTACCAGGGAGACCCACTTGGAGACACAGCAGGCACCTCACTCTCACTATGCCTAGAGCCAAACTCATCATCTCTTCCCATAAACAACTGGTTTCTGAGGCCCTTTCCCTGGTTCGAGGCAGGGAGAACTTAGAATCTATTGCTCCAACCTGGAATAATTAGGAGAGTAAAGAAGGGCATCACCATCAGTAACTATGCAAGGACAGCGGACGCCCACCAGGACTCCCCAGGAAGCTAGACCCTGTGCCCATTCTGGTCAGGGCTTCACCACACGCCCCGAAGCCCTTCTTGACTCCTCCTCCCGCTTACAGCACCTGCACTTGAAGCCAGGTGGACACAGTGTTAAGCAAGAGAATCAAAACCACCTGCCCATGGCTCCTCACCCCTTACTCCCCACCCTCCACCCATCAGTCATCAAGTTTTGCTGAGTAGATATTAAAAGTTCTCATCACAAGAAAAAATATGTGTAACTATGTGAGGTGATAGATGTTAACTAAACTTATTGTGGTAATCATTTAAAAACACGTACCAAATCATTATGTTGTACACCTTAAACTAATACAATGTTATATGTCAACTATCACATCACAATAAAACTGGAAAAAAGAGAGCATAAACATAACCTCCCGAACCAGTAGGGGGCAAGCACACTGAAAATACTCACTAAGAATTAACTGAATCTAAAACTGGCTCTGCAACAAATGTAGACAGATACACACACAATGCAGCAGAAGATTTTCAATTAAAACAACAAAATGTAAGGGTGCATGACATTCACCAGGTTGTTCGTTGTAAATAGTTGCCCAGGCAGAGTGCTGATTTCATCAGGTACGCAGAGGGGGAAGATGAGAGCCTTACCTTGTCTGGATCTGTTGTGGTGATGACCCACACACAGTGTGCATTGTCTTCGTACTGAACTGGGTAATTAGGGGAGGTAATGACACCACTGGGCCCACGCAGATTTGATCCACACGTTCTAGCTAGAAGTACACAGAGATGATATTATTTTCCACAGGATTTCATCTGTGTGATGAAGACACAAGATATACATGGACCTTCAAGTTATGTATCTAGCATTTATTGTAACGAAAAGCTATTTGTGAACTCATGCTGGCAAGTAGATTTCGCTCAGCCTTCAGGACCCTTGCCTGGTATCTGCAACGTTAACCTGGAACTCTTTATTACGTTTCCCAAGGCACTGCCATTCACAGAATGACTTAATTACAATAGCACCATGGACAATGTCAAATCAGATTAGTCCATTTCAAGCACCATTCTGACTCAGAGACAGTCTGTATAGACCTTTGGTTGCACCCAATGCAATAAGAATTCAGGAGACCGGAGTTAGTGTCTCAACTATGCCCT
>NW_006796769.1:3000968-3001975 GCF_000442215.2 Lipotes vexillifer | reverse complement strand
CCCTACACGATATGACCTTGAACCAGTAATCCCGACACCCCCACAGCTTCATCCTTTTAATTTTAAACTAGGAGGAACAGATGATATTTAAATTTCCTCTCAAGTTTTACACTGTATCATTGTATTCTGTAACAAACTGTACCCATTTCCTTATAGCACAATGCAAATAAGAACTTAAAATACAGTTGAATTTGTGAAGAAAGAAAATAGAAACGGTGGCTCTAAAAGGAAAAAGAAAATACCTTAAAAATGAAAGACCAAGTAAATCACGGAAGTAACATAACCCAATAAGAATGACTAAATTTTGAATATAAAAATATTTCAACTGACCTCCACTTTAAGAAAGAAGCCTTTAAAAAATCAGAACACTATTTTGTAAATCACATGTCAGCCTGAACTCCACTCTTAACATTAATAATTTAAACTGGGTTTGAGAAAAGAGCAGAAGAAACTAATTTCACAAATAAGAACTAATACAAGAGAATCTCAGGTTCATTATCCTAAGATACCATATCACATGAACTGATTAAACTGCTGTCCACTGAAGAGTAGATTTTATTCATAACCCACCCTTCCTTCCTTCCTTTTGTTGGCTGAGCAGGTCAGGTATTGTCCTAAGAGACTGAGCTACAAGAGAACAGGATTCTGACCCCCAAGGGCCAGGCTGTAGGGGAGGAGTCACAGAAAACTTTTAATGGGGAAATCCCTAACTGCCCTCCAGGAATATATCTCTCTCTTCCATTTACATTGATACAGCAATAATATCAATTATGCCTACTCCTAGTATTGTAATTGTCAATGTACAGATCTCTCTTTCCAACAAGGTTGTGGTTCCCTTGACCTTGGGAAAGCATCCTTCCCTCACTTATCTGTATATCCTCAGCACCATATCTAATGTTGATAGTTGCTGACATAAAAACTGTGGGAAAGGGCTTCCCTGGTGGCGCAGTGCTTGAGAGTCCGCCTGCCGATGCAGGGGACGCGGGTTCGTGCCCCGTTTCGGGAGG
>NW_006796769.1:2988554-2999500 GCF_000442215.2 Lipotes vexillifer | reverse complement strand
AAAAAACAAAAAAAAAAAAAAAAAAAAAAAAAAAAACTGTGGGAAGCTGACTTTACACAACATTTCAGGTACTTGATACTTACTTACTATGAAAATCATTAGCTAAGAATTAATCTACTATTCATTGATTAATAAAAACATATGAAAGTTAACTTTTAAAATATTGGCATTTGCTTTCCAAATGAACAACACTTTTTAATAAATATGGATAAAGTGTCACCTGGTTTTCAAACCCCAGTAGGCATGTCTTGGCTCCAAAGGTCATTGAACAGAGCAGAGCCCACAAGCACATACACCTGTGCTGTATGATTTCCCTCTCCAGTGAGTCTGCTTTTAGGAACATGTTCTCGAGAGGATCATGAACTTCAGATCCGAAATTTTCTTAAAGCCCTCTAATATTACGGGTATGAATTACAGAAACTTAGAAGAAAAGTTATCAGTAAAATTTGAGTTATCATACCTTTGTGTTACCCTACTTTGTGAAGTTTCACGCTGATAGAAACATAGAGTGTTACTCAATAAATATGTTGACTAGTTTTAAACTAATATTATCAAAGTGCCATCCTAAGCATTTCAAACTTCGAAAAAAGACATGTGAAGAATGTGTGCAGTGGGGAACTAATGTGTTATATTACCATGGACATTTTGTACTCATCCAATCGTTAGCCCCAGCTGTCACTCTGCTAGAAAGTTCACGAAATACGACAGCCTGTCAATGGCCCTGGGTCTTAGTTCTTTGCTTTGAAGCTTGACCTCAGCTTGACTTATTGAAATTGGTTCCCAGCTCTTCATGAAATTCATCTTACCCACTGTTTGGGGAGATAGGATTTTTAGTGATTATATTTTTAGTGAGATAACTATTAGTAAAATTTACATAGGAAACCAGCACATTTTCTACATTTTCCTACATACATGGTACTGTGTTTCACATAGAACAAGTTATGAATCCAGTCCCTTCAGAAGTATTTCTCACCAAAACTTGTCAAATTAATACATAAAATATTTTTTTTTGTTTTCTTACAACCATGTCCCTATTTTTGCAGTACATTTTCCTAATAAATTAACTTTTTAACTCTTTTTTCTACCCATACTTTTAATCAAGCCATCAAAATAATCAGCTGAGGGGCTTCCCTGGTGGCGCAGTGGTTGAGAGTCCGCCTGCCGATTCAGGGGACACGGGTTCGTGCCCCGGTCCGGGAGGATTCCACATGCCGCGGAGCGGCTGGGCCCGTGAGCCTATGGCCCCTGAGCCTGCGCGTCTGGAGCCTGTGCTCCGCAGCGGGAGAGGCCACGGCAGTGGGAGGCCCGCATAATGGAAAAAATAAAAATAAAAAAAAATAATCAGCTGAAATGAAGTATGTGGGAATATTCAGGGCAGGGATTTTGTTTGTTTGTTTTGTTTTCCTCCCTGTATAACCTCAACAATTGGAACAATTCCTGGCATTCAATAGTTACCCCATAGACACTTGTTGATGTATTTTTTTTTTTTTTTTTTTTTTTTTTTCACTGAGAGAAATGCCACCTGTTTATCAAAGTTTCCTCACATTTGTACTTTTCTTTGCAGCGTACTGTGAACAGAGAGGAGCTGCTGAAACAAGCAGAGTCTGTGATGCAGGATCTTGGCAGCTGACCCTGGGCCCCCTGCATCGGCAGGCGGACTCTCAACCACTGCGCCACCAGGGAAGCCCCTGTTGTACTTTTTGAGTAGGTTGATAGCCTTAAATAATATGATTTAACTCTAATTATTTACTTCTAATCCTCTTTCTTGGGAAACTGCTGAAAATTTTAGCTAGTACCTCGGTCTTTGCCTTTCTAAGTCGTCCCCATTCTAATCATCTGCCTATTCATCATGTGATCATCCTACCATCATCACACCAATTACAATTCATTAGGTACTAGTTTCTTATATCAAGGCTTTCCTACTAGTCAGAGACAATTCTCAGATTTTCTATTGGCCACAACTCAAAGTTCAACCATCTATGTGTAGAGTCGCTATCAGATAATAATAATGTTTCTTGAGTTATCATGATTTCTGTGTGCCATTGTCCAAATCCACATGGTGGATGAAGCACAGACTGGACATTATCTTCTATGTCTCCTGCAGATGATCTACTGCCTGGGGTTTTTCTCTGCTCTCTGGTTCTGCTGCAGGAAGGGTCATACCAAGCTGCAATTTCTGTGAATTGTATAGTGGAGAGAGCAGAGTGAACTCTACTCCTTCCCCTATAGCTGCTCAGACACAGAGAAAGCTTAGCGACCTGCTCTGATTATGATGAACAATCTCAGTGTGTCCTTGCAGACGGGGAACTACTTCCCACACAGTTGCTTCTGGATTAAACACACATTGGATTAGTCAAGAAAGTATTTAATTAAGCAAATAATTAGGTAATTACAATATACTAGTGCCAAGCAAGTTTTTTTTTGTTTTCCTTTTTTTTTTTTTTTTTTTTTGCGGTACGCGGGCCTCTCACTGTTGTGGCCCCTCCCATTGCGGAGCACAGGCTCTGGACGCACAGGCTCAGCGGCCACGGCTCAAGGGCCCAGCCGCTCCGCGGCATGTGGGATCTTTCTGGACCGGGGCACAAACCCGCGTCCCCTGCATCGGCAGGCGGACTCTCAACCACTGTGCCACCAGGGAAGCCCTCAAGCAAGTTTTTATAGCAAAATTTAAATGCATTCCCATAATGGAAATGTATATACACATTTATACGTATTACAGTTGAATATCACTTTCTGCTCCTGCAAAGGCTTTCCCCCTTGTCAAAACCTTTTTGGAAATATAACACCTAACGTAAAGTAATTTACACTTAAATCTTAAAAATGCTTAATAAGTGTTCTTTGATAATAACCACGACCTAATTAATGTATAGCTAATATCACTCATGTGACAGTGTTCTAAATTTGTAAACTCAAATTTTGCTTTTATCTTACATGTTTTTAAGATAAAAGCAGAATTCACAAAATGATCATTGGAAATATAGATCAAGAAGGAAAGTGGAAAGGGAGTATAAAACTAACCAATTCTGGGGCTTCCCTGGTGGCGCAGTGGTTGAGAGTCCGCCTGCCGATGCAGGGGACGCGGGTTCGTGCCCTCGTCCGGGAAGATCCCACGTGCCGCCGAGCGGCTGGGCCCGTGAGCCATGGCCACTGAGCCTGTGCGTCTGGAGCCTGTGCTCCGCAACGGGAGAGGCCACAACAGTGAGAGGCCCTCATACCACAGCAAAAAAAAAAAAAAAAAACTAACCAATTCTGAATGTCAATCTGTGCCATTTAATCACTGAATATTTATTATATATAAAACATTTGTTTCACACAATTTATCTTATATAAGTTGAAGTAGTAATTTATCTATTTATGTATAACCAGTCCCAGGAATCTTTACTGTTCTATAGTAACTACTTAATTAATCAAAATAGTTGAAGAGAATATAATATTCTAATTGACCAAACTTAAATTAATAGGATATCTGGACTCACATCTGAAGCTTTTTTCAAGCACATTAAGAATTATACTGGATAGTGTATATCTTGTATGATTCAGAAGAAAACCACAGATTTTATATCTATAACCAGACTGTCAACCAAAATGGAGAAAGTATGTCAGGGGTTAAGAGGCTGCTTTTCTTAATCACACCTGAGTTCTAGGCCTGGTTTATGAAGTTACTAGATGTCCTATCTTAAATTATTTCATTTTAAGCCTCTCAGGTTATCCACATAATAATCATAACTGCATCTATAATAGCTGTAAGGACTGAAGGAAAGAATTCGAGTAAAGCCTTCAGCGCATTTTCTGACACACCATAGCACAGGGAGTAAGGAAATAAACAGTAAATGCTTTGTAAGTGTTGGGCACTGTTTCAGGCATAGAGGATACAGCGGAGAGAGAATAAAATTAAGTTCCTTGACTTCCTCAGGCAATTATACACATGACCATCTAATTCAGGAGGATATTTGACCTTTACAGAAAAGTAGAGTCGGGGTTCAAAGCATATCTGTAAGAGGGTGGGCGTGGAAGGGTTTGGATGAGACAACAACTGATGACCAGCGTAGGATGGAGACCCATATGGACACCTGGGGCAGAAGTGTTCCAAGCAGAAGGAAAACAAATGCAAGGGAGCTGTCACAGACTTCCCAGGCAGGTTCTAGGAACATAATTAGCACCAAATTAACATTAGCTTCCAGGTCATTTTATGTCAGTAGAATTTGAGAGGAGTGGTATAAAAATACATGGCTTTGTTATTTCCAGTAACTTAATAAAACATAGAGAAAAACATGTTTTTCTCCCAAGTGACATTCAAGTAAAGAGTATAAATCCTTAGAAGTCTAGAAGCGAAACTAGAAATTTATCCAAATTCACTGGAATTAAAGTAAAAGTTAAAAGTGTGAGAAATTAAGAGGTACAAACTTGCAGTCATGAAATAAATGAGTCACAGCATAGGGAATATAGTCAGTAATACTTTAATAACTTTTTATAGTGACATATTGTAAGCAGACTTATCATGGTGATCATTTTGTAATGTACAGAAATACTGAATCACTATGGTGTGTAACAGGAACTAACATGGTGTTGTAGGCGATTATACTTCAAAAACAAACAAATGAACAAACAAACTCATAGAAAAAGAGATCAGATGTGTGGCTACAAAGGGGGAGAATGGTGTGAGGGAGGAAGATGGTCAAAAGGCACAAACTTCCAGTTATAAGATAAATAAGTACCAGGGATGTGATGTGCAGCATGATAAATACACTTAATCCTAATGTCTCTTACATATGAACATTCCTAAGAGAGCAAACCCTGAGAGTTCTCAATATTTTTATATCTATCACAAGGAAATATTTTTTCTTTAAAACGTGTGTATGCTTCTTTAAATCTCTGAGCTCACAGCTACCTGATATAATAATTAGTATTAAAATATAATCTTACAATTGGCTCTGGACCTTTAATCTGGTAGAATGAAGTCATCTTTCAGGTATAAATGGTCTTTTCACTACCATTTAAAAGGGCATTTCTGTATGGACAGAAACTATGAGTAGGGAAGAATAAACTGTAAAGTTCTTGGTAAGTGAAAAGTTAATAAGTTAAGGGTAATTCTGAGCTAACCTGACCTGGAATCCCAAGATAATAATAACTTTATTCTGTGACCCTTGGTAGCTCTAATTGGCTTCCATGTAACCACAGTTAAAATTGCAAAAAACACTTCACTTTTCTTATGTGCCCTTTCAACTCAGAGAGCAACTAAAAATATTAATTCCACAGATCAAAGTGCATTAGCATTAAAAGAAATTCTCTCTATATATCCCCCCTAAATATTGATGGAATGAAATGCCAGCTGGAACATTTTACTTAAAAAAAAGAAGTATATCCTCTTCTTCTCTTTTTTGTTTGCTTATTTAAAAAATCTACTGCTAGTTAAAGATACAGATACAGTTTCAAACAGCTCATATTTTACCCTGTGAAAAATCATAATGGTTGTTTTCATATCCCTAAATGAAGTGAGCATAATTTCAAACAAAATCACTTGTGTAATTACTGAGCTACGGCAACCATTCATCCCTGTGGTAACAGGAAGAAAAGGTAACATCTCCCATTCTCAGAGCTCATTAGCTAATGTAAGTAAGCACTGGCTTAGGACCCAGTGTCCAGATGTGAAAGATCACTCCTGACTCACCGCAATTTATCGAATGCCTCTAACAGATATTCCTTCTGTGGAGAAGGCATGATAATTACTTAAGAGTTAGAGACCCTTCATGAAGAAGGGAGCCTCGAGAATCAGTCCTTCCTTAACTGACTGAGCTGAAATCTCATGATGCGTGCAATGCTCAGACCAGAGGCATTTTATTGCATTTGATAGATAGTTGAATTTAGAACATGTGGCTGAGATGATCAATATAAGGGCTGCTTTAAAGGCTCAGAGTGCATCAGGAAAACCCAAGCCATGGTGCTCACCTCTTCCATACAATGTATTAAGGGGTAGCACAGAGGAGAAGATGAACCTGAAAAATTGCACTTGGTGTCTGGAACCTACTGACAGCCAAGTAAATATCCCTATGTTCTGTTTTGGGTAGCATTTGAAACATCATTATGTTTCATGTTATCCATTTCCCCCTACACTTTAGACAGCTAAAGCTATCTTTATAGAAATAGCCATAAAAGTTCCACCTAAAGAAAGGTTTTTTTCAGCTCTTCTTTAATCTAGGAATCAGTCATTAAAAGCCAGTAGAGACACTATTTCCAGTAGAGACACTATTTAAAGGAGGGAATGATGACAGATTCAGGGCTCCTAAATGTTGCCAACCTGAAAAATGTATGGGCTTTAATAGAAGAAAGTATGTTCTACACTGAGGGATGCCTGTCAGGAAACCACCCATGACTCATGGAGATCACTGCTTCCCTTCACACCCACAAACCTGTTGAGTGCTGAGAAAATTGGAACTGGGCTGAGCTACACAGCCGGAGTGGCACTGTCCATGGTAGCCACTAGCACATCTGACTATTGGGCACTTGAAATGCCGCTGGTCTGAGCTGAGATGTGCTCTGAGCATAAAATGCACACTGGATTTCCAAGACATAGTATGAATAAAAGAAAGAGAAAAAAGTAAAGCATCTCCCTATAATCTTTTTGACTGTACATTAAAATTATATTTGTAATATTTTGGTTAAATAAATTATCGATATGTTATTAAATTTAACTGCACCTGCTTCTTTTCCTTTTTCAAATCTGACTACCAGATGTTTTAAAATTACATCTGTGGCTTGCATTTTATTTCTAGTGAAGAGCCCTGCTCTAGAGACTGCTCGAAGTCTATTGGGTCAGCCTACAGATGCACTAAGACGTTTGACCATCCATCTGTATATGTAATTGATCAGGTCATGGTATATGGTGATTACTTATGTTATATAAGACTCTGTCACCCAGACTAGAGGGAAGGGTGTTCCTGCTGGCTTTGTTGGAGGAAGCTGCCTCTTGTGAGTGGGCAATGTGGCCAGGAGGTGAGTACAGGCAGAGAAAGGGAGCTGGGTGTTGAAGGGGAGGACAGGTTCCTTGCTTAACCATGATACTTACAGATGAGCCCTTTCCAGTCCAGAAAGTGGGATATTCATATACACACAGCTCCACCCTCTTTTTCATCCATATAGCTTACACATATAGTCCTGCACTGATACAAAAATGCCAAGGGACATGAGAGAGGGATGAATGATTCTCTAATTTATTTGCACTCTCCACTCATGAAAAGCGGCAGATGATACGGGGAAGCAAAAAAAAAAAAAAAAAAGTGTCATTTATTCAGTGATTTATCCCACCTCCCCTTATAAAAATATACCCCCATGGCAAAGATTCCCTTAGTATCTATTCTCCTTTTCTTTCATAGAAATATAATTGTTTGGCATATATTTAAACACACAATAGAAAATATATATGTTTCTAAGTCTCACAACAAGGTGAGAATATCTGGCTGGATTTTGGCAAATGAGAATGAGCAGAAATGCAAATGATGGTTCCTGCAGACTCTCGTTAGCATACATCTGCTAACCCTGCTTCTTCTAACCTCCTCCATCTAATCACCTGGAGTTTGGATACCACCGTGGACTCTGAGGATGGAGGTGTGACCACAGTGAGGACAGAGTGAGTCTTGAGGACATTTTCATATCTGAAACAGACCTGCCGTCCCTGTCCTGTACTGCCTAGCTCTTAACTTCTGTATAAGACAGAAATCCACTTCCATTTGTTTTAAGCTTCTCTTGGGTTTGGTTTTCTGTCACCTAATTGTTATCACCTAATTCTAAACAGTTTATCTCAAATTCTCCTATTTAGGAGATTTCAGGACTTTAATTTTTTTTGTTTAATGTCGTACTACTCCAAATGCTCTAAAATACTTATTTCTTTAAAACTGTGTTTTTAAAGGTATTTTTTACTGTTCTCTAGACACAGTCTGCTATCGTTCTATTATGCAGATTTAAAATATACATCCTATAAGAAAACTCCTCCTTTATTATTTCTTGCTGCTATAGCTCATTATTTCAGGAAGTTAAAAGTAATAAATTGAAAAAGAGCTAAAGGATTAGTCCATGAAAATGAAGGTACATCTAATTAAAGCAAAACAGCTGAGTTAACAGCTGGGAGGAAAAAAGAAGAGATGAATAAAGTTGAGTGTGACCAACAGAAGTGGGTGTGGAGAGAGGTGAGGAGGCTTCCAGGAAAACCAGGCCAGAACCACACAACAAAGACCCTGTGGGAGAGCTTTCTCTTCTAAAATGATGAAGCAGGGCATTAGAGTCTATGGGAACAGGAAGCCAGAGGACTCCTCCTCTAATTACCTCTAAAAGTGAGCAGTTGGTGGTCCAGGGGGATGGAGGGAAGTGTCCCACTATTAGCCTGGATGGAGCAAGCACCTGAGTGTTTGACACCAAATCAGCGTATAAGCTGGGGCCAACGTGCCCCAGCGTATAAGCTGGGGCCAACCCATATTGTTATAAGTGTAGATGAGATTTGGGCCAAAGGGAAAAAAAAGGAAAACTTCTGGATTAATAAATAAGGTAAGAATCAAATAATATCCTACTCAATAGTTCCTTTATGTTACACTAAAATATCAATTTAAAGCAGATTCACATTTACTAGTTTTGTCTAGTGTGGGCTTTTAAATAATGACATATGTTCCTGGCATAGAAGAGCAAGAAAAGCATTTAAAAATGAAAGCATATTTTTTTCCTTAGGGCAAAGATAATACCTGTGGCTTAGTCCTCATTTGTAACTAGGGCATGAACATTACCATCCTTTCATGGGAATATGGATTTTGCTACAGTTCCTTTGAAAGCCTAATGATGTCACTTTAGTATTAGTGTACAAATAGTCTAGTGACCAAAAGGGGAGGGGCGCAGCCATACACATTTCCTGACCAGAGATGGGTGCTTCTCTAAGAAGGGAAACTTTTCATGGGAAAGGGCCACCTGCAACCAGACCACACGTCCACTCTGCCCTCGGGATGAACAGATGCTACAAAGCTGTGTTTTCTACATGTAAAAAGCCACCAAGTTGTTATAGGTAAAGGTACACACACTATACTAAAGCCTGCAATCTAGTATTTTAGCTTTGATGACAGCAGCAATGTATTTTGCAACCACTTCATTTCACAGGATATAACTTAACACTGTTCGTCTTGTATTGTACCTTTTTACAACTGGAACATTTTAAAATAAAAATTTATGAATCCATTCACGTGAAAAGGACTATAAGGAGGGATAAGATATTCTTATATATGAAAGTATGTAAGAATATACTTTTTATTCCTTGTTCAACTTAGTACTTTTTTTCTTCTTCCTTTACAACTACCAATTTGCATAAATTATTTTATGGCCAAAATGCAAACAAAACAAAATACCTAGTTTTTCTTTTAACTTTATTGCTTCTTCCTTAGTAAAACAGCCAAAACAGTTTTCTTTTGGGACCACTATGGCTTCTGTGCTTCTGGGAGAATTCTTCAAGTACTTCACAGAAGCAACAAATACATACTTTGGCCTCACTGAAGAACATGATGATAATGCAATATTTTGCTCTTCTATGTCCAAGATTAGTTTAATATGATTTAATAATAAAACGATGGCTTCAGATCATGTTAACAAACTCCCTTTATCACTGATACTATCAAAACCCAAGAATTCAACTTCACTACTATTGCAAAGTGAGAATTTTTAGATTTGCAGGGACATGCATAAAGTTTTCCAAAGCATCTGGTTATGCAACATATTTTCATACATATGCAAACTGTGTATATAGATAGATAGATACCAAGTTATATCGAGTATGTGTGTGTGTTTGAATGATTAGATTTGCTCATGTATTTCCTGAAATTTAAAAACCACAAATATCTTTGGAAATGTTTGCCTCCTAAAAAATTTCAAAAAATATTTCTTGTTTACCTACATCACTATGAAAGCATAAATCATCACCACGCTTTGCTCTGCCTATACACAGTGCTTTGCACTTAAATCGTTCAGAAAAGCATGCCAAATCTGAGGAGAGAGAACCTGGGCAGACGCAATCATACAGGCCTTACCTCGGCAAATGGGCCGGTGGTCACTCCACGCAGCCAGAGTCTCCGTGACTCTCTGACACGTTATGCTCTTGGATCCCTGGAGCACGTAATTGTCCTCACAGGAGAACTGTACATTTGCACCAACCCTGAGCAATTACAAAACCGAAAACAACCCGAATTATTCATGGAAGACTTCTTTAAAAAAATCATCACAGTGCTGCTCCTGTGTTATGCTATCAAAATGATATTAAACATTAAATGACCCATTAGTAATTATTCACAGATACAACCCTCTAATGCAGCACAAGACCTGGGTTCAAATTTCTGTTCTGCCAATGTCTGCTAAATAAATATATGATCCTAAGGTATCTTCTCTAAAATTAAGACAATGACAAAGGTGGCAGGACCATGTGTTGTGGATTAAGTAAGAAAATGCATGTGAAAGAAGTGAACCCTGGAAACAAAACAAAGTTGGATGTCATTCCACATGGATAAATATCTTACCAAAAAAAAGACTGAAAAAGCCTGGGTTAAGAAAATGTCTCAGTACTCAGAAAGACAAGTGCTGTATGATTCCACTTATATGAGGTATCAAAAGGGGGGAAGGGGGGAAGAGGGGAAGGGGGGAAATGGGAAATTATTTATTCAAAGGTATAAAGTTTAAGTTAAGTAATATAAATAATTTCTAGAGATCTGCTATACATCACTGTACCTATAGTCAACAGTAATGTACACTTAAAAAATTTAAAGAGGGCTTCCCTGGTGGCGCAGTGGTTGAGAGTCCGCCTGCCGATGCAGGGGACACGGGTTTGTGCCCTGGTCCGGGAAGATCCCACATGCCGCAGAGCGGCTGGGCCTGTGAGCCATGGCTGCTGAGTCTGCGCGTCCAGAGCCTGTGCTCCGCAACGGGAGAGG
>NW_006796769.1:2931005-2988544 GCF_000442215.2 Lipotes vexillifer | reverse complement strand
TAACAAAAAAAAAAAAAAAAAAAAAAAATTTTAAAGAGATAAATCTCATGTTAAGTGTTATCATCATCATCATCATCATCAAACTTGCTTGCAATGAAAAACAAGGAAAAAAATGTCTCAGTAAAGAATTTATCATTGCAAACATTGATTATATTAATTATATTCAGACGGAGGCCAGTGCTATTATATTTCAGAAATACATCTTATAGGAAAATAATAATTTGATTTAGAAGAAAGCAATCCATCCAGCCTAGAGTTAGATGAAAAACTGCTTTGGCTCCAGAGCTGCCTCTGAAAACATGAAGCCCTAAGGTTGTAAGCAGTAACAAAACGTGATTGCAGAATCACAAACCAACAGGTGCATGAGAAGATGTGAGAGGCATACATCAGGTCTGAGCACACCCAATCACTTCCTTCTAAGCCTGTTGTCTGGCACTGAGTTGAGTGCAGCATTATTTTATTATCTGACAAGCCTATTGTTACAAGAGGAAATTCTACCTGTGTCTTCCATTTGACAAACCCTGACGTTGATGTTGACAAAAATGGGAATGAAAGAGAGTCTTTGAGAGAAAATATGCATAATTGCCCATGTTATGTGTAAAGTTATTAATAGATAAAAGATAAGGAAAAAAATAAACAAATGCTTTCCTTTCCTGCTTATTGAAAAAGTCTAACCTGCAATATCACAGTGAACATTATTCCAGTAACATTACAGCAGCACTTCCCACACTTCTGTATAACACTCTCAGAGGATCATCACAGATGTCTATAAAAATCATGGAATCAATTTGAAAAATTCTGGATTAAACAAAATTAAGCATCTTTCTTTTCTAAAGGGGACTTTCAGTTTACTAAAATTTACTATGCAAAATGTGTTTCACCTACTTAAGAGAATGTAAAGTATGTGGAATTTTCCAAATTTATCTGGTCAGGAAGCCCTTTTGCACTAAGTATCCAGGGCAACTAGAATTCTATGAAAGTAACCTGCCACTTTACCAAATTCACTGATGAGCTCTAGTAGTTTTCTGGTGGTGTCTTTAGGATTTTCTATGTATAGTATCATGTCATCTGCAAACAGTGACAGTTTAACTTCTTTTCCAATTTGGATTCCTTTTATTTCTTTTTCTTCTCTGATTGCCGTAGCTAGGACTTCCAAAACTATGTTGAATAAAAGTGGCGAGAGTGGACATCCTTGTCTTGTTCCTGATCTTACAAGAAATGCTTTCAGCTTTTCACTGTTTAGTATGATGTTAGCTGTAGGTTTGTCGTATATGCCTTTTATTATGTTGAGGTATGTTCCCTTTATGCCCACTTTCTGGAGAGTTTTTATCATAAATGAGTGTTGAAAATATTTGCAAATGATGTGACCAACAAGAGATTAGTCTCCAAAATTTACAAACAGCTCATGCGGCTTAATATCATCAAAACAAACAACCCAATCAAAAAATGGGCAGGAGCCCTAAATAGACATTTCTCCAAAGAAGACATACAGATGACCAAAAGGCACATGAAAAGATGTTCAACATCACTAATTACTAGAGAAATGCAAATCAAAACTACAATGAGGTATCACCTCACACCAGTCAAAATGGGTATCATCAAAAAATCCACAACAATAAATGCTGGAGAGGGTGTAGACAGAAGGGAACCCTCCTACACTGTTGGTAGGAATGTAAACTGGTACAGCCACTATGGAGAACAGTACAGAGGTTTCTTAAAAACTAAAAATAGAGCTACTATGTGACTCCTGGGCATGTGTCTGGAGAAAAACATGGTCCGAAAAGATACATGCACTCCAATGTCCATTGCAGCACTGTTTACAATAGCCAAGACATGGAAGCAACCTAGATGTCCATTGACAGAGGAACGGATAAAGAAGATGTGGTACATACATACAATGGAGTATTACTCAGCCATTAAAAAGAAAGAAATAATGCCATTTGCAGCAACATGGATTGTCATACTGAGTGAAGTCAGTCAGACAAAGAGAAATATCGTATGATATAGCTTATATGCAGATCTTAAAAGAAATGATACAATGAACTTATTTACAAAACAGAAACAGACTCACGGACTTCGAGACTGAACTTACAGTTACCATGGGGGAAGGGTGGGGGAAGGGATGGTTAGGGAGGTGGGGACTGACATGTACACACTGCTGTATTTAACATGGATAACCAAACAAGGACCTACTCTATATATAGCACAGGGAACTCTGCTCAATGTTATGTGGCAGCCTGGATGGGAGGGGACTTTGGGGGAGAATGGATACGTGTATATGTATGGCTGAGTCGCTTTGCTGTGCACCTGAAACTATCACAACATTGTTAATTGGCTATACTCCAATATGAAATAGAAAGTTAAAAAAAAATTCTATAGAAGTAATTTTGAGAAACACTGTGTTATAAGGACATAATATGTATTATTTTTGAAAGGGAAAAGTGGAAAAACCAAAATGTAAACATAATTCTAATTTTCATTGTCAGTCATAGCAGTTATTTAAAACAGCTATACTTTTTAGACATATACATCATAATTTCATTGGCCTTTGGTCTGTTTAAATTTCCGGAACCACGTTGAATAAATGAAGTAAATCTGAATATTTGGTTTGAAAACAACTATTATATCTCCATGTTCTCTATTCCAGGCCCCAATCTTCAGTTCTCTTTGTTTTACCTAAATTTCAGTTTTCATACTTTTCATCATTCTTTCAATATATTTTTATTGAATATCCACTGTGTGCCACACTCCACTCCAGGCACTAAATATGCAGAAATTCATAAGACCGACAAAGTCCCAATCTCATGGAGATAACATTCTAGTTAAGGGAGGACAAACAAACAAATCAAATAAGAAGAAAATGAAAGTGTTGTTAAGTACTGTGAACAAAATACACCAAATGATGTGATTAATAACGGGTTAGGGAGAGTCGGGATTTAAGAGTGCTTCAGCATTTTTTATGATCCTCTCAAACTAAGGTGCTAGTATCTCACATAATTTCTAGGCATGGTCAAACATAAAGGAAGGAAAATGAGATTATTGCTTCCCTTTGGCAACCACTTACTTCAGTTACCAAAGCCTATCATTCATAGTTTTGATGGAGTGTACTCCATTCCAACAAAATGTCTATCTTTTTCAGACATGCTTTTCATACATCCGATCAACTTCCTTTAGGTATTCTTAGTGAACTGTGTTAACTTTGACTACTCTATCTCATTTCTGGCAAAATATTATAGATTTATCATCCAAAATTGGAGAAAATATGGGCAGTGTTGTTTTTTGGAAACCATGAGTAATATGAATGACTATATTATCTCATATATATTTGAATGAATACATTTCTACAAAAATGAGCAAAATATATAGCGATATAGAGAAGAAAAAAGCTTGATACAAAATTGTTACCCCAGATAACAGTTATCTATATACGTATCTGAATCTGTATATCAGGAAAATTAGGCATAAATCTATTTTTGGAGTGGTAATAGAATCACAAGTACACTTTTGTTTCTATACTGCAATAATCGTAGTACTTCTGGTTTTATTACAAGTTAAATTTTTAAATATTTTAAAATCCTACTATTAGATTGCCCCACTTGCTCTCACTCATTGAGACAGAACTCTCTCACACCTAACAGTCCACGCTCTCCTCAGATTTCCAGCAGACGAAAACTACAGGAGCCTCTTCTACCGCAGAAGGCAGAAGACTCTTCCTAATGTTCCGTAATCACTAGAGTGTGTCACAGAAGATCTAGTCCAGAAACCTCCATCTGGGTTCTGGGGAAATGAGTCCTCAGTATGGACGGAGTCTGATATAGAACTCATTCCTTAATTTCTGTCCTGAAACCTTTTGACAAATGACTGGAAATAACAACTGATAAAATAGTGAGGCTTCTCTACTTTCAAAGCATTAAAATTATTAACAAGAGCAACCTCTTAGCTTGACGGCAGTTTGGAAAACAGAGCTACTGATGGGTAAACTCATTCCCAAGAGTGGAGATGAGGAGTAGTCTCTGCGTTGAGATGAACAGGGTTGAGCTTGAAACTGATGATGATCCAACTTCTAATTTATTATTTCAAACTTTTGCTTTGGTTTTATCTAGCACTTGAATCAGTTCAATTTAAAATCCATGCACACTGTCAGCTTCAAATATATAATAAACTAAGCTTTTATTTATGATTTGATTTTATGATTACTATGTTTGAAGGCACATGTATAACATTAGGAAGATTAATTTGGTTTTCTGGAAAGCACTCAGAAGAAAATAACAGAAAAAAAGAAATTAGTATCTTCCCATTGGCAATTAAATTTAGAACACCTAAGAATTACTTTGTCATACAATTTTGACAATTGTTAGTAGCTGGAAATTGTCAAAAATAACAGAAAACTGATTTTGCATAAGATCAAGATAAATTGTGTATTGATAATAAATATCCAAATGGCAAATTTTAAGTTAAATAGTTGAAGCAGAATAATTTGGTGTTTTAAATATAATAGTACAGAATAGAAAAAAACACACTTTTCACTTCTTCAGTGCTTAGCACTTCCGAAAGGCTCGTCATTCAAAGTTTGAATTATGAAGACATTTCATTTGTCACCATCTACTTGACTTTACCTATAGTTTGAAGAGAATTTCTAGGTGAATGAACTATTTCTAAATATGGTTTTCCTAGAGAATGGCTATTTGTGCATTTATTTAAGATTGGTAGTATAATTATTTCTAAAAAAACCACACACACAAAGTAACTTAAAGATTAAACTAGAATCCAAAATAGGATGTGGAATGATTTAGCTGTGATGTGTAACTATCCATTAATTCAGAGATGACTCTGACCTACCTGAGTGGCTAGATGGGCAGATCCCACCTGTTACCTCAATCCAGGCTGGCTGGTGTTGATTAAATCTATTGAAGCAACTAGTTTCCCCATTTAGAATTTTCTAAATGGATAAATAGACTGATAGATTGATATAGATGATACATAGATATCTGTCTCTTAGTTAAAAAAAAATCCAGCTCAAACAACATACTTAAAGATTCATAAATACAAAAAACTAGATACTATTTTTAGGCATCAGGGGTAGGCATTTACACATCTGCATCTGCAGCAAAAAGGAGAAACACATTATAGTATACTGTTTTCACATTTAAGCAACAGAAAGCACAAAAATTAGAGCAAAAAACTTTCTTTAGAACTAAGCTGAAGTCAGGATTTGCTCTATTTCTCTTTGTAAAATGAACACAAATGACATGGGGAAATTATATCTGGAACCACACTGTACCAAAGGTATAGATATCTTGCTTGACTATTTTTTTTATGTATAAAAAGGCAACAACTGAAATTTTAATAAATTTTCAAAGATTTTGTGTGGGTCATCAAGAGAATTTAGAATCCCTGGAAACCCAAGACACAAAGGTCACCTAGGCTTCCTCACCAGCTTTTTTTTTTTAACATCTTTATTGGAGTATAATTGCTTTACAGTGGTGTGTTAGTTTCTGCTGTATAACAAAGCGAATCAGCTATACATGTACATATATCCCCATATCTCCTCCCTCTTGCTTAACTATTTTTTGAGAAGAACTGGAGCCATGTAGCAGGATAATATGTGAAGTGTGGTAAAGTGTGTGTGTGTGTGTGTGTGTGTGTGTGTGTGTGTGTGTGTGTGTGTGTGTGTGTGTGTGTGTGTACAGGCACAGGAATTCACACCTGTGATTTTTCTCCTGTATTTTACTTACACCCTGAGGATGCTGATACTGGCATAGCACAAAGTAAAATTATAGGTGTCTAAATCCGGAAGTGTCCTCCAGGTGTGTGAAATATGTTTAAAGAAGCAGTGATGATACATTGCTCCCCATTCCTCGTTCCCCACTATGAAACATAAAAGCAAAGCAAAACACAAGGCCAAGCTGAGGCAGGCGAGGAGAACATGGAGAGCCAGAGCAGGCAGAGATGTGACAGGTGGTGTCAGGGCTGTGGAATGCAGTGCCCTGGTATCCGCCACGCCCTAGACCAGAAAGCAAGTTGGGTGAGGCAGTGGAACAAGATAGGGCCCCGCCCAGGGCAGTGTGTGGGCCCCCAGGGCTAACACAGACCCGTTCCCCTTTCCCAGCTGTGACCCTATGGACAAGTCTGTGTCTTACGGCACAGCCTCTCTAAAGAAGAAAAGGCAGCATGGGAGCCTAAGACTAGGAGGTGGAGCCCCTGGGCCCTCGAGTGACACAGCAGGTTGTCCCCAGGGTGCTCATGCCTCTTGAATGTTGGCTGTGGTTGGTGGAAAGGAAGCCCCAGACTCAGAAACATCTCCTCTCCAGGAAGAGGACGTGCGCCCGGCCAGGGGCCAGGGGACGATCAGGACAGGGATCCGAGGGGCAGGGATAAGGCGGGGAAGCCACGCCCACTCCCCACCATTGAAATGGGGGCCTTTCCATAAGCCCTGGCATGACATCATCAGCAGAGGGGGACGGGAAGTGAACAGCTGACTAAACCTGACAGACTAAGAAATCACAGATTTCAAAAACTTTTAAGAGTGAATAAATACAATTTTCTGACTCAGACTAAATGGGGATATTAAAAAAGAAATTAATTACAGCCCCAGTACAAAGAAGATTACGTTTTGCACCTCTGAATTCAAGGGCCTGTAATTAAACCGCTCACAAGCACTGAAGCTGACTCCGCAAACAATAATCACTCTTCTTAGCATATACAAGACCCCCCACCCTCCCCATCTCTGCCGCTCCCTCCTCCTCCTCCTCCCTCCCTCTCTCATCTGTCTCTCTCTTCCTCTTCCTCCTTCTTACTTCTTTCTCATTAAAAAATATTTACTTCCCATAAATGAAATTAGTTATACAGGTAGCTTCCGGAAGTAGGTGTTAAAGCTTCCAGAAAATTGTAGTAGGAAGAATTTGAAGGTATTTTTGTAACTTTGGAAGAAAAGAAATGACACTTGATACAAGAAAAGAAATGAGAAGAAAACTGTCAGGAACACTTCCAATGTTCTTCAACATCTTTAGTACATTTAGACTCAAGTCCTCCTCCTACAAATAAAATATCCCCACTGCCTTAAACAATGCCTGGCATATCACAGGCACTCGAAAATGCATGCTGAACAAATGGAGAAAGACAAGTCACTTTCCTGAGGCTACATGTGTCAATCTGTCAGTAAAATGGGCCTGAGAAATAACGGTAGCAGAGAAATCCATCTACTCTTCATCCTCTTTACTGGCCTTTATTACAGCTCACCTGCATTGGTTCACAACTGGTTATGGTCAAGCTTTTAAGCACGAGGTGCCCTGCTAGTCAGAAGGATGTACTGATGAACTACTGGGGGCAGGAAATACTTCATCCAACAACCACTGGGCAATGAGGTAAAGAAATATAAATTACTATGGGAAAAATGATTCTGCCTTCAGTGAAAAGGTAAAACAATTGATATTGCCAGAAACCGAAATTTGGGTTGGGTCTTAAAAGATCCATATAATTTACTTACTTTTCTGAAAATGAGTATCTGTGTTCTAGAGTGAAACCCACCATAGAAAGCCCCATTGGTGTCAAAGTTGGTGATCTGTTCAGGGAACTGCAAGTAGCCTGGTTTGTCCAGAACAGTATTTTCCAATTGCTGTTCCAAAGAGGGGCCCATTCCTTCCTGCTCCGGAGTTCTTCCCCTTTAGATTTGGGGATTTGGGGTCCTCTCCTGATTCACCCCTTCTCCTTTCCCTCTCTTTGAGGTACAGCTTAGCTCTTTTACTACTCCACACAATGTTTCTTTTGAGAAATATTAACCTAAAGCCCAGAAGTAGGAAGGGTATGAGGCTTGGAAAAGGCCACACAGAGTGGCAGTTCCCAGGAGCAAGGCTCCCTGAGGGAAAGCATCATGTTTTACTCAGCTTGAAATCTCTCACAGCCTCCAGCAGAGTTTATTGCGATTATGATATCCCTGAGATAGATGTTTGTAGAATGACTGCACAGGACAAACAGGAGACAAAGGCATGAATTCAGATCATCTCCTAAATGTGCAGCCGGCCACCACAGTGCAAGGCTGCAGGGAGTAAATCCCAACAGCAGCATGTGAAACCCATCTCTGCAGCCACCTTGCAAGTGCGTGTCTGTTATTACATGCCTCTATTTCAAAAGAAGCTGTTTTAGATAACCTCACTGATTCTCTGACAAATGAGTCGTACTCCACTTGGGAAAGGAACTTTGATACTGAATCGTATGTTCTCCACTAATGGCAAGACTGGTCCTAATACATTCGACTGATTTCAGGCTACAAAGACGGTCCGAGTAAACTGGCCCCTCACTCCTAAGACGTCGTCAGATTGTACAGTTTGCACAGCCTTCCAGACAATGGCATCACCAGAGAGATGCATGTGCAGCTGCTGTGAATATCGCAATGCCTATTACCCCCTTTTGATTTTCACACATAATGTGTCGTTTCTGGGTCATTTTTTCTTTTTATAGTGACAATTTTTAGACTCATCTCCTCAAGCCTGAAGGCAATTTAGTACCACTAAGAATGCATTAGATGGATCTCTTTAGCCTAAGGAAATAATCTAATATTTCATAGGATTTTTAGATATTGTACTTTAATAATAGCACAACAAAGACCCCTAACCGCGATCAGAATACAAGCAACATTAACGCCGTGAATGGGGTTTCAAATGACCAGCAATCTTCAGACTCTGAGAGCTCTCAGAGGTGCAGCATTTAGAAGAATGTGTGAATTTTCCCACGAGGAAATTTAATTTGCATCCCCCCAAGTTCATGGGGATCCACTATTTAGCAAAACAAGAAGGGTGTTTTTGTCTGACCAAGTAGAAATATTAAATCCTCAGATTCACACCCACCCATCCATACAGAGGCAGAAGCCGCTACTGCACTATTTCTGGAAGGAACAGGTAGGCAGGGAGAGGGGATTCAAGTAGCCTGGACCCGCATCAAGGCTCTAGGAGAAGCTGATCCAGCACTCCCTTCTCCCACCTCAGTTCATCTCTCTGTGGCCCCTCAGCCCCTGCCTGACAATCTCCTGATGCCCTGGGAACAGTGGCCTCTACACCATTCTTTCACTTGACATTTGGAAGCCAAAGAGGACCCCGCAGACTCTGGGCCTTGAGCTGTTTTATGGGCTGTTCTCTTTCCTCTGCAGCTCCAGTGAGAGAGCCTGGGAGCTTCTCGGATGGAGGGAGGGGAGAGCGCCTGCAGCCTGTGGACAGCTCCAGCCTCCGCCAGGAGGGCGAGCAGGGCTGGAGGGCAGTACACAACAGCAACGACTGTTTGTTTTCTATGGTGAACAGGCCCAGGGAGTGGCGGGAGTGGCAGGAGCTAGCCAGACAGGGAGGGAAACAGTAGCATTAACCACTTGCTCGTGACAGGCATTCATCCAGGGCCCCAGGATGAGTCATCACTGGAGGTGCCTCAACCCCACTTTGAGAAAAACAAGACTCAGAGGGTCAGCTGCTCCAGATCATGCAATACATGGATTCAAACTGTCTTTCTTTCTTACTCTGAAACTTATCACCTATACTTGTGATTGAGCAGAAAACAACTGCAAATACAGAGAGGCTGCACAGCAACGATTTTCCTCTAGACTTGTATCTACTCTGTGCAAAGCCTTCCAATATTCTGAATCATCCTGCCCTCCTGTTACAACAAACTGATGGACTGACAGTGGAAAGATCCAAGACAGACAAGGCAACCCGAGCCAGGGCTGGTGCGTGTGTAGCAGGTGCTGGACACACGGGGTGCTCCAGGCTTGCATGCGCCCTCCCCGTCTCCCCGTCTGGGCCTTGTTCTGCCCCTGTGGCCATGCAGCCACATCCCAGGTGCTTCTATTGACCACAGCCATGGGTCTGGGGGCTCCTGACAGAAAGGAGCCCCCTCGCCCAGGTGCTGGCTGGGCCGAGCATGTCAGGGCTCTGGGTTCCATAGCAGCTGCCTGGAAACGTGGTGACTATGGCCCTGAAATATGGAGACGCTTCGGAGACATTCCTGCCCAGTGGGAAACAGCGCTGGAGGGGTTGCAGTGAACAGCGAGGCCCCAGAAGTGCCGCCAGGCTGTTAAGGCACCTGGGAGACTGAGCCAGCCGGCTGGTTACTAAGTGTGAACGGCTTCCCTCCTATTCGCCATCCCTACCTTCTGGGCTTACTGCCATTTCCCTCCCTCCTGCTTCCCTGGGATTGAACTGCCCCTAACACTTCTTACCTTGGGCTGATTTCTAGGGAATTCCAAATAAAGTGGGGAACCTGAGTCGATGATCAGCCTCCAGTCAAGCCCCAAGACCTAGAGAAAGTATTTGCACCTGGTAGGCCAGATGTTTAAATCGTTGTCAGTAAAACACAGCTCAGCTAGAAGAGGAGCCTGCGTCCTTCCTGATTTTGAGGTCCCGGGGCCAAGGATGGTCCCCGTCTCATGCTCCTCACAGCCCTAGATACGCCTTCTCTGTCTCTCAGCATAGCTCCTCTCCCTATCACCTGCCCCACTTCAACCCCACGAGGAAATGTCTTCTTAGTACAATTTCTTCTCCTCCGTCTCACATTAATACTGGGTCATTCCCAGAAATGATGCCTCGTATTACCTAACACATTTAGCACTGTAAGTAGGACCAAGCCAATCTGAGAAAAGGGCAGATCAGGGATCCTGGGAAAAGCAGAAAAGGTGTCTCAGGGCAGGTAATGCTAAAATCACACCAAGCCGTGTAGGTGTATAGAATCAAACCGTAAACACCACCTGCACAGATGGATGTGCCTCGCTTCCTCTCATACCATTTTCTCTGTGCAGCTATGGGTTTGTTGGTTGGTGTGTTTGCTTTAACTTCCTTTGGTTTAGACTCAGCCCTTAATGTTTATTTTCACCTCTAGGGAAGAGAGGCAGGAAGGGTTCTTCCACCTCAGGGTCTCTGCGTGTGCTTCCGTCTGCCTGAACTGCCCCCACCCCACTATTTTGCATGGTGGGATGGGGGCAGTCCTTCTCATCATTTGAGCTCAGCTCTGAAGTTATCTCCCCAGAGCCTTTCCCTGCTATTCTGTCTACAACAGAGGAATCCCTTTCCTGATCCTTCTTTGTTTCTCCTTTTATCTCAGGAGCATGTCACAGTTCTAAGGGCTCGGCTCATTTTGGTTAAGGAAACCAATGAATTAGTAAATACAACCTTCCTCAATCTCCCTACCCATGGCCCCATCTGCGTTTTCTCCTGCCCTCTTCCTTTGGGAACAAAGACTACAAGCAGAGCAGCACAGCTGTGTGGCTGCCCTCACTTACTGCCGTGCTCCATCAACGCCCTGGAACCAGCCTTCCCAGCATGTGCCCCGCTGCTCTACAAGGTGGTCCTTCCCACTGGCCCAAGAATCTCCTGCTCCTTTTCTCTTGTCTGTTTTCCAAGTCTGCTCTGAGCAAGATCTGATGAACTGTCCCCACACCAGACTATGCAATGGGACCCGATGGTGATGGCTTGCCCTCCCAGAGGGAGTCCATTTCATCAGAGCAAGAAGCTGCAAAGCAAAGTCTTGGTCCCTAGGATCCCTCCACAGCAAAGCCGCAGGAGCTCCACCCTGAGGGCACCCTCTCTGCTTCCCGCAAAGGGCAGTGTTGGTTCTAGTTCTTACTGAACTCTTAACAGAAGTCTGCTCTGTAAAGAGAGCTGAGGAATTAATTTAAAAACACACATAAAAAAACTGTAGATGGCATCAGTAAGCTAAGAACTGACAAATCCTCATTTCCTCATCTTCCCACATGCCTGCCACCTGACTTTCTCCTCCCCACTTTTACAAATAGGAAGATTAGGGAGCCCTCCGGATGGAATTCAGAAAGGTGGTGCAAAAAGAATGCAACTGACAGGTAAAGGGCGCAGACTGGTTTTATCAATATACTGACCTTAGTCAAATCCAAAAACTACCTAACAAATTACCCTCTCTACTAACTAACTAGCTACCGTAGAATATAAATATGGAAACATAGAAAGTCTCTAAACCAGCAATTCTCAGCAAGGGTCAAGTGCATCAGAACTGAAAGGGAGCCTCATAGAAGTTGTGTAAAATCTTATTAGACTACGGCAAAAACATGACCAAGAGACACAGAGCTTTATAGCTCTGATGGACCACAGAAATCATCATCTATTTCTGCCCATTCTTTTACAGATGAGGAAGCCAAGAAACAGAGAAACAAACTGCATTAAAGAAGGTCATTTTAAAGAGTGTTAATATTTAAAGGATCCCTAAAATCCCATTTCTGATGGTCATGATAATATGGGTTATTGAGAAAAAACAACTATTGCATTTTGAAATTAAGAAATTGATGTATGCTTCAATAACAATGAACAATTCTCCCAGAAAGCTATTTAAATGGATATTATATTTTGACAAAAATTAATTTACTATTACAGATACTTTAAAGACTGGGAGAAAGAGGAAGAATATTCCATGAATTCTACTTGGTGGATTCTTTATCAGAAACAGCTTTAGCCAGATAAATGAGATCTGAAACATTCCCAGTGTGCCCTTTTTCAAAGGGACGTAAAGGTTTCAAACAGTGTGAACAGAAAAATACTGGTTGTGGTATTTCATTAAGTAGTTCTTGAAAATACAGTCAATGCTCCTTGAAAGAGCAGCAGTCACTGGCAGATATCTTTTCTAGACTACTTCAGTTTCCTAGTAATAGTGAAAGTGAAGGGCTTGCATTCAGTAAAAGGCATAGAAAAGCGCTATGTTCCTTAAATATTTTTCAAATTCTAAAAACACTTTGGAGCCTGTCAGGGGACTTTGGTGCTGAAAATCCAAATGCAGGGTGTTAGGAAAGGTCTACACTCACCAACCTGTTTTATTGATATGGAGACCCTAGCAGGGATGCTCTGTTGCCCTCACCTTGTTTTTTCCACTTGTGCAGGTGAGTAAAGAAATCATTTACAGACCCAACCCTGCATCCAGAAATAAGCTAATGCTTGGGTTCCAAAAAATAAAAGACAGTTAGTTCTTTGACTGTTCCCCTGGGAACACTGAGTGCAAAGGGATTATGTCATAGGAGGTGAATCTTTTCCAACAGGAAACTAGCTTGAGTGTTTTTAAAATTTCCTGTTGCTCCCATTGTAGTTCCCAAATTTTGCTTATTAACAAAACACCAAATATGGACTTAATTCGAACTTTAAAACATTTTTAACTTGTTTCATTTATTTTTTTCTAGCTCTGTTGAGATATAATTGACTTATAACACTGTGTAAGTTTAAGGTATATAGCATGATGATTTGATACATGTATATATTGTGAAATAATCACTATAATAATGTTAGCTAATGTATCCATCACCTCACATAGTTACCATTTTTTGTACGCGGTGAGAAGTTTTAAGATCTACACAACTGTCGAGTATACAATAAAACATTGTTACGTATCATCACCATGCCATATGCTAGACCCCAAAACTTGGTTCCTTTTATTAGTAAACTGATTATTTCTTTATTTGATGGGGAAAAAATCAGGCTAAATAATACAATAATCTCTTAATAATAGTAATAATGAAATCTATATTTTCCTCCTGTTATTATGATTAGCAATGATGTACACAAACTATCTAGCAAATAGTAGGGATTCAGTGCCTAATATAGAACATAGAAGAAAAAAGTAGTAGCTTATTTCTCTGTAATAATTATATTCCTGAAAATTTACCTGTAAATCAAAATTTTGCATATCAAAACAACACTTACCATTGCTTTAAAATATGTAAATATACATGCATTTCTTATATAAAATAGAAGGAAATGACTTAAGAAATATTTACTGAACACTCGCTATGAGCTGAGAACTACGCTGGGCACTGGGAATGAAACAATGAACAAAACCAAGTCCACTCCTTACAGAGCTTACATGCCTGTGGGAGAAAGAGCATAAAACCTGTGTTATGTGTAGTGAGTTAACATTGTAAACACAGGCAGGTATATTATCTTGGGTCCTGCTCAGTGCTGGGAAGCAAAAGTAAAGCAAGGAAAGCATAGAGGGAGTGAGGGGTGTGAATGAAAAGCATGTTTCAGAGACTATGTTCAGGAAGAGGCACTGGCGCCAAGACTGGAAGGAAGGGAAGGCTGGATCATTATAAGATCTGGGTCATCCACGATCAGCATTTAGTAAAATATCTCTTATGCTATTACTATATATTGTGAGGATGGACAGTATCAACACATCATGGAAAACATAAATAAATAGAATCATAGAAATAAAGAGTTAAAGGGGAGAACTGATATTAAATATAATATCAGAATTTCAATTGATACATCTGCTCCAACTTTAAAGTATAATTCAATTTTTCCATTATAGCAAGTGGAAAAAAATAGAAAGCAAGAAAAACATTCCAACAAGCCAAGAAAGCAGGTGTACATACAGGATGGAGGGAAGGAGAGCCCCCTCCCCACCCAGATACCTCTCCACCATTCAACCCATCCACGGAGAAGACTATGTTCTCTCACTGACACCCTGAATGTAGCAACAATAAAGCCTTCAGTAGCTTACAATTTACCCGTGTTTCCCTCATTCCTCCATCATTTAAAAAATAATTCAATGAAAGAACTTAAAATCAATTCTTAAGGAAAATAACACCATACTTATTTCCTGGTTTATACACAGTCTCTAAGTACAGTTCTTAAATATTTTCACGTAAGAAGACGCAGGTAGCTCTGTTGTCACTGAGACTGAACTACAACAGAGAAGTAATAAAACGCACCACAGCAATATTTTAATAGATGTACATAAAGTCATCATTGTGTCACAAGAAAAAGAACACAGTTGAAGGTGGGAATTAGCAGAAATGAGCATCAGTTTATCAAGAGACTTGGGTTATAGATTTTTTTCTGTTTCTCACTGATTGTGTAGTTTTCCATTATGTACAGGAGTTTCTCCTTCCACCTGGCACCTCTTAACTTCATAAAGTGTATTATGCAAGATGCCTTGGGGAAAAAAGGGGGGCTAAGACATAGCAACAAAAATTATTAACTTGAATGGTGATATACAAATGTCAATAATATAAGTTAAACATTTAGTTATGAAGTCATAACTATCACTCTTTCAACTCCCAAATTCCATTTTGAGCACAGGTCATGTTTTAAGAAAATGTCATTGATCTATTCTCTGACCAAGGGTGTTAAAACTTAATTGGTTTAGCGGAGTACTAATGAGGCCATGATGGTACATCCCTAGGGATAGGCTTGTTAGCTTCAATTTAATGCAATTCAACAAAAAAATAGTGTCTACCCTGTGGTGGGCACAGTAATGAGAAATAAAATCAATAATCCTTCCTCTTCCCTTCAGGACCTCATGATCTAACATGACAGAAACACACATGTAACATAAATATATGTTTCTATCATTCTAAGATGAGTCTAAGATGACAGAAACATAAATGGGTGTCACAAACACAAAAGTGCTGGGAAAAGTTGAAATAATGGGATGAAGCAAGGCGGGAGTGTCCTGCAAATAGAAGCCACCTGTGCAGGTGGAGAAGGGCAGAGAAGACTGGGATACACACCACCTAACAAAAAATAAATCCTAGGGAGGACCATGGAGCATCTGCCAGTACTTCCCAAGTTGGCCTCTCCAGGCTGCTCATCTGTCCTGTACTAGCCTGCCCTACCCTACTTGTGTCTCTGAGAACAACCATCATGAGAACAACTGAGAATAACCATCATGGGTGGTGCAGGTGGGGCAGGAAGGAAAACCATCCTTGGTAAAGAATGTGACTGGGGATGGAAAGCAGGAAGACAGACCCTGAGGGTACAGTGGCTAGTCTGAAGAGGAGGGAGTTTTAGGATAGGAACTGCAGCTCGTATAAGTCTAGGGTTGCTGCTAAATGGGGTTTGGCTATGAAGGTTACTGAGGGCAGTTCATATGAAAGAAAAGGAGAGACATCAGGGAGGTCCCTATTACCTATTACATATGATAAAAGATTTTAATGGTATATCTTAGGATTCTAAATGTACATAAAGAATCTGTAACATGTGAATGTATGTAGTGTTTATATAAATATATAATATTTATCTAATATATATGAAGAAAACTGTAAGGTCTCGCAGTGAGTAGCATGGCTGCTGCTAGTCAATCAGAATGAGACAACCCTCTCAGTAATCAGTTAGGACAAGTTATCCCTCGTTCTGAGCAGAGGCAACCCCAGGCTGAAAGGCATGGCTTTGAACACTGGGCCTCAAGGTCGGATTTCAACCGTATCTTGACTCCTCACTTGGCTGCTTTGTGATGTCCACACACTGCACACCTCTCTCCAGGGGTCCTGCGTGATAGGTGCGAAACCATTTAGTCATTGTCATTTTCCTTATTACAAACCACTAAAGTCAAACCTTATTATAAAGTTTGAGGTCAATAAGATCCAGTTTCAAACCTGAGCTCTAACCATGATTGGATACCTTATTATGTTGAAATTCTGAATTTCAACAGCTGTATTTGCAAAATGGGAATAATTATATATGCCTGTACATAGGCTAGATATCCTACTAGCATAGGAAACAGATGAACAATAAATGCCAGTATCCATCCATAAACTCTCCATCTCTACTCCAACTCCATCCCTTATATATTTGTATTTGAATTGCTCCATCAATCTATTCATTAATATTCAGTTCTAATGAATACACTCTGTCTTTAAGAGAGCAACTGATGGTGAAGAAAATTGTCAGAAAATTGTCCATGGATTGATCTAAATTCAAATAAGAAAGTTTTGTATTTTAGGCTTCATTTATTTAGAATTCTTTATAGATAATACTGGAATGAATATTTAGATTTTCTAGGGAAAACAAAAGATTTCCAAAGAAACAAGAATAATAGTATAAATAAAATCAGATGAGGAATATTTTACCAACCTAATAAAGTATACTCTTTTCAAACAAAAACTGCCCCAAATTACACATAATTACAGTGCTAACTACAAATGAATTCCATCCACTCATCTTGACAATGTTGGTTATTAGTTTGGATTATATGTTAGTCATTCATTTTGATTATAAGAATTTAGAAAGAACTGAATTGCCTTTCATTAAAACCAGTCTCAAAAAGACTTTAAACAGTTAAGAACATCCCCTTTCTCTGTTTAAAACATGAACGTTTACAGTGAGCTTATCATATGCTAGGCACATCCACATGTCATTTCAACTAATGGGCCTAAGATACCTTTCCATAATGATGAAAATCAGAATGCTCTCCCCCTAAGATCACGAATAAGTCAAGAATGTCTCACCAATTCTATTCAACCTTGTAATACAGGTCCTAGACAGTTCCTCCAGGAAAGAAAAATACATTCAGATTGAAAAGAAAAAATAAAACTGTCTTTATTTGCAGTTGACAGGACCATCTAGGAGGAAAGTCCTATGGAAAAAAAGTAGGAATTACAAAAATAGTTCCTAAAACTAGCTTATCATAGTTCTGTATATATACATATAGGTATACATACACTGTACACTCATAGATGGCGAAATAATATTTACATTTTAATGTAATTTTATAGAAAATTTGATCTTTATATTATATTATTCAATTGCCATAAACTTGGAGACATGTAAACAGCATAGGAGACATGTAAACCTGCCTAAGGAGGTAAAAGACCTGTACCCAGGAAACTATATGACACTCATAAAAGAAATTAAAAATGACAGAAACAGCTGGAAAGATATACCATGCTCAGGGATTGGAAGAATTAATATTGTTAAAATGTCCATCATACCCAAGGAAATCTATGGATTCAGTGCAGTCTGTATCAACATATCAAGGGCATTTTCCACAGACCTAGAACAAATAATTCGAAAGTCTGTATGGAAATACAAAAGATCCTGAGGAGCTAAAACAGTCTTGAGAAAGAAGAACACAACTGGAGGAATCATGCTCCGTGGCTTCAGACTGTGCTACAAACCTACAGTAATCAAAACAGTATGGTACTCTTGCACTGTTGGTGGGAATGCGAATTGGTTCAGCCACTATGGAGAACAGTATGAAGGTTCCTTAAAAAACTACAAATAGAACTACCATATGACCCAGCAATCCCACTACTGGGCATATACCCTGAGAAAACCAAAATTCTAAAAGAGTCATGTACCAAAGTGTTCATTGCAGCTCTATTTACAATAGCTCGGAGATGAAAACAACCTAAGCGCCCATCATCGGATGAATGGATAAAGAACATGTGGCACATATATACAATGGAATATTCCTCAGCCATAAAAAGAAACGAAATTGAGCTATTTGTAATGAGGAGGATAGACCTAGAGTCTGTCATACAGAGTGAAGTAAGTCAGAAAGAAAAAGACAAATACCGTATGCTAACACATATATATGGAAGGTAAGAAAAAAAAATGTCATGAAGAACATGGGGTAAGAGAGGAATAAAGACACAGACCTACTGGAGAACGGACTTGAGGATATGGGGAGGTGGAAGGGTGAGCTGTGACAGGGCGAAAGAGAGGCATGGACATATATACACTACCAAACGTAAGGTAGATAGCTAGTGGGAAGCAGCCGCATGGCACAGGGATATCGCCTCGGTGCTTTGGGACAGCCTGGAGGGGTGGGATAGGGAGGGTGGGAGGAAGGGAGATGCAAGAGGAAAGAGATATGGGAACATATGTATATGTATAAGTGATTCACTTTGTTATAAAGCAGAAACTGACACACCATTGTAAAGCAATTATACCCCAATAAAGATGTTAAAAAAAAAAAAAAAAAAAAAAAGAGATTCCCCAGAAAACTAAGAAAGTGAAAGATTGAAAGTCTCAGCTGAGATACTCTGTCCCTTTCTTGACTCGCCATGCACACACCCAGCTGGCTTTCCCCCCCAGACACATCAACACAGCCCCAATGGCCAATGCTTATCCTGAGGATAAGCTGCAGGAATAAGGCTGTTATAAGAATGAGACAGAGTAAAGGCCAGCATATTCACCTCAGATACTAATAAAATCTTCTTTTCTTGCCCTCCTGCTAAACAGATACTGGCCCTGAATGTTTCTGAATTCCTTGCTAACTTTTGAAGGTTAAACAGTTTCTCTGGCTCTCTTTACCATACGATGCAATTTGAACAGTTTGCACAGTCAGACAAAATTTAATTTGCTTTGTTTTAAAACAGAGCTCTGCCACATAGACGAAGGAGGTTTCTGAGTTTCAGGGATGACAGAGTGTGGATGGGCAATCCCCTCATACACAAGTGCCTTTGACAAACATCCTTTGCGTTCCTTTGCACCAGGCACTATTCCAGTCACTGATGAGGCAGAGACAATAAGATACTATCCCCGTCCTGCAGAAGCTTAAGTTGGGTGGAAGAAATGGATGTGTAAAATGCATAATGCAGAGTCACTGCTGTAACTCTAATGGAGGGATATGTAAGGCTTTTGGGAAGCAAGGTTTGAAGAACACTTTCTGGTAGGAGCTGACTTTTGAGATAAGAAAGGAATACATAGGACAGAAAGCTCCATGGGTTCTAGCCAAGAATGTGTAAATTTCATCTATTTGCATCATTTTAAAGGAGATCAAATTCTTGAATGCCTTCAACTGACAGCTACTTTACATTTGAAATCAGTAGTTTTCTTTCTTAGCTGACCACCACACCCACTGGACACAACAAACCCCCTGGGTTTGTTGGGGTGCTAATAACTACTCATAATCACTCTTGCTCTGGGGAACTTCCTTGAGCTGAATGGAGGAAGCCAATGATGAAAGGCAAGGGTGGTGGGTCCAAAATGTAAACTATTTGTTCCCTGAAATTCCCCATAGATTGAGACTGAAGCTAATCTCCAGTTAAAATCAACTTCCTGCTCAGCTTTCTACTCTGATTCTACCCTGCTTTGTTCCCCATAACCAGAGGGCACTTTTCCGAAAACCACTTGAATAAGAGTCCCCATCTCAGGCTCTGCTCGAAAGAAACTTGAACTAAGATACTAACACCTTAATGTACACTCAAAAGTTTGTGATATTTAAACTGCAAACATTCCAATTGTCTATTCCATTTGCAACATGACAGACACTACTATGAAGTCAAAAGTATTTCAGTAGCACAGCTATACGCTTTTGTTTCCTTTCCATGTAAAAAAATTATATATCATTTTACCTACTTCATTACAGCCACCCTACAATTTTATTATTTTTCTATCCTTAAAAAAAAAACACTGCTACTCCACTTTCACTGAGTAACATTTTTTCTTCCTTCTCTAATAGTATCACTACTTTCTTTCAATTTTCAGCTCACTTTAGTAGGCTAAACTCTACAAACATCTTTTCTTGTTTCTTTCTCAAAAATAGTGAGATTATAAGAAAGAAAAACATATTTCTTGCTCCCCTTTACTCTTTGATTTTGAAGCCTACTCCTAATACTAGTATCCATCTTGTAAGTTGGAAAATGTTCAATTTCTTGAACTAATTGAAAGGAATGCAAAAATCTAGAAAAAAATCACTATTATAATCACTACTACATTCATAATGTAACAACTATAAAGCATTCTCTAGTAATCATAATCTAGTAAAATGAATCATAACATCTTCTGTCATAAATTGCATTGACTGCCACTCACCATTATTATAAAAGTTTATTTAATGAAATAATTATGAGGATATAGTTAAATTTTTGTACCATCTATTTTCTAAAACACTAACAAAAATGCATTCGAATATGGGAAGGTAGCAAATTAAAAACAGAATAAAACCCCTGGAGACAAATTTTGATCATATCCATATAGAGTTAAATTTTTAATAATGGCTTATGCTTATATACTGAAAGGTACAAACTCTGGAGTAACTGGAATTTCTCAGCACAATGTTTTAGAATTCTACAGATATTACAGATGCATAATAATTGAGAAATTGTACCTTTAAATCAAAAGGAAAAAGAATTAAAACTACAAGATGAAATTATATATGTGTTAGAAAATAACATGATATTGTTATTGTTATCTCCTACCTGAAGTCCGAACCCGTTCTTCTGCCGTTTTCTGGAATCCCAGGATCTGGACACATGTCAGAGACCAAAGCAACACCTCCTTGAGTTACTGTAATAGAAAGAACCATTATTACATTTTCATGTAGCTGTTCAGAAAATATCCAGATAATAAATTGACATTAGGTAGATTTGTTTCTTAAATGCTGATGCCTTAACATGTGATTTCTTTAAGAATTAAGATAATTTAGCTAGATTAAGATAAACCTATTCTTATTCCTGAAAAACAGACTTCTTACCCAGGATGCCAACAGCCTTTGGTTGGAACTCTTTCCTCTACTAAAGAAGTCTAAATTTAATTTTAAAACATTTTCTCATTATGATCACCTTTATGACACGTTACAATTAATAGCATGATGGGAAAAAAGAGCACCATGCCATAAATACCATAGCTTATATAGAAGAAAGCTTTCATTCATTCCCATGGTGAAATGGAGATGTTAATTATCTATTAAGATCTATACAAGAACCTGCTGTATAAAAAATATATACATATATATAAATAAATAAAATAAAATTCAAAAAAAGAGATCTATACAAGAGATATTTTAAATAAAATTACCTATTTTAAACCTCAAGCGTGCTTATCATTGAAGTAAAAAAAGTAATGGTCTTCTTGTGCAGATGTGATTTATTTTTTGAATCTGTTTTATAAAGAGCCTTCCCACCTGCTGGGATGTAGCACAGTCAGAATAGTTTTTAAAGGATTCATTTGCTTGTTAGAGTGGCTGCTACTCCAATAACTACCCCACTCTATCTAATTAGTGTAATCCAATCAAGGCAATTCCCTCTTTCTTTCCAGAAATTTGTTCAAAGGTGGTTGTGACTCAATTCAGTTCAATGATGCTTGAGAGGAAGCCAGCAGGAGTGTTTCTGGGGAGACGCTCCTGTTAGCTCATAGAGATCATCTCTTTTTCACTCTGGACCTTACCATGTTTGAATTTCAAATGTGTAACTGTTGGTACCATCTTGCTACAGTTCAAAGATGGAGGCAACAGCATGAATAGAAGAGACTGAGCAAGAACCAGGGCCCCTGATATCATAGTTGAGACAGAAACATTGACCAACTCAGAAACCTACACTAGCTCTGAATATCCTGTTGGATGATTCATGTATTTCCTACAATTCAAACTCATTTGAATACATGATTTTATTATTTGCACCTGAAAAGCATTCTTACAAATATAAATATGTTCACATATATTTTGAATAATACCATAAGAAGGAAAAAAGAGTCTGGGTAGATAATGAAATCCTTAAACATTTAATTAAAACTATGCATAAAAAAGGTACTAATAATTATAGCAAGATTTAGTTTTTATTACTAAATTAGGATGAAACTGTGATATGGATATAACCCTTCATTAAATACCAATCTTACCACAATATAAAATTTTCTTTCCTAAGTATTTAATGTTCTCAATTGAAAAAAATAATCCAGCAAGTTCGGCAGTGAAATGAGAAAATGGTGGAATAGAAGCTCCAGGCCTCCTTCCCCCATTGAAACATCAGATAAATAACTACGGGCTAAATAACTTTGTAGGGACCCTGAAAACTAATCAAAGATCTACAGCAACTGGCAAATGTCCAATGAAGAAAAAGCCACGTTCATAATAGTGGAAAATTTCAGGGAATTTTTACATGCTTTTGTCCCACACCTTCCCTGACATGGCACTGGTGAGAGGAAGGGGCCCATTTCCTGGTTCCCTACCGGAGAAGGAGGACCAAAGAGGAACTTGTTTACAGTGTTCTGGCCTGTGAGTCCAGTGTTGAAGGACTAGTTCCTGCCTTGCCTGAGTCAGGCATAGGCTGGGGAATGGCAGCTGGAGGCCAATAAGACAACAGTGGACACTTGGCTATAAAAACTACGTGGGGACTGCAGAAAAGCGGGCAGGTGTGGGCAAGAGATACAGGCAGAGCAATACTGCAGAACACAAAAGACCCTGAGAAGAGGCTCCAATGAGGCTCTTTGGGGAATCAGGATATTTTAAAGCAGCTGGGGGAGAAACACACAAACATATACCCAGACCCAGACAGAACATGTGAGCAGTAAAGACCTGAGAAGACCTTAACTTCTTCACCACAGGCTGATCTCGAGGCTCAGTGGCCCACTCATTAGTGGAAGTCTCCCATACCACTCTGCAAGACTGGGAAAGGTGGCTCTTTCTTTGAAATGCCAACTTTTTAACAAACATCACAAGGCATGCAATAATATATGGGAACATGGCCTATTCAAAGAAACAAAATTAATCCTGGCACTAGTCCCTGAAGAAATACACAAATTGGACTTATTAGACAAAGATTTTTTAAAAAAACTATCTTAAATATGAATCTGAGTAAATAATGGTTGTACATCTCTCAAATTTCAGAAAAGACATAGATATACACTTCCAGGGAGCTCAATAAACTCCAAGTAGAAAAAACTCAGAGACTCACAGTGAGACACATAATCAAACTACCAAAAGACAAGGAAAGAATCTTGAAAGCAGAAGGAGAAAAGCAACTCATCACAAACAAGAGATCCTCAATAAAACTATCAGTTGACTTCTCAGCAGAAATCTTTTAGGCCAGAAGGCAGTGGGGTGATACATTTAAGTGCTGAAAGAAACAACACTGTCAACCAAGAATTCCAGCAAAACTATCTTTCAAAAATGAGAGAAACATTAAGACACTCCCAGAAAAAAAAAAGCTGAGGAGTGAATTACTACTAGACTTGTCCTATTAAAAAATTCTAAAAGGAGTCCATTTTCAACTTGAAATGAAGGGGCACTGGACAATAACTCAAAGCCACATAAAAATACAAAGTTCTTTGGTAAAGGCAAATATGGGGAAAAAGTTAAAAAAAAACCAAACTATTATTGTAATTCTGATTTACAGCTCCACTTCTTAATTTTTATAGGATGTAAAAGAAAAATACATAAAATAATTACAAATCTATGTTAATAGGTACACAATATAGAGAACATAATTGTGACAAATAGCAGTTGGGAAAAACTGTAAAGGAGTAGATTTTTGTGTGTGATTAAGGTTAAGTTGGTATCAATTTAAGACACACTGTCATAAATTTAGGATCTTATGTGTAATCTTCAAGGTCACAACAAAGAAAATATGTATAGAATAAACACCAAAGGAAATGAGAGGGAGTCACGTGTCACTATAAAAAATTAACTGTCAGCCATAAAAAGGAATGAAATTGTGCCATTTGCAGAGACATGGATGGACCTAGAGACTGTCATACAGCGTGAAGTAAGTCAGAAAGAAAAAGAAATATCATATATTAACGCATATATGTGGAATCTAGAAAAATGGTATAGACGATCTTATTTCCAAAGCAGAAATAGAGACACAGATGTAGAGAACAGACATATGGATGCCAAGAGGGAAGGCAGGGGTGGGATGAATTGGGAGATTGGAGTTGACATATATACACTAATATGTACAAGACAGGTAACTAATGAGAACCTACTGTATAGCACAGGGAACTCTACTCGGTGCTCTGTGGTGACCTAAGTGGGAAGGAAATCCAAAAAAAAGGTGATATATGTATATGTCTGGCTGATTCACTTTGCTGTACAGTAGAAACTAACACAACTGTGTAAAGCAACTATACTCCAATTAAAAAAAAATTAGCTGAATGCAAAGAAAGATAGCAATGACCTACCACCAAATCAACTGCCATCAGTCTGATATTTCTACTGCTTTTTTCTCCAACTCCATAGTTTCACAGTCTGTATCATGTGCTAGGGCAGGTTTCTCAACCTGCACTCAGCAGTCTACTAAAAGGTCTCTAAAATGTATCTTCTAAAAAGATTCTAGTTTTAATAAAAGTTCAAACCCCAATGCAGAATCTTACTTCCACTGTATTTTTTCTGCCCCCATCAGTTATGTGACTCCCACATTCCCTCAAGCAAAACAGTCATTGCTGTGTCAAATGAAGCCATTTTCTTCAAGCTGAATGGCCATCACTGTTTCTATCAGACATAGCCCACACTAGTGTGGTTCTCACTACACTATTTTAGAGTACCAGGCTGGTCTAAAAAACAACTTAAAGGCTTAGGAAGGCCTATTTCTATTCTGCTTTTCTGTTTTTCTCACATGGAATAGTAGTTAAAAATAAATGACAAATTGGAGGTACCCATGCAAATCAGCTCAAAACACTCTGGATCTTTTTTAAAGTAATGTCAAAGTTGCCTACTTATTCAAAAAATGGTACTTAGTTGGAATTCTTTGAGAGCACAGAATGAAACAGATACGTCTGAACAGCTTGCAGATGGCAGAAGATAACAAAAAAGTGATGAGAGATGTATGTAAAATATGGCTGATTTTCTGAAACAGAGATAGGCTTATAATGGGATAATGATAGAAAAAATATGGTGACAAACAGGTTATGCACAAGTAAACAATGAGCTCCACAAATCCCAACTACCTATTCCATCAGCATCATGAACAATTAACTTCTCTGAAAAACTGAAGCTTTAAAGTTGCAAAGAATCACGGAGATCCATCTGTTTCAAGCAGGATCCCAATGCCTCAGAGAAACATTTTCAAGAGAGGAATCACTGGGCTTAATATCATTTTAACTCTAATTTTATGGAATTATATATCAAATCTCACAGGACATATGTCATAGATATTAATAAATATATGAAACTGCAGTCAAAACCTTAGAGTTTAAAATCAAAACTGGAGTATTCCATAGGTAGATTAATGACCCAGCATTGACAGTAAAGCAAGGTGTAAAATTATGCAACTGGATGAACAGATATAAATTAGACGGTTTGTAAAAGACTTCGAACAAATTTAGATTTAAAATGTGTAAATTATATTAATGTATATATAATCAAGTGACTTTTTCAAAGCATGCTGATTCACACTATCTCATTAGACCCTCACAAGTTTCTTATGAGATATGTAGAGCAGTAAGGAACATGCTTCTCCCATCAAACTGTAACCAAGCAGGAGCCTATGGGGCCTTCCCTGGACAGATCCCCCCATGTCCCCTGCCTTCTTCTTGTCTGTAGAAAACTTTAGCCTCCAAGACCTTCCCCAAGTTCCAAATAATAAATTTAATCAGAGAAGTGAGAAAACACAGGAAGAAAGGAAAATGGTCAAGCAAGACAAACTAGTAATACTTTAGCCATTAAACAAAGTCAAGGACTTTTAGCTCCTCCTCAAGAGTTATAAAAAATATTCTGAGCCACGTCCTTTGAGCTGTTTTGCAGATACCGAAACCCTCACCAGGTGGGAGAAATTAACTGCATGCTGCCCATAAGCATATAAACCCCAGACCAGTTGGAACCAGAAGGTTGATGATGTTGACTCCCAATTACCTCACCACCAACCAATCAGAACAATGTCCACGAGCTGATCATGGATCCCACAACCCACCTCCCCTCACCCTGTTTTTAAAAACCTTTCCATGAAAGACTTCAGGGAGTTCAGGCCTTTTAAGCACTAGCTGCCTAGACTCCTTGCTTGGTGCCCTGCAATAAACGCTGCATTTTCCTTCATCACAACCCAGTGTCAGTAGATTGGCTTTACTGCGTGCAGGTGAGTGGACCCAAATGTGGTTCAGTGACAAAATTATCCTGTTCTTTGAGGACATGTCTTGTGACTGTCAATTCAAATTCAAAATGAACTTTTGCTTTAAGGAATTATATAGCTAGACTAGTGCCCTAGCAAAGGAAGCAACTAACACAAAAGAAGTATAAACAACTACTTCTATGGTAAAGAAGACCATAAACAAATTAGTGGAGACAACATTTACATTAGTGAAACAATCAGAAATCATTGTAAATGAAGTGCTAAGAATAGTGATGATGATGATGATGATGATGATGATGATGATGATGATGATGAAGATAATGTAAAATTAAACATTTACTCTTGGCTAGAAACTCCAAGTACCATGTACACACATTCTAAACTGAATCCATACAACCATCCCATGAGGAGATAATGTTAAACCCATTTTCCAGGAAAGGAAACTGGGGACAGAGTTACCATTCAATTGATTACAAAGTCCAGGTTCCTTTGCTTACATTTCCTGCAGTAAGCTGATGAGACATTTTATATTAAAGAGCTTGTAAATTGAAGTGAGGCTTTTAAAAATAACTTTTTAAAATTCTTAATAATAAAATTCCTTTTATATTAAAAATGAATATAATATATGGTCCTAACCATAAGGCTTTAGTTCAAATATCATCTGGTGGTAGTTTCCCTGCAGTAAAAAGACCAGATTCACAGGCTTTCCACACGATGCCATGAGCCACCTCCAGAGCACTAGAACAATGAATTGACTTGAATATTAAATCTTCCATGTAAGATGCCATTCTTTTATGATAAAATTTAGTTTATATACCTTTGAAATAATAATCCAAAATAGAAACCATTTAAAGACATACATTTTTTAGTGAAACTGCTCCTGTGCTGTATTAAAACATATTTTTACTGTTGATATTTATTTCTTTAGAGACCTAAAGACATGTTTCAGCTGTATCCATTTTTGAGACTAATTCTTATCATTTTAAACCTTCAGAGAGGTGACATATGCTTCTAGTTGCATAACAGTCAGGAAGGTTGTTACACAAAACACATTTTGGGTGAAATCCTTGATATCAATATCTCTACTCTATCAATGACCTTTAGATGACAGACACCCATGCTAGGCATGTGTTTGGGGGATACTGTAAACTTCAGGCTTTTCTGCTATAATCAGTTTGAAATAAGTCAACACTGACATTTGTTCCTTCAACATTTAATGGACTGAGGCTGTACTGAAATGAAAAGCAACACCTACTTTTTAATACATTTCCCCTTTTTGATTTGCAAGAGGTTTTATCTCTGCAAGGATGAAGGATCTGTATTACTCCTTCCTCAAAAACTAGTAACCTGATTAAATGTTCATTTCAACAACATTTTGATATTGTAGTAATTTCTTTCATTTAGCTGTAACAGGATTATTTTCACTTAAAGGGCATCGCATGGGACATTTTTACATGTGTAACAGAATTTTGGTACTTTTCTCTTTCTATTGAATATTTGCAGTCTTTACCAGTCACTGGTTTTGTTTTTGTTTTTGCACATATAGACAAGCTTTACAGAAACAGGTTAGCAAGAACTGTGACGTTTCGATAATAAATTCTTATCGCAACATTAGGGTTTAAAATGGATAGTTTACATAGAAATAAGTTGTTAAAAACACATTGCTTAGGGCTTCCCTGGTGGCGCAGTGGTTGAGAGTCAGCCTGCTGATGCGGGGGACATGGGTTTGTGCCCCGGTCAGGGAAGATCCCACGTGCTGCGGAGCATCTGGGCCCGTGAGCCATGGCCGCTGAGCCTGCGCGTCTGGAGCCTGTGCTCCCCAATGGGAGAGGCCACAACAGTGAGAGGCCCGCGTACCACAAAACAAACAAACAAACAAACAAAAAACATTGCTTTGATCTGCATTGTTTGGACCCCAGATTAATGGATGGACAATGAAACAGCCCACAAACAACTGGCCTTGTGTGTGAGAGTCTAGGCTGTATTTTCCCAAGTGTTTAATTTAATACAATGCCAGACATTTTTGTCTGGACTCTCTCTCTTTTATCATTACATATTTTAATTCTCGGACTTTTAAAACACTAGAAATTGAATGCCTACTATAATAATCTTCATATCTTGATTTTATCCATGTTCTCTTATTTCCAATTCTAAGGCCATAGTCTTAAACTATCTCTTAGTTTACAGTAATTTATTTTTAACTCGTATTTTAGCTTCTAATGTAATAAACTATACTAATGTAATAAATGCATTATTGAGAAACTCTTTCAAGAAATTATTAATGATTCCCTCCTCTACAACAAATGAAGACTGTTTGGCTGGCATTCAAAACCTGTCTTTCTAACATTATTTCAACTACTACCTGCAGGGATCTTATGGTCCAGGTAATTTTAAATACTCCAAATTCTCTCACTATTAAGCTTTTACTTTTCTTTAACATTGCCTCTTATTGATTTTTTTTTTTTTTTTTTTCTGACAGAGGCAAAAAACAAGTCGATTTCTTATAAGGGCTATAACATTAATAATGATCCTCCAACTGCTAAAATCACCATGGCAGCAAATATTCAAAGAGGAATTATTTTCTTTATGTATCTTCAATTTAAACCAAGATGTTTATTTGGTATCCAAATAAAATGACATATAAGAAAATGTTAGTACAAAATCAGTATAAATTCACAGCACTGAAATTTTTACAAGATCTCTGAGAGTTGTCTTTATGGCTGTCCGATTCCATACTGTCCTTGAAGATGTTTACTTGGATGTATCCTGGCAGCACCCAAAAACCCAAAAGAGATGTCTCAGACCTCCACTGGCCCCCACAAATGCAGAGTGACCGCCACCCAGGGACTAAGCTGCCTTAGCTTGAGGTCTCACAGCCTGTCACTTCTGCTCTAGTCTCTTTGTGAGAATTTAAGGACTCTGGACTTAGGATTCATGAATAATTTTTAGGGCCTACTCAGAGATGTCTTGCAGGATACCTAATTATTCATGGTCTTCTAACAGTAAAGATAGCATTTGACCAGGTCAATTTATATTACTACTTTGCATAGGATCTAAAGTACTACTCTAATAACCTTGAAACATGAGAGAAAAGGGGAAAAAAAATCTCAAAGTCAGTGTACAGTATAATTGATTTCAGGATTATACATCTATTTATAATTACTTTATATTTAAATATCAGATAGTTAAGTATTTTATTTTAGAGGTAATACATTTAAATTCTAAAACCTTATTTGTCAATTAGTAGATTTTAAAAATAGGAAATATTAATTATCTAAGTAATGAGTACACATAGAAAGTTTTTATCATAATAGTTTATAAGTGATTGCAGAAGCTTGTATTTAAGTATATTCTAATACAGTAAATATAAATGATGTCAGCATGTATCATATACTTTATGTATATATTTTTTCACTTATACACATATTATATATATATTCATGTTATTAAATAATTTTTAAAATTTAAATTAATTTAAATTAATATTAAATATATATAAATATTCAACCAAATATATATTAATAACTATTATTTGCTTATACAGGATAGTTAAAATATATAAATATTAACATTATTAAATTAATAACTATTATTTGCTTACACAAAATGGTTAAAATATATAAATATTAACATTATTAAATTAATAATATTTAATATGAATTTGTCTATCATATATATTTTTATAACATACAACATTTATTAATATTTGTTTACAGGGATACTATACAATAAGAGAATGCTTAGTTCTTCTTTATGTATTCTAGCAGGGCAGAAATGTTAAACTCTCTGATTGAGAATTTTTGTGATACCCATAGTTTAAAATTAATAATATATCAGTAAATCAAATTGATATGGTCACTCCTAAAATTCTCATTAAATCAAAATCTGTATTTGTAATCTCACTCTGTACCTTATTCAGATGTTTTGCAAATGTGTAATTAAGAAACAGAAATGATTTTTTGACTATTATAAAACAATTCTTGCAGAATGCTGATGGCCATTTTGAAAACACACAGCTGCAAGGTATTTGGGAGAAATAATAATTAGTACACAATGATATAACATGTGCATAATGTTTCAATTTTACACATTATAAATTATTAATTATAGCTCTTTAAAGACATAATGGTATATCACCTCCAGTACTGAGACCATAGATATTAAAAATCACTGAAAAAACTATAAATTACTTAAAGTCATGCTATAATTTTTATTTATATGGTCTCAACTGAATATATCACACTGCTTTTCCTTTGTTCCTCATTATTATAGATCTGCAAATAAATTTTTGTAACATCTTTATTGGAGTATAATTGCTTTACAATGGTGTGTTAGTTTCTGCTGTATAACAAAGTGAATCAGCTATACGTATACATATACCCCCATATCCACTCCCTCTTGCGTCTCCCTCCCACCCTCCCTATCCCACCTCTCTAGGTGGACACAAAGCACCGAGCTGTAGATTTGCAAATATTAAAAGAGTAAGAATCTAATATTAATTTTCTATTCATTTCTACAAAAATGTGTAAAATTTAGTTTGTATAAGGAATTATGCAATATTAATAAAAGAAAAAGGGGAATCATGGCATGTGATGTATTATGGTAGGTCTTTTCATATTTGTTACATAATTTAATCCTCACAAAATCTCTGTGAGGGAACTGTTACTTTGTCTGTTTGAGAAAGGAGGAAAGTGGAGTTGGAAGGTTAGTTTGCATATCCTATTTATTTAGCTGATAAATCTTCAGGGCCCATATCATTCTTACTACATTAATCCACTTTTTTACTCTCAGCCAAGAGGGGGTCTTTCAAGGAAGTTGTAAGTGACAAATTGTAAAACTGTAAGGTATAAGTAGTGGTTGTATTTTGTAATTATTTTTTGCCTTATCATAATGCTCTACGATGAAAATAGGTTCTTTAAACACAAAAAAACACATGTGAAAGTGAAACAGAGATCTTCTTTTCCATGTCCTCCTGCCCACATGCCTTCCTCTGGGAAACCTCCCAGCCCAAAGTCCAGCTACGACCTTTCTCGCCTTCCTTGTCTACCAGTGTGGGCCAACAGTGGCTATCTGGCCCAAATCAGGCCATGCTTCCTGTGAAAATAACTTATGGATTTGCATTTTAAAAATATATATCTGGGCCCTTACCATTGACTTCTTTGAGAGCTGTAGCTCTGGTGTATAAAAGACAGGAGGCAGTTAGTGGAGAAAGCTGTGTTTGAAAGGGTACCGCTATGTAGTCTGCAGGCGTTAGGTGACACAGCCAGCCAAGGAGAGCAGGAGGAGCAGAGGCTCAGAGGGGGAGCAGCTGGACGTGCAGGGGTGGGCTCACAGGCCTTCCGGTACTGAGAGGAGATGGAGCAGCCTTTCAGAAAGGAGTCCATACACCTCTGTCCATCATGTCTTAGCTCTTGAGGGAAACACTAAGAAAGTAACGAGTCCCAATAATCATGGCTCCCTAATTTTAGTACATGTTTGTCCTAACAAGGACACTCTTTTCCTTAAATGATTCTGGTAACCAAAAGAATCTAATTTTTTTAAGCTATCAAAAATAAAGAAAAGTAGCCAACATCCTGAACACTGACAACATCAAACGCTGGTGAGGATGTGGAGCAACAGGAACTCTCATCATTGCTGGTGGGGATGCAGGATGGTGCAATCACTTAGGATGAAAATTTGTGGTTTCTTATAAAAATAAACACACTCTTACCATATGATCCAGCAACTGTGCTCCTTGGTATTTACCCAAAGGAGCTGAAAACTTACGTCCACACAAAAACCTGCACACATATATGTATAATAACTTTATTCATAATTGCCAAAACTTGGAAGCCACCAAGATGCCCTTCAGTAAGTAAATAGATAAATTAACTGTAGTACTCCAAAGAATGGAATATTATTCATGAATTTAAAAAGCCATGAAAAGACATGGAGGGGGCTTCCCTGGTGGCACAGTGGTTGAGAGTCTGCCTGCTGATGCAGGGGACACAGGTTCGTGCCCTGGTCTGGGAAGATCCCACAGGCCGCGGAGCGGCTGGGGCCGTGAGCCATGGCCGCTGAGCCTGCGCGTCCGGAGCCTGTGCTCCACAACGGGAGAGGTCACAACAGTGAAAGGCCCGCATACCGCAAAAAAAAAAAAAAAAAAGATGTGGAGGGAACTTAAATGCATATGACTAATGAAAAAAGCCAATCTGAAAAGTCTACTACATACAGTTGACCCTTGAACAACATGGGTTTGAACTGTGTAGGTCCACTTTTAGGGGTCCTCCTGTATGTGGAAGTTTTTTTTTAATAAATATACAGTTATCCCTTCGAATCTGTGGGGTCCACATCTGTACTTTCAACCAACCTCAGATGGCAAATTTAATACACAATCTGAGCTTGGTTGAATCTGCAGATGCAGAGGGCCAACTATGGGACTTGAGCATGAACAGATTTTAGCATACATGGTGGGTCCTGGAACCAATCCCCCATGGATACCAAGGGACAAATGTACTATACACTTCCACCTACATGACATTCTGGAAGACACAAAACTATGGAGACAGTGAAAGATCAGTGGTTGCCAGGTTCAGGGGCTTAGAGAGGAGATGAGTGGGCAGAGCACAGACGGCTTTTAGGGCAGTGAAACTACTCTGTGTGATGCTATAATGGTGGATACATGTCATTACACATTTTTCCAAACCCACAGAATGTACAACACCAAGAGTGAACCCCAATGTAAACTACAGACTTTGGGTAATGACGATGTGTCCAGGTAGGTTCACCCTTGGTAACAAATGCACCATCTGGTGGGGGCGTTGATAATGCGGGAGGCTGTGCATGTATGGGGACAGGGAATATGTGAAAAATCTCTGTACCTCCCTCTCAGTTTAGTTGTAAAACTGCTCTAAAGATGGTCTTTAAAAAATAAAATAAAAGATAAAAGAAATAAATAAAAGGAGGAGGAAGAAGAAAAGGAGGAGGGACTGCAAGGAAAGGAGGAAAAGGAAGAGAATGATGGAAGGATTAAGGAGGGGGAAGTAAAGGAAAGAAGATAATAACTCTAAACTTTTCTTGAAGGACTTGAAAGTCTCAAAGGATAGATGAATTCTGGTACGTAGAGAGGAGCTGACAGGCTGGTGGAGAGAGGGCACCCCAGGCAAGGGAACTGTGTGAGCAAAGGCATGGAGGTCAGAGTGGATATGCAGCGTTCACAGAACACAGTAGAAAGTGCTGTAAAGGGGAAGGAGTTATACTGAGAAATACAGAGAACCCAAGTCAGGAACTGAGGCAGATGTCAAACCATGAAGGTGCTTTTGACTGAGATTCTTCTTTTTTTAAATTGACGTATAGTTGATTTACAATGTTGTGTAAAGTGATTCAATTATATATATTTAATTATATATATATATATTCAATTATATATATATATAGTATATATATATATATATACTTTTTCAGATTCTTTTCCATTATAGATTCTTAATGAGAAGTCTTCTCACTGCTTTCACGTATGCATTTCACAGGACATTCAGATTTCTTCTTCATTATGTGTATGTACATGTGCATGTGTTTAGTTACATGTAGTTATAATCTGAAACTTAAAATATACACTACAGATGGTCCCCAACTTACAACCGGTTTTGAAACGGAGCAGGACCCTATGGTCCTTGCCCTGCCATGTCCTCAGCCTGCCTTCTGTCTGTGGAAAAACTTTAGCCAAAGAATAAGTTTAATCAAAGAAGTGAGAGAATGCAGAAACAAAGGAAAACAGTCAAAGGAGACCAAATGATAATAGTTTAGTCATTAAGCATAGTCAAGAACCTTTAGTTCCTCCTTAAGGGCTATAGATAATATTCTGAGCCATATCCTGTGAGCTGTTTTACAGATACTGAAGCCTCCACCAGGTGGAGGAGGATGACTACATGATGACCAAATTGAAGCCATGACATAAGCTACTCCACTTCATAACAGTTCTGAGAACTGGACTCAAAGCAATGGGAAAAAACCCTGGAACTAAAGATTAACTGTACTTAAAACAACTATGCTGTTCTGCTCCCACCCTCCACCTATACAACCCTGAAACTCCCCTTTAAAAAAAGCCCCTATCCCCTGAGCAGTAATCGGGAGTTGGTTCTCAGACAGGAGTCCACCCTCTCCCGAGGTTGCCGGGCTCTGAAATAAAGCAACCTTTCCTTTCCTACCAACACTTGTCTACTGAAAACTGACTTTCAAGTGGCGAGCAGCAGACAGACCTGGGTTCGGCAATAGTCTGACTTACAATTTTTTGACTTTACAATGGTGTGATACACATTCAGTAGAAACCATACTTTGAATTTTGATCTTTCCTGGGCTAGTGACAGGTGGGCAGATCACCTCTCACGATGCTGGTCGGTGGCAGCAGCCTCAGCTCCCAGTCAGCCACGCAATCATGAGGGTCAACTGCCCACGTACTTAGAATCATTCTAGACCCAGACATCCGTTCTGTTTTTCACTTTCAGTACCTTATTCAACAAATGACATGAGATATTCAATACTTTACTGTAAAATAGGCTTTCTGTTGGATGGTTTTGCCCAAGGCTAGTGTTCTGAGCATGTTGAAGGTAGGCTGGGTTAAGCCATGATGTTCAGTAGGTTAGGTGCATCAAATGCATTTCTACTTAACCATATTTTCAACTTGTGATGGGTTTATCAGGACATAACCCCATTGTAAGTCAAGGAAGATATATATATATATATATATATAATATTGATTTTTTTTATGTGTGATATATATATATATGTGTGTGTGTGTGTATATATATATATATATATATATATATATATATATATATATATATATATGGTCAAAAGTATTTATTTTAAAATATTTTCTTTAAACTTTGAATTGGATTTTTCACTTTCTTAAATGGTAAATACTATTAGAGTACACTTAACAATTTTATGTTTCCTTACAAAATCAAACTTCGGTAAATGGTGAAAAGAATAGTATTTAGGCTAATTTGGCAACATCTTTCATGCTGAAAGGACACAACATAATTTGTGATAAAGGGAAAACAGTCAGGTATCATTATTAGAGGATACAAACTGAAAAATAAGATAGAAGGCTCGTGTTAGAAAAATCACAGAAATTTACTGATGAGAAAATTAAATAATGCAGTCCAAGTCCTATATTTTTTAGTTCTGGAGAGTGAAGTCCAGAAAGGTTAAGTGACTTTCAAGGTGTGGTGGGCGGCAGAACTGGGATTAAACAGAGATGCTCTCAATGCCTGTGGGACCTTGGGCAAGCTTGCTGTTGAGCCTTTATGAACCTCCATCTTCTCACGTGAAATATTTGCCACGCAATATCGTTGTGAAGATTTAGTGTCTTAGCTTTGCAATACGCCAAGCAATCCTCAATAAAAAAGATTGTTTCTACCAGTATTGGTTCCTCTCCTCTTTCTGCTGTAAATACCTTGGGCTAAATTATTTCCGTGTTTTCTTTCAGGTCTAATGTTTCATGAGTCTGTCTCTATGTTCCCATCCTCAGGGAAATTTCATTGAGGGATGTTAGTTATTACACAAGTTTACTTTATAAAAGACTAGGGAAATGGAAAATACCGCTGATAGACACAGAAAGGGTACAGGTAAAATGATATTATACCTGAAAGCAACATACACTTTTCATAAAGTAAAAAAAGAAAGATGACTTGCATAGTGTAAGCAAAGGCTAAGAGATATAAATTTGGAACTGTCATTCAAAAACACAGGGTTTAGCGTCTCATAACTCAAACAAAGCCAGTTACATTGGAAATCGTGCCTTTCAACTTAGAAGTGGATTTGAAATTTTGTTTTCACAGTATTTATACTTGTTTCTTACAGTGCTATTGTGTTACGTTTAAAAGCCAGCAAGAGATGTTAACATATTTTTTGAACAAACTCTGTATTTTCATTCATAAGAAGCAAACAATTCAAATGATTGGTTTTTTGATATGTTAGAGTAATCAAAATCACCATGGAAATAACACTTGGAAATAGAAATAACAAGTTAATTGTGGCCAATTCCATTTATTCATTCACCATCCACTCAGCAACATACTGATTGAACACCCAGGGCAGGGAGCCTCTGTGTTAGCCTCTGGGACGTTTAACAGAAAGACCTCACAGAGAAAGCACAAAACAATAAAACCCCAAAGTAGCACTCACTGTTACACACTGGAAAGGTGCTATGGAGAAAAGAACTGAATAGCATTAGAGAGAGTAATGGAGAGAGGGGAGAGAGGATCAGACTTAGGACAGGGTATGGGCTGGCCCCTGAAGGCGAATGACACCTAAGCTGGAACTTTATTAAAGCATGACTGGAGTTAGCTAAGGGCAGAGTGAACATAATATCCCTCTTGGCCAGTCAACCGCAAAAGTTAAGCTCCTTAGGATGGGAAGACATAGGGCCATTCAAAGAACCGAAAAAAGAAGGCCAAGCTGCCCATCTCACTGCAGCTTGAGAGGAAGCAGCAACCAAGTGGGAAACCACTGAAGACGCTTAGGTGAGAAGGTCTGACTTATGTTAAATACTTCGCTTGGCTCCTCCCAGGGGACTGGGCAGACAGAGGGAGGAAGCTTTGATGTAATCCACACAAACAATGGTGGCGGCTTGGACGGGGCAGGTGACTGGGAGATGGAGAGCAGCATACCGATTTTCACTGTTGGAGATAAAAAGGAAATGACTTTGCGATTGGTTAGGTCATAAGGCCTGGGGAAAAGGGAGTTATCTGTCTGAAGGGACCCATCATTTACAGTGGTGTGGAATGCAAGAGGAGAAGAGATTAAGCTTGGAAGGGGAAACATTCCATTTTTGATCTGTTACACTGAAGATGCCAACAGACAGCCCAAGGGACAGGTCAGTTTGTCTGCTGGATCAGGAGAAGTGATGTATTACAGAAGCATGGGACTTGTTTTTATACAGGTGATATTTAAAATCAAGGAAACCATCGATGGGATCTAGACTGAAATTCGATCACTTTGTCTCACCCTTGAACAACCCAAGCACGCTTCTTGGCATGTGCTGCTCCTTCTGCCTGAAATACCCTTCAGCCACATCTTCATATTACTGCCTTCTCAGCACAAGGAGATCAGTGCAAGGTCACCTCCCCTGAGAAGCCTTCCATGAGCACCCTAGCTAAAGCAGCAGCCTCTCCACACCGTTCTCTCTCCCAGTGCTCATTTTTTCTTGAAAGCACTTAACACGATCAGAAATTATATTAGTTATTTATTTGGGACATAATGTAAGCCCCTTACATAATGTAAGTCCCTTGTGGTACAGAATTTTCTGTCTTGTTCATTATTCTATCCCCAGAATCTGTACAGAGACCAGCACACAGTCGGAAAACAATATAGCTTAGCTGATGACTGATTTGAGAAACAACAGAAGCCAGCCTTCAGTTGAGTCTGGAGTGGTTTGAACATCTTGAGGTCAAGAACAGGCAGATAAAACAGCCAGAGAACTGAGAAGGAGAACTCAGGGCGGCAGCCTGTAGTGTCCGGGGAGGTAAGATAAGAGAATTTTTCAGGATGAAAATTGTTTGAAACAATGCTAGGAAGCCAAGTAAATAGAAGATTAAAACATATCCACTGGTTTGGCAACACTGGACATTATTGGTGATCTCAGCAAGTTCGGAATAATGAGAGATTGAAGCCCTCAGGTGGACGGAGGGAATTTAACTGTTCAAAGGAAATGTTCTAGGTACAGCTCTTGAGTAAATAAAAGACTCCCAAAGAGATTTTTCTGCCTTAGGCGCTAGCAGGTAAACAAGTGTCCTGAAATACTTATCTTTAAAACTTGAATTCTCCCCTGCTCCAAAGATAACCTGGCTTCATCTATGGTAGACCAAAAACATAACCACTCATGGAGAGATGCCTCTTCCTGTCCTTCCAAACTGCAGCTCAGTAGCCCTTAAGTTACAAATTGCACATGTAGAGAGAGAATACTGATTCTATAACCACGGGTAAATTCACCATTCATTTCTCATTATTTATATAAGAATGCAAGTATTTTTCCTTCAGATTTTGTTATTATTGTTTTCATCATTACCAGGAGAAAATTAGCAAGATTTTTCCTTAAAGTTCTCAGTAGAGAAAACTAACCTAATAAAAATGCAAAAAGATACAGCAAGATTAAAAGTACTTAGGCAATTTTAAAAGGCCACGATGTGTAGTGCTAGCTTTTACATGTGTGGTGATGTAACCATTTTATTATCGAAAGGTCAAGTCTTAGGTCAACAGTGCTGGTTAGAGGCATCTTTCATCTCATCAGTTAGAGCCCTATTTTGCTCCTTGGACCTTCATTCCTAACCGCTTCATCCCCATTTACCCTCACTGAGTTATTGAACACAAACTAAAGACTGTCCCTGGGGTATTTCCATCTTAATAAGAGATTACTTTTACTGAGAGAGATAAATCTTCTAGATAAATCTCAGTTAATCTGTAGTGATCAACTCTTAGATTGTGATACGGGTTGTAGATGGATTAGGGCAAGCAGGATGCCTCTTTTCAATGCATGAAACATTCAGTTGACTCTGAATCTCCTGGAATTTCTTTTAAAAATAACTACTTAAAATGACTGTAATGCAAGTAATTCATTTCCATAATACTTAAGCCAGGAAATGACTTCAATTAAAAAGGTGAGGGCATACATGTGTGATCAAGTCTCCTATACATGCTGTGTTTCATTCCTGTCCATCTCCCTTTGCTTTCCCTTTCCAGGTACAAAGAGGGCACTGTCTAATATCACTCCTTCTTTAGAGGCTGTGTTTCTCCTCAGTCATATGCTTTAAGACAGAAGCTCTCAGACAGGGGCAGATGATGAAATGAAGCCAGAGGCTTTAAAAATTATAATTATCATTTCAGAAGTACAAATTCCACTCTAAAAAGAAAAACAAAAACACTTTGATAAGTGGGTTCTTTCAAACCCGAGAGCTATGTTTCCTTAGTGAATATCCTGTTATCTGGTAGTTTTAGTTTTAAACTCCATGCCCTGTTGTACCCAATCACTCTTCTATTTAATAGTCGCTGACATGTTTTTTTTTTCCCATCTTCCTCTAATTTTCTATTACTCAAGAAATTACAGACTAATAAATCCTTGAAAATAATATATAATGAACACTTCTTTTCTCATAAAACATGACTTAAAATGTCTATGTAGAGTATGATATAAATTACAGAGACAGTGAAAAATACCACCCAAAAGTATGTTTATAATCTATAGCCTGGAGGTCCAGCAGGTGGAGAGACTCAAGACGCATTGTGTAAAAAGTATTGTTGGTTCCATATATATGCATTAGCATACAGTATTTGGAGGAGGGGGAAGCTGGGAGGAAGTGAGAGTAGCATCCACATATATACACTACCAAATGTAAAATAGATAGCTAGTGGGAAGCAGTGGTATAGCACAGGGAAATCAGCTCGGTGCTTTGCGACGACCTAGAGGGGTGGGATGGGGAGGGTGGGAGGGAGGCTCAAGAGGGAGGGGATATGGGGACATATGTATGCATATGGCTGATTCACTTTGTTGTACAACAGAAACTAACACGGTATTGTGAAGCAATTATACTCCAATAAAGATGTATTAAAAAAATTTTTTTAATTTTTAAAAAATGGTATTATTGGGAATGCCATATTTTTTTTCAGATGGACAAGTTGGAAAACTCAGTGAGATCTGACAGTTAATGGATGTTTCTTCCCCTCGCATGAAGCAAATAAAATCTGACGTGTAAATCTAAGCCTATTCCCAATTCAGAATCAAAAACCAATGCAATGGGATCAAAATATAGTGGAGAATTGCACTGGTTGTACATTCACACAAAAATCATATTTCATCCTTAGCCACTAATAGCCATTCTAATTTTGAAAAGGTATATAGATATTTCCTAATTTAAAAATATAAATGTTTTAAAGGTACAAATTTTCCAAAATTAAGAGATAAAAATATTGTATGTCCATCTGAAAACATTCAATTACCCTTAAATTAAACACGAAAACGCTGTGAAAACATTTACTCTGCTTTCAGCAACCATGTGTGCATCACAGTATAACCACCAGATACTATTTCTTAAGGACCTACTTGATGCACAGCATGCAAACCACTACACGTATTAAAATACCGTGCAGTGAAGATCACAGAAAGAAAGGAAACAGATATATTCACTCAGATCTATCTGCATATTTAAAATACATAGAATTGAATCATTCCATCTCAAGAGGATTTGGTATAAAATATGAAGATGAATATGTGTGTCCCTTATCAAAAACATCTCTACATAGTTTTCATCTGGCTTTATCACCAGTACAGTGGAAGTCAGCAGGTCTGGGGTGTCCCCACCTGCACATTAAAAAGTCTGTCCTTGACCTGTAACCTCTAAGTCCTTGGAATGTCCTGCCTGATAAGAGTGCCTTTGTTGACCTGGAGGCCTTGGGCCACAGCAGGGCATCTATGTCTCAGTGTGATTATGGTGGGAGCCTCGGGTCACGTGGTGGGAGCAGCGTGACTTCTGCAGGGGCTGGAGACTAAGGGGAGCCACGTGGGGGGTCAGTCATGCCTCTGTGACTGACGCCAATCAAAACCCTGGACCCCGAGGCTTGTGAGCTCCCCTGGCTGGCGATACTGCAGGCATGTCATTGTAGGACATTGCTTGGAGAACACAGTTCCATGGGGAGAGGACACCTGCAGGCTGGCTCCTGGTCTCTCCTGGACTCTGCCCTGGGGGTTCCTTCCCTTCTCTGACCTTAGTCTGTTCTGTTTGCTGAAATAAACCATAACAGTATAATGGCTTTCCTGAGTTCTGTAAGTCCTTCCAGGGAACTGTCGGACCTGAGGGCTGTCTTGGGGACTCCCAAACCACATTCCAAACTAAGAAAATAACAGGCATGAAAACCACTCTGCTTAATCAGACTGCCTGGTTCACACCCTGATCTAAGGCACACACCGCTCAATTGACTACCTACCCCCTTTTTTCCCTGTCTCTCCAAGTCTGAGAGGAAAATCTTTAGGAGTCTGCTTAAGGCAATCAAAGCCATCTTATTTACATAATCAGCTGTACTTGAGGAAAGTACATGTGACTTAACATTGGCCATAAAATGTGAGAGAAGTCTTTGGCAAAAGTGTTCTTTCTCTCAAAAAGAAACATGATACAGGGGCATTCTTCCTAGTCTTGGTCACTGGTGCAAACAGAGAGGTGAAGCCTAGAATGGCCATCTTGCAGCTGTGATGGGATTAGCTCACTCAGTGAGGGTGGCAGAGAGGGACAATGTGATTGGGTCCCTCAATAATAGACCTAAAAAATACCCTCCTTGCACACTTCTACATCCATGTGGTGACACATTTTCTTTAGTGCTGAAGCTAGTTTTGAGTTCTGTGGTTTATCTTATGTTAAGCCATGTGATGCTCTGCAGTCAGAAGCATCCTAACTGAAACCTGGTTGCCCCACTTGCTACCCGAGCTTCGTGGGGAATTTTCGTAAACAATGTATATCTGAGATTCCTCATCTGTAATGTGAGGATGGCGATTGTACATACTTTGGAGGGTTGTTGTGAGTTTTGGCAACTTAAAGGTCTGAATCCAAATGTCAACACATTTCCTAACCCGAATAAATTACATAATCTCTATGAATCTGTTTTATTCGTAAAGTTAATGCTACTTGCCATAACTTCAGAATTGTTCCTCTGATCTTAACATAATGAAATACATAAAGGTATCTGAGGGGCTTCCCTGGTGGCGCAGTGGTTGGGAGTCCGCCTGCCGATGCAGGGGACGTGGGTTTGGGCCCCGGTCCGGGAGGATCCCACATGCCGCGGAGCGGCTGGGCCCGTGGGCCATGGCTGCTGAGCCTGCGCGTCCGGAGCCTGTGCTCCGCAGTGGGAGAGGCCACAACAGTGAGAGGCCTGCGTATCGCAAAAATAAATAAATAAATAAATAAATAAAGGTATCTGATAGGAAGAATACATCAAATGGTTTGCATTCTTCTATATCAGGATAATACTTTAGTCAATAATGTCTAATATTTGATTACTTATTATGGACTGGGCACCACTGTAAGCACTTTTTGAATCTATGATTTAATCTTCCCAACACTCCTGTGAAATCGGATGACAGAAGAGTGATCTTTGGCGCAAGGATGTTAAGTAACTTTTCTGAGGACACACAACTGGTGAACCAAGGAGCTAGGACTTAAACCCAAGCACAGCAGGACTTCTCAGTACCTTCCTGACACTGACTGCTATCTCCCTCCCCACATTTCACCGGACTTCAAGACCCCATTGTTGCAAATCTTGGTTTTTAGAACTGGGCTTTTAAACATCAGTAGACCAAGTCCACTCAATCAATCACACGTATACCACAAACAACACACAGAGAAGAATATGTTATCCATTTGAGCCAGCTGTCCAACCGCAGCGTGAGTTTTCTCTGGGGAATCAGAGCAAGAATGTCAACACCGGCTTTGTGTTGAGAGAAAAGCGCTGCTCTTCGCCTGCCCCCACATCTCAAGCTGGTCTGGAAATTCTGAGCCCATGCATCTCCCAACACATGGATCTACAAATATACTGGACTAGAATTATCGAAGAAATACTTCCTTCCAATGTGGCTTCTGGAAAGGGTCAAGACCCTATGGGTTTCTCTTACGTGGTAACTTACAGGAGCAGAAGAAACACGCACAGTCTGTGTCTAGAAAGAATATTTCTCTCTGGAATAGGAAGTCAGTAGACAGGAAAAGGCTCTTGGTCAGAGCAAAGAGTATGTGGTCATGACCTGAAGCTGAAGCCGAGGACCCACAGCCCATCTGCGGGGAGAGGTGGTCTCAGGGGAGGGGGAGGCCCAGAAAAGGGGTTAACTCATGGACATTTTAATGTTGCTAATTTTTTTAAGAGATGTATATGTTTTCAGTATTTGATGCTTCATATTAACCATGGTTTGCTGGATTCATCCTTGTTTGTGAAGGAAAAAGAAAGGCAACACCATCAAATGTTAAATAAACTTTGTGTAATTTGTATCACCTTTTAAAATTCCGTTTTGTTTTCGTGTACCTTCAGTTGTGTGTGTGTGTGAATCGTGGCCTTAAAAGTTGTCATTAATCAGCCTCCCCGGGCCCGTGGATTCCTTACTGCAGAAGGCTCTCAAACAGACTGCCTCTCAAAAATGCACATTTAACACGAAATGGGCAATCACTTTGCTGGAGTAAATTGCCTCTTTCAGACTTTCCATTGGCTTCTTCCGTGTGCGCCATTAATCCCTACGCAAATGCAGGGTAGGAAGTGTCAGCAACCACTAGCTCTCTCCTCCAGGTGGCGAGCAGCGAGCTGCTAACATGTAACCCCAAACCCCCAGCAGGGGCACTTCACTCACTACCTCCTGTAACGGCTTCAAACTGAGCAGATCTCAGAAGCAGGGGTACAAACCTGGTGCTTCTCGAACACACAGATCCCCTCCTTTATTATTAAGTGCCTTCGTGTGACTTTGCCTTTATCTGGCAGGATGTGTAGACAGTCCTTAGAGTAAAGGATAACTAGGTCATCTGGGTAAACATTTTTACCTCAGTACAAAATAATGAAGCATAGAACAGGGAGGAAATCTTTTTTTTAAATCACGATTTTATCTCTGTTATGAAATGCTTCTTATGTCACCAGAAGCTGTCAGACAGCTTCTGAGAGGATACAAGTCTCTACACTCATATAAGAATTCCAAATACATCTTCTACTTGTAAAAGCGAGGCAGGTCCTGGGAACAGACTCTGCAATAATCTGACACCCTTGAGGTCAGCATTTTCCTTCCCACCAGACCAGCCAGGGCTCTGGCCACCACTGCTGCACAACCACCACCTGTGTGACAATCCAAGCAGGCGTGCACCTCTGCTAATCTCTCCCTCCAAACAGCCCTGACTGTTCTGTTCTGAGTAGAGCTCACCTCAGTCAGGTTTCAGAACATAAGCAATGTGTGCAAACAAGTTCACATTAAGGTAAGTAAGAAATATAAACACTGAATGAATTCCTGACATAATCAGGTGAGACTAGAAATCCTGGGAGGTAAGCAGTCCCAGAAGATGGGAATCTCACTAACAGGAGCTGGAAAGCCTGGCTGCCCGGAACTTCCCTGTTGTAACCGTACTCAGGACACAGGAGAGAGCAGAGGAAGCCTGGGGCCCCCAGCATGGAACTTCTCAACCTACACAGACAGATCGAAAGACTGATATATTATATATTTCTATTTAAGTATATTTTATATTCTTTATACATAATATAGTTATAGTTATAGGTATAGGTATAGATATAACTATATGAGACCCACCCCCCCCCCCCCCCGAGAATCACTCACCGGAAAAGATTTGACAAGGAATAAACCCACCATGAAAACGATCTGGAAAAATTTTTTTGAAAACAAAACTTGCCCTTTTCAGCCTTGGTTCTGTGCGGAAGAAGAAGAAATCATTGCCAAGAATTCATAACTCTAAGTCAGCATTTATATGGGTTCACAACCTAAATCCAAGGAACCCATGTGTCCCTACAAATCTCAAGGTGAAACCAGAATTCAAGGATATTCTTTAGTAGTGACCGTAGGAACCTGGCAGAAGCAAACCAAGTCCTCTCTGGGGGAACACGGCTTCCATCAGAGCCTCAAAGAACCCACAGTGATCCAAGGAACATGAGTTCACCGTATAAAAGATAAGTAACCCACACCATCAGACAAGGACTTAGTGAAGACAAGGCCAGGAGTGAGAGTCCAGATTACCAGGCAGTGGGCCTACAGGGACCTCAGTGGTAGATGCCTGTTCAGTGTGTACATACGACTATGAGAAAGGCCAACAGTGTGACCAGGGAACAAGAAGTAACATTTTCCAAGAGGCTTTAAACTTACCCAGTAGAGCCTCTGGAAATGAAACACATAAATTAAAAACACACTGTATGTTTCTATAGATTAAAAAATGTAATAGCTGAAAAAAAAAACAGATTACAAATGGCAGAATCAAGATTAATGAACACAAAAATAGACCCTTAAGAAATTATTCAGAATGTAGCACAGAGTTTAAAAAAATAACAGCTGTGGATGTGAAAGTTCAGGGGTACAAGGGAGAGAGTGAGAAGGTCTGCATATGACTTCTTGAAGTCTCAGAAGATGATTTAAAAATCAGGAAGAGGCGATGCTTAAAGCTATGATGTGTGAGATCCAGATCAGGGCAGCTCAGGGTGATCAGCAGAACAGCAAAGACAGGAGAGGATCTTAGCAGCTAAAGGGTCTGGAAGGGAGGGGAGCAATAGTGGGGAGGCCAGGGCACTGGGGATGGGGCCCACCAGCTGAGGACACCCCTGCAGAGCCTTCAGGTACTTTCACACCAGTTAGCAGAAGCACCACTTTGCCTTTTCCTGCATTGCTCACCCACCAGCCACAAAGAGGAAGGGAGCAATCCAACCATTGCATCATTAACAGAATTAAATTCATCACTAGGTCAATCAATCTAATTAATTAATTTCAATTGGATAGCGGGTCAGTTAACCAGCTTGATCGGGTTTGATAGCTGGGAATGGGATCGGCAAGCCCCAAAGGACTACGGATTTGGTTAGTTGGAAGGTGGCAGCAGTGACACTCCTGACAGAGGAGACGGGCATGTCTAATGGCCCTTGTTTCGAAAACAACTGGAAACACATTTGAGACAAGTGGCATCAGAGCATCTGATTTTTGTCTCTAAGGACGAGCTCTAAACCAGCAGCATCAGCGTCACCTGGGAACTTAGAAATACAGATTTTCTAAAGTTCTGACCAGACCTACTTCACCAGAAACTCTGGGGGTGGGTCCAGCAGTCTGTGTTCTAGCAAACTCTCCAGGTGGATCTGATGCAGCTAAAATTCCAGCACCGTTGCTCTTGGGGAATTTACACAACAGTATCAACAGCACTCGTCTGTGATCAGTGTTGCTGAAAGCGCAGGTTGTGAAGCCCCCGGCTTTGAATTTTGTTGAGAGCTGTAAAATGTACAGGTATGGGGCCTTGGACAACTGAGAAGAGAGGAAGATGAGGGGCTGATAACTGCAGCTGCAGTTTCCTCACCTTAAAATAGGGCAGTAAGAAGACAAGAGAAACCAGGCAATGTTCCTCTGGACAACCACACTTCTCTTGTCAGTGAAAAGAGGTTGGAGAGAGGGCGAGAAGTTAAAAATGAGAGGTTAGGATTGAACTGAAAGATCACAAGGCTGAGAGAGGAACAAAGGAGACAAGATGTGGATGGTTGGAGAAAAGCATCCATAGAATTGCTGTTTCCCTGGGAACTCCAGGTTTTCTGATGCTCAACCTCTAAAGGAAAATACAAATCACTTATTTTCTCCCCACCTGTGTTTTTTCTTCCTCAGCTCTTCATGTGACGGGAAAACCCAACAACCCGTTACAATGCTGAACTGTAAAGCTTCTGTCGTGAAGCTGTGGACCAGTCTGAATCGGGAGATCAGTAACGTGAGGTGAAATTTCCAGAGTTACCTCCCTACTCTGCTTAGTCCCTACTCCCACAAAATCAATGGCAGCAAGAATGAGAAGCCTGCCCAGACCAACAATGGATAAGCATCAACACATCTGCCTCTGGAAGCTGCAACACAATGAACACAGACAAACACACAGGCATTCTTTCAGAAGCAGGAGTGAAAGCCTTGGAGGGAACACCTTCCCTTACGAGGAAAAGGCTTTGACAGACAGGCTGGTAGAAGCTGAGCTTCAAGTGTCTCTGCCTTCTGCTCTCAGAGGAAGGGAAGGGCTGGCAAGAGACAAAGGGAGACCTTGGCTGGCTGCTAATGGGGGAGGAGGATGGTCCCAGGCAGAGGACAGAGGCCACCTTGAGGAGGGGAGCCTCCTGCGTTTGCAGACACAGCAGAGAGACCTCAGACAGCCACAGGCCGGCCGTGCGACTGGATTTTGAGAGTTTATTTTACTTTGCAAAAGGGATGGAGGCTTCTTCTCACATCTGATTACAGACACAAAGTTATGTTGTTTTAAGAAAAAAATAAAATGAAATACATACTGAAAGAAAGAGGTCCATTGAAATGATGTTACTCCAAGAGAAGATTAACTCCAATGTTTAGTGGATGTTTAAGCATGTACTGGACAATTTGGGTATGAATACTATTATCGTCAAAATATGTCTTCCTTTACTTCTTGACTTGTAAATTCTATGTATCAAAATGTATCCTAAGGAAACATTTAAGAAAACTTGTTTAAAAAATACTAGCAATAATGAATGATATTTATAACAATTTCAGTATAGTAAAAGTGCTGGCAACATCCTAAATTCACAACAAAAGGAAATGGACTAAATTAATTGTGGCATAGCTGCAAAATGGAAAACTCTTCAGCCAGTAAAATATATTTGGAAGAATGTTTATCAACATAGAAAAATATTTATAATACATGAAATGAAAAACAAACATATTGGAAAAAATTGTCATATTGGAAAAAATTATTACATGCACATATACATAGAAAAAGCAAGGTTATTACCCAGATGTTAACTGAAAATTTTTGCATTTAAAAATAGAGATGTTTATTAAACAGCTTGTTTTTTATTTGCATTTTCCAATTTCTTCTATGCTTGCTTTGTAATAAGAAATCAAAAGTCTACCTCAATTTAAAAAAATTAAGTACATTGTTTGAAAATAAGGGAAAAATGCATCTATTAAGGAAATAATCATTTCCTTTTGAAATGTAAATAAAAATCTGGTGGTTTAGTAGCCGGGATTCAGGGGAGAAGTAACATTTCATAATGTACGAATTTGTTTCCCTGATAGTCAATAGGACTGCCCAAAACAGCAGTTAGGAAACCACTAAAAATGAGTAACTTTCTAGGTTCCTGCCAAAAGCATACTCAAAGGGCCCTGATTTGCCTAGTTTTCACACCTCATTAGCACTTCTTTTAAACAGAGCTTTCAACCTGGCAGGCGGGAGAGGATGTTTTCCATGGATAACAACCACCATCATCAATCTTTTATTGATCCAGCCCTTCCATCCTTCCCTTGCCCTTTCCCACGGGCTGGCCTCATTCCCCTCAGACTTAATTTTGTGTGTGTCCCTGCCTTGGGGGTGGAGTGGGTAACGGCAGATAGAAAACATATTCATACCTCTATAACTATACATCATCCTCTATAATAATTCCCAACTGAAAGAGCCAGGAAGTGTGAGTTTTCACAATGTTTCAGCAGCTCTGTCCTGCCTCTTCTGGAGAAGCTTTGATGTCCTCGGGGAGCAAACCTGGCATCTTCTGTGTAGTGGAAGGCAAGTTCAGCCCTTGACGTGGTAACACCAACTGAGTTAGGAGCTGACAGCAATAACCCTGTTCATGTAAGCTAGTGGGGCAGGACCATTCTGTGGTGTGACTGCAGACAGGGGCATATGACGGCCTGTACTCTTGGAAAACATCTGTGCTGTGACAAAGAAAGGAGAAGGAACTATTCCAGATTAAAGGAGACCACCCAGTGCCATGTCTGAGCCTGGGATGGATCTGAGGTCAGGAAGGAAATACAGCATAAAGCTCCTTTCTGGAACCATTGGCAATATTTGAAATTTGGTACAATGCTATTTTATGAAAGTATTAAATTAAATTTCCTGAATTTGAAAATTATAGAGTTGTTATTGTAAGATACTGATTTTGTTCTTAGAAAATAAATATTGAAGTATTGGTTGGGGGTAAGAGAGAGAGAGACAGGGGGAGAGAGAGAACATAGAAAGAACAAATGTGGCAAAATGTATAAGGCTGGTGAATCTGAGAGAAGAGTACTTAGTTTGCACTAGTCTTGTAACTATTCTGTAAGCTGGGAATTATTTCAAAGTAACTGTTACACTTGGTTTGTTTGTAGAAAAGTGTATCTCTTCATGAAGCGTTGAAACCTACTGTAAACAGTGGGGGTTTGCAAGGAGGCAGAACATCCTCCAGGGTCTGGGCAGCCAATCAATGAACCACATACCGAGTGGCTAGAGACGGAGGACAAAGGTATAACTGAGAATTTCCAGCTGCAGGTGGAGGTTTCTACCAAGAAGAGGACCCGCTAATTTGCTCTGGGACTCTGCTCCCACCCCCTGGAAACTGATTGGGTTCTTGACTACTACAACTTGTCTTTCTCTGTTGTTTCCATTCCCTGTCTACTTTCCTTTGCTGCTCATGAATTAAGTGGGGTGAGTGCACAGGCACTGCATTTCATATGCCTCTTTTATAAGGTGGTCAATGGTACATTTTGATTGACATCAAACAGAGAGAAACTGATTCTGTGAATACATCCTCTTTCTCCACTGGTGACATGCTCATTCAACTTTTAATTTTATATTCTACTCATTTATTCTTTTACTTTAAAAAATCTACATACCTTGACTGATGAGATTCAAGCTTTTACACGTGTAATTATAAAATGATTTTATAATATTTTTATTTATAATTTTTATAATATTTTGTATTTAGTTGTTATGTATTATAGGAACATCTTTCTTTAAATGGGGTAACGTATTCTAAACAAAGTGAATCTGTACAGTTTTCCCGTCAGGTCAGGTGTCTTGTTTCAAAGATTTCTCATTAAAAAGAAAATCAAATGCCAAATAAGGTTAGAACTGTACAATTCAAGTTGTTTATTTTTGGTATCAGTTAAAGAGATTCTTAATAAAAAGGAAAAAAAATAGTACTGGGGAGGGACTTCGCTGGATTACAAAATCATGTGACTGGAGAGAGGGACAGAACCAGTTCACTGCAAACTTTTGCAAAGGTTAGACCAGTGGTTCTTAAACAAGGGCTGTCTTGCCCTAGAGGGGACCTCTGGCTGTCACAACTGGGAGGCTACTACTGGCATCCAGTGGGTGGAGGGTAGGGTCCTTAAACATCCCACAGTGCACAGGACAGTCCCCCACTCACCCACCCCCTGCACCTCCCACCAGAATTATCCCACCCCAAAATGCCACTGTCAAGGGTGAGGGAATTGATATTTGTGTACGGTGTGACACGGATGAGGAGGTAGAGATTGAGACACTGCAAAAAAGTGGTCCCTGCATATAGGTCAGTAAGGGCAGAGCAAGGGTTGCACCCCAAATTTGCCTGCTTCAAAAGTTGCTTACATGAAGCTCAGTCTAAAGCATTCTACAACCTCTCTGAACTCTTTCTTACTGTTCAAAACTCACCATTTACGACTCCCCTTTCAATCTCCACGACCTCACGTCTCCAACATGACAGCCTGTGCACCAGCCAAGTGCCCTCATCCCTGCTAACGTAAGTCAGTGTGGCGCATTACCAGTCTCTTCCTTTGTTCACTGTGTCTCACTCCATTGTCCTTTTCTCTTCCCCTGCTACCCCTCCCTCCCTCCTTCCAGGGTCCACTCACAGCAGACTCATGGGTAAGAAGACAATGAGGAAGCGGCAAGTTCAGGAAGCACTGTCGCGGTGGCCACTCCAGACCCACACGGCAACCACTCCAGACCCACACAGTGACGCCGAGACCAGGCAGCCAGTGCCAGGCTGGGGGCTGATGCTACAGGAGGCAGCGGCACAGCCTGCCACAAAAATGCACCATCTACGCCCTGCCCGTCACAGCAGTGACTCGGCTCCCAACCTGAGTCATCCCAACAAAGGAACACAATCCTATTCAGAAGCCTAGTGAGAGCGGTCTTGGGGTGTGTCAGCTTCTGCACACGAAGGATGTCTCCTGAGGTTGTTCAGCAATGAATCCACAGTGTTGGTCATCCTGACAAAGCTCAGTTACTGGTGTTTTACAACTTAGGCTCTATTAAAGAGACTGTGTTGGGCTTCCCTGGTGGAGCAGTGGTTGAGAGTCTGCCTGCTAATGCAGGGGACACGGGTTCGAGCCCTGGTCTGGGAGGATCCCACATGCCGTGGGGCGACTGGGCCCGTGAGCCACAACTGCTGAGCCTGCGTGTCTGGGGCCTGTGCTCCGCAACAAGAGAGGCCGCAATAGTGAGAGGGCCGCGCACCGCGATGAAGAGTGGCCCCTGCTTGCCATAACTAGAGAAAGCCCTCGCGCAGAAACGAAGACCCAACACAGCAAAATAAATTAATAAACTCCTACCCCCAACATCTTCTTAAAAAAAAAAAAAAAAAAGAGAGACTGTTAATAATGTTGACAAGTTTGCTTACGTATCCTGAGGACCTGAGGTGTCCTGTGTGAATGCAATCTGCCAACGTAGCTGATGTCCTGTGAGCTTCATTACAATTCATCACAATTTCTGATATTATACAGACGTCCTTATGTGACCTTAGCTTGGGAACTGCGACTGAGCTTCTGCCCATGACGAACACTGACGCTTACCCGTCAATGTACCCTATACCCACACAACATGTGCATGTGTCAGCTACTTAACAATGCAAATATCCGCCCCCCTTTAAAATTTTTTATGCTTTTCTTCCTTATGGTGTGCAGTTGTGGTCCATCTCATTGATGGCTGCTGATTAGAGCATACTGAATACTGCCTGTTTGCACTAGAGGCATGTAACAATCTTTTTTATCACAATGCACTGAAATGTTTTTATAGAATTGGGCTAAAATAATCATTTATTCTGAAAAGATGAAAGGTAAACGTATTAGAGGGTAAATATGCCTACTACTAAGGAGGGCTATGTATATAACTATTACCATTATGTAGGTATTTTTAATGTAGCATGCTAGTTTTCAAATGAATTAAGATGTACTAGACACCAAAAGTCATGCAATATTTTATCTGCTTTATGTATTTTCTGCTACTTGAATCTGGACCTCAAACTTAATATTAATCTTGGAGCAAAAACAACAACTCCTACAAATCTACCTGCATTTAATTAAATGTCAGAGGAAATCTAAATGTCTACTGTTAAAACTGATGTTAAAATTTATCAATGATATTAAATTCACTAGTACCAAACTGTGGCCTTATCACACACTGTATAAGTTGTCAAATTTGGGAGTATCTTGCTAGATGTTTTATCCATTTTTTAAGTACATACACATTTTATCCACAGCTATTTAGCTGGATCCTTCCTCCATGGCACATGTAGTCAGATATTACACTGTCTAATTTTTATGAATAATCTTAAATGATAAGAGACACTAGAAAAGGATAAACAAGCCACGTATTATAATAAAAAAGTGATTATACCTTTATTTACAAGCACTCAATGTGCTTTAATTGAAGCAAACTATACTGATGTGGCAAAATGAACAGACAAAAAAAAGAACTGACTGTGTTCGGGGCTAAATTCAGCTGAGCTGGTTAGAACGAGAGGGTCATGAAGCTGCCCCCCTGCCCAGGCTCCTGGCCTTGATTCCATTCTCACAGGTTGTACACTCTTAGTTATTCTAAATATCTATAGGCTTATGACTAACGGCTTGGTCTGCTGACTATGGATGTGCAAGGGAAAACCCTACTAACACTTCAAAGTGATGAAATCACCAAGGTCAGCCTCACACAGACAGGGCATCAAGAGCTCAATGAGAAGACCCGCCATCACTTCCAGTATACAAATGCGGATTATGCTGTAGAAAGTCTTTTCCCTTCTTGGTGTACCTTGAACTTGCCAAGGACTTAATGCCTCAGGGCCTTTGCACATTCTGTCCCCTCTCCCTGGAACATTCTTCCTCCACTGATGTGCATAGCTGGCCCCTTACTTCATTCAGGTCTCTCCTCTAATGTCACCTTAAAAATGTAGTCTTTGCTGACCACTGGCAATCCCCATGTGCAGCTTTATTTTACTCCAGAGCACTGAAGACTATCTGATACACTATATCTTTCCTTGTTTGTTTTCTGTCCCTTCCCCTGCCCCCTGCACTGGACTATAAACTCTCTGAGGGCAGTGGATTTATCTGTTTTGTTCACTGCTGTATTCCCAGAACCTAGAACAGTGCGGTACATAGTTAGAACTCAATAAACATTCACTGAAGGGATAAATTAACACCACTGAAGACTGAAGTCCCCTGTATTTTAACTACAGAAAATCAATAATTAGCACTCTTGGCACTATTAGTAACACTCAAGTTCGATTAAAACCCAATAAAAGCCACTTAAAAATGCTTTCTATCAGAAAACAGCACTTCATTAAGACACATTCATCAATGGAAAGCTTCACTTCTCCACACATGTACTTTATCAACTGAAAACACTGTAAAGTCATATATTTCAAAGTTTAAGAATATATATATTTTTAAAATTTATCCTCCTTATTCAGATGTTGTCTCACATAGATATAAGGGAGCTACATTAGAAATGATTTAAAAAGAGTGAGGTGTAGTGATTCCGGACCTTCCTCTATTTGACCCTGGCCTGCAACGGCCAGCTCTCCACCATCTCCAAGGCAGTGATTGGCAGAAGCCCAGCTGGAAGAATAAAGACCCCAGTGAGTGTCTGGCCACACCTCACTGGTGTCCCACAAGGGTCCTGAAAATAGTTGTCTCTAAGGAGTAACACATGTTTAATAACACATATTTCATAGATGTGATTATATATCTTTGTATTCTCATACCCAGAAATGACAGTCTTAGTCCTGACAGCATCAGTGTTAAAAATCAACACTTGCTCTCATGTCTGAAACTGACAGTTTCATTTCACCCATGAGAGGCTACAGTTGTCATATAAAAAGTATGATTTGAAATTGGATTACTGATGTGAAAAGTCAAACCACCACACTGAGTACACAGCATCCAGTTAGGCAGAAATCGCTATAATTATGTCTCATTTGTGTTAGACCGGTGGGTGTTTGCAGGAAACAATGTTACCACCCACTCAGGTTTCTCTTTATACCAGAAGCCACACAGGTACACACACACACACACATCACTGAACACAGCATAGTTCTCAAGGATATTTTAGTACTTACCTCCGGCTTGACTGAACTGTGCATGGTACTTTGTAGGGACTGATTGAAAATAACACTGTTAGCCAGAATTTAGATATAATAAAGATATAAAGCTTTATGAAATTATGTAAGAACTTATGGTGGAGTTTGTAAAGATAAATATTTGGTGTCCAGTTGACATTTTTTTGGCTTAGACCAAGTGCAAATGTCAGTTGTGTGTGTGGGTGTATGAACGCATTTATGTTTAGGGGAAAAAATACAGAAAATGGTACACAGCATTTAAAAAAATCAAGAGAAAACAAAAGTCTAAATCTGAAAGGTTAAGAGAAATTAAATTAAAAAATAGGAATTAGCCATGTATATATGGAGAGTTTAGGAGAGCAATTAAGTTTCTGCATAAACTCAGAGAACCTGCACATCATTTTCAAAATGAGTTGGCCTTTCTTTTGCTAGGTATGAGAGACTGAGGAAACTTGGTCAAAACTGACTGAGTCTCAGGTCAGAGCAGAGGGGGCTCTGGGCATCTCTGCAGGAGACAGAGCTCCAGGCCTGGAGCCAACCTGAACAGACTCAACAAACGTCGTCCCCACTGGGTCTACCAATTAGCCCAGTGCTGTCATGGGGACCAGAATCCATAGGGCCCCACTAGATGCCTCATCACCTGCTTCCCACCCACCCACTGGACCAGGAGACAGGCACTAGCCTCCACACAGTCCAGCCCTGAGCACCCTGTCTGGCATTTGCTGCCACGTTGGTCTTGATGCTTCTCTGGAACAAAATGCCATGTGTGTGAGGGGCGATACAGCAAAAGCTCTCTTATCTTCTCATTTTTCTTTAATTGAAACAATCAGTTAAAGAGGGAAAGTATTTTTTTAAAGTGCTTGTGCTTCTTTTTACTAGTTTATTTTAATTCCAAACATGAAGATGTACATTGATTTTCCAAACTTCAGCTCTAGAGCTAACACACTTTCTTTTGAGCATAGGTCCACAGGCAACACAGTTTTTTGCAAAACCGATTCATCAATGACCATCTAAAACTTTCAGTTTTTAGTGACTATAAAGTGAAGTGAGAACTTAAGACCCCTGAAGGCTACCTGAATGCATAACCCTTCTATTCTTTTTTTTTTTTTTTTTGCGGTACGCGGGCCTCTCACCGCTGTGGCCTCTCCCGTTGTGGAGCACAGGCTCCGGACGCGCAGGCTCAGCGGCCATGGCTCACAGGCCCAACCGCTCTGTGGCATGTGGGATCTTCCCAGACCGAAGCACGAACCCGTGTCCCCTGCATCGGCAGGCGGACTCTCAACCACTGCACCACCAGGGAAGCCCAACCCTTCTATTCTTTAAAAAGTGTTTTCCCCCACAATTTTTTTGCAGTCATCTTGCCTACAGCTAACTTGCCAGTAATTTTCATTTTTAGCTATTTTTCTATGGACAGAATAACTCCCTTTTTAAAACCTCATGTATCATTGGTTTATCTGAGATTTTATTAAATTACATAATTATGATGACAAATGACACTGACAGAAATAGTTTTGGCACAAATGGAAAACCAGATTCTGAATGAGCCCACACCATACCTGCTGAGAAACCCAGCCACACGAAGTACTAGGAGGAACCTAGCTCCTCCCCTAGTAACGACCATTCAGCCAACCAGGTGCCTCCAGCAAGGAGCATTAAAGGAGCCAGTTAATCCTGCAAGTCAAGTGGATTTTGTGGAAGCACACACCACACACAAACACTTCTGTATATATGCCCATTCTAAATCATTTATAACTTAGCACAGACTTGCAATCAGGCAGTTAGGTGTTATGTAAGAAAACAAGAGAGGCTGGCTCTAAAAGCACAAAAAAAGACAAAGTCTTCAAACATTTTTAAGACTGAACCAAGAGAGACTCATGGCAGATGCACCAGACTTCATTTCACAAGAGAACAGACAGGCATAATCTTCTCTCTGTGTGAGGCCAGGAACAACAGGAAGGACCAGGTGTCCCAAAGCACTCTCAAATTTATTCCACGAATCCCAGAATCCCTTTCCCTGCAGAGGGTTGGTGAAATAGCTTTTATTTCACCACTAAAACTAAAATTTAAATTGGAAATCCCCCTGGGAAATATGAATGTGAGATATTTCAACCCATGTCCAAATCCCCCTGGCATGCACAAAGCTGCTCCCAGAAGACTGTGGGGTGGGTAGACTCAGTACAGAGAGGGGGGAGAAGGTCTCTTGAGGAAGGCGATGTCTGAGCACAATGGGAATGTTTCCTCCCACAGCTAAGAGGGGGCTGCTGCAGGAGAGAACATGGGGGCACCACTGAGAACAGGAAGGGAAACAGAAAAGCCAAAACATTCCCTCAACTGGCCAAGAATCATGAGGCTTCAGGCACAAAGGTATAACACTACTTTCTCAGAAAACCTTTCTAAGCAGTAGTTTTCATTTTACGGGTGATCCGTGCTCTTCCTTGTTATTTTTCCTCTCTGTGGATGACTTATACACAACGATTGAGATCTCCATGAGAGTAAAAGGCAGTCTTTGGTGGAGAAAAATCTGCACTGGGAGCGTTTACTAGGCAACAGTGAAAGCTTGTCTCCTAATCCCCCAAAATAATCTTATAAGCTCAAGCAGGAGCAGTGGGCAGAGAGTTTGGGTTGCTCCATGGAGCCTTTCTTCTCTCCTTTCTTCGTTGCTGGTATAGCTCTTTTTTTATAAGAAGGACTTTAAGCATTGGAGATTGACTTTACCAGCCAGCGGCAATGTTTAGGTGTGGGTGTATGACCTAATCATGCCCAATAAGACATGGGGGAAAGTCTATGGGGCATTTCTGAGAAAGACATTCCCCTCAACAAGTCCCCACCCGTCTCTTACTGCATTTGGGCATTCATTGCCCTGGGAGAAAAAGGACAGTCAGAAGACAGCTATAAGCTTAGCAGACAGGCTAAACTAGACAGGCTTGTGAGTGGAAGCACAGAAGCCATATAAGCACCTCATGCACTTTACCCCCAAGAGCATATCTGTGACTATCCTAATATTTAGAGTTAATCCTAAAACTGCACCATCACAAGGACACTTATAAATGTGAGCGGCACCGTAATGAGGGCCCTGTGTGAGCAGAGTGGTCATTAGGAGGAAAACCAAAAACATAAAACGCAATCAATTAACCCGAACAACATGTACTCACACCAACTCTGCCCAGCTGCAGGAACACAAATATAAGCACTGCCCCGCCCGCAAAGAGCCCAGGTCACACCTGGGAGTGTA
>NW_006796769.1:2923046-2930911 GCF_000442215.2 Lipotes vexillifer | reverse complement strand
GAAGACACAAAAGAAAATGATTAAAATTGCAGGTAATACACGTGATGGCAGGTTCATATAGAGAGAGGGTTAGAGGATTCTGGAGGAATGTGGAAGGATCCTACCATTACAGCAATGTGTAATATTTAGGTTAGGAAAAACAAGCTTTATGACACAAAAACCCTTGAGGGCATCACTTATTATCACCCCATATCAAAAGTCCCCATGTTGAAAAAACATATATATACTGTCTAGAAATACTGCAGAGAAAATATATCTTTTGCTTTTCTGCAATTAAAATTTATGGATTAAAACATTTTCTCTGACAATTTAAAATAAATTTTAAAAACTAAATTTAGTGAATACTGGCTAAGTGTGTTAATTTTTAGACTAACTTTTTCCACTCTTTAGAACTTCTAGCCTTGAGATCAAGGTGACATTTTTGTTTCAAATATTGTCAAGAATTTGAGCTCCATACTTTTGCTGACAATAGCAGAAATTTTGTGGAGTATGGTGTATGTGATGTGGTTATTTTTCTTGCCTCAGAAAGAAATTTTTTGTGTATGAGCCTGCTTATTCTGTGATCTTTTGTGTTGATAATCTGATCAAAATATATTTAATGAGTAAGATAAAGGTATGCTGCTATTACATTATGGTTTAAATGCTTTATGCCATATTTAGTTAAAAATGAGGCAAATAAGACATTACATATACGATTTGAAAAAGAGTAATGTGTTTTCTGTCAATACTTTATATAATGAAACAGATTCTTTTTATATACATTATGTAAACCTGTGTGATTTTAAAGTAATGCTGGATTTGGTAAAGGGTTATAGAAAGTACCATAATGCATACTCCTGAACATATATGCAGATATAATAGGGGGGAAATACTGATATACCACTTAATTAGTTTTGTCAGTGTTTTATCTTAATCTTCGTGTCTTTATTGTGAATGAGGAGATAATAGGTAATAAAAAAGACATGTCTGTAAAATGTGTACTAGAATATCACTGCTCAAATTTGGAAGCATTTGTGTTCCATCACGAATAATCGTTTGATGAAGAGGAATGAATTAGCATTTGAATATATTGAAAATCAGACATCAGAAACAGGTCAGCCTCTTGAACACCCCAGAGAAGCCTGGTGGAAAAGATTTCTCTGTTTATATAAAGTTCAAGTCCAGAACACAAACGCAGGGCAAGGAGCTTTCAGCTATAAAATCATGAATCTACCAGATAACACCCTTACTGAAAGGCTGAGCTGGTGCTGGCCTGGGGCTGGTACTTCAGGGACCACAATACACAGTGCCTGCCTCCTTGAAGTTCATAATCTGCTGCAGAGTGACGGGTGACACCCAAATAAACAAGATATAATTTGCCAGATCCTGATAAGTGCTATGGAAAAAAAAATCTGGGTACAGAGGACAGGAAATTTCCAGGGTAGGGCTGGAGCTGCCATGTTACGTAGATGGTCACTTAATTCCTGATAACTAAGGCTGGGCCTATTCCACGCCAGTGGCCGAGTTAAACCCTAGTGTTTTGAAGATGTCTCCAGCTGTTTTCAGGAAGACTCACTCACCACCTGGATATTACAATGCCCCTGTTGGCTTGCTAGCCAGCAGGATGACCTGCTCCTTTGCGTGAGGATACTGAGGGGGCTGGAGCCAGGCGGGCGTCGCCTTGGGGCCAAGTCAAAGACCCTCTCTTCTGGGCCTAACCCTCCCACAGTCCAGAGGAACCATTCGGGAAAGAGAAGCAGCGGCAAATTCCAGATCCGGAGGCACCCTCCTCAAACTGGCACTAAGTATGATTACTTTTAGAGAAAATGCTTAAAGGTTTAAGTTTTTTGCTTCTTCCTTTTCTTCTTCTCATATTTTCATCTTCTTGGAGTCTAGTGTTGTTTCATTTTGTTTTATTCTTATGTAAAAATATTGAAATCTATATCATATGAACCTGTATAAATTAATCAATCTTCCGAAAAAAAGAAAAAGATATAATTAAGTAAAATAAGCGTAAGTCTGCCACAGGCTAGAATAAAACCATTCAGCATTTGTGTACGGAGGGGAAAAGTTGGCCTTCAGGCTTTTACAACACTTTCTTAAGATGTGGTTTTATAAGAACAGACAATTCTAACCCCAGTGTTTGACTACCAAAACATAAATGTAATTTGTGTAGGAAGCTCCTGCCTCGGGCATATTAGCCCCATTATGCCTTAGGATATTTAACTAACAAAAGAAGGGAAAAGAAGTTTAAGTAGGTCAAATAAACATAGCAGCCTACTTTCTGGTGCTACAGGATTATTGTGATTATTGTGTGTGTGTTTGCTTTCCTGTTACAAACCTCATCTTTTCCACTTGGCCTTGCAAACGTGTATTCTGGGCTGCAGGCGACCCCTTCTTGCAGTAATGTGCCCTGAGGTCGCTTGAATGTAACCCAGTTTCCAAACTGGTCTAGCTGCTGGCAGGTGATAACATCACCAACTACACTGTGGTCGTATTTTCATTCACTTTTTCTCTTACACTCTCACTCACAATGGTTGCATTAAAACTGATTATAAATGGCAATATCATTCACATCCAGGAAAGGTCTACACAAGACTAAATATGTGTATGACCAACAATTTTTAAAAAACTAACATATTTGAGAATATTTAGGTAACTATTTAAACACTTCACTTGTGATAACCTTTTATAAACAAAGAGTGAGGTCCTTCTGGAAACTGGATATTCCCTTCAATATTAATTTGGAAAGCAGGCATATTAACTGGGATCTTACAGGCTCAGAATTTTAATGCCAAGTCCTTATAAAACAGATGCAGCTTAAATCCACTTGCGAGCAAAAGAAAAAAAAAACAGTTTGGAACATTAAGAAGTACTTTCCTCCAGTGAAGAGACTAAAAGAACAGTGAAGAGTAAGAAGGAGGGGTTTTAAGGAGAAATGTTATTTTGGCTCAGAGTTCACATTTGCCCTTTTCTCACTGATACCAAATCTGTGTCCTCTTTTCAAAGGACACAACTGACCCTCTGGCACTTGGCACATTTAACACATCCCCTGTTCCTTTCTCTCCTTTCTTGAAGTTTTTGATATGATTTTCCGGCATCCAATCTTATTCTTTTCTGCATTTCATCCTTTCTCTTAGTTCCTTGGCCCTCCCTGGATAATATAATTCACGAACATACGACCTGTGCAGGTGTTATTTGAGATGATGTGACCACAGCCCCCAATCTCTCCTCTCCACCTCTGCATTCCCTCTGAGCCACACGTTTCTGGCTGCCTACAAAAACACTGTGTTATGCAACAAAAGGATATTAAAAATTGTCCAAACTTCTATTTCACTTTAAGAAACAAGCTGTATAATAACAATAATAATAATACTTTGGCTGAATGGGATTAAGAACTACAAATCCTGTTAATATTTTTCCTATGTATACATCATAAAACACATGAAAACATTTTTGGGCTCACAAATGGATATGCAGTATGTTCTCTGAAAAGGCTCTTTAGAAGTTTAAATGAATAAATAAGAAAACATCAGAGTGAAATTAAAAATGAAATGCTTAATGCAAAATGGTCCCCCAGAAGAGTATTATATTCTTTAAAGGTACCACAAAGATATACTAAGTCTACTTATGACATCTTAAAATATTTTGACTAGTTTATCCTACTAGGTAGAATAAACTCTAATTTTATGAGCCTGGTTCACTGTCATTCAATACACTGAAAAGCATGTTGGATATAAAAGAGCACAGTCTTATCAGAAAAACAAATACCGTATGCTAACACATATATATGGCATCTAAAAAAAAAGAAAATGGTTCTGCCGAACCTAGGGGCAGGACAGGAAAAAAGATGCAGACGTAGAGAATGGACCTGAGGACATGGGGAGGGGGAAGGGTAAGCTGAGATGAAGTGACAGAGTGGCATGGACATATATACACTACCAAATGGAAAATAGCTAGCTAGTGGGAAGCAGCCACATAGCACAGGGAGATCAGCTCAGTGCTTTGTGACCACCAAGAGGGGTGGGATAGGGAGCGTGGGAGGGAGACGCAAGAGGGAGGAGATATGGGGATATATGTATATGTATAGCTGATTCAGTTTGTTATACAGCAGAAACTAACAACATTGTAAAGCAATTATACTCCAATAAAGATATTAAAAATAAAATAAAAATTAAATTAAGTTAAAAAATAGCACAGTCTTTTTAAAAGGGTAAGTTCCATGAGTACTTTGTAAAAATCACCCATTCATTTAATATATTTACTGAGCATTTAATAAGGACAGAAACATCTTTAAACACCAAAGAAACTGGCTTCAAATCGTGGATTTAAGAAATTGCCAGGCACAGGAAGGGAATTTCAAGTGGGTGATGTTTTGATAACCCCTCCAGTGGGTCACCTACCTCAACCCCTAATGCAACCACTTATTCGTTTATAACCAAAAATTGAGGTCCTACGCGATGTCAGGCACAGGGGCATGTGGTGAAAGTGCAGTGGGAGATTTGTTCATGGAAGGACTTATGGTCACAACAGCAGGGTGCAGAGGCAGAGGATAGAGTGGTGGGGAGCTGGGGGACACCACGGAGGTGCTGTTAGGGACACTGAGCCCCCCAGAGTGCTGAGGGTGTGGGCAGAGCCAGAGGGGCCAGGCTGGAGGTACATCCTGTTCTAAGGCCCTGAGGCTAGAGAAAGTCAGGAGCATTTAAAAAGCATCAGAGGAACTTTTTGTATGCTGTTTTTAGGAACTGTAACAAATCATCTTGATGTGACAAGAATGACACTATTTAACAAACATCAATAGGAATAGGTCACCTGGGGATGCTAACGTGTAGAAAGACAGTACAAACCATAAACAAAATTTCCTTTACACTCAGTTGGGGTTTTCTTTGGAAATTTTCCTTCTTTACCCCTGCTGCTTCCTTCCTTCCTTCTCCCTCCCTCCCTTTCTCTTTCTTTCCTTCTTTCTTTCTTTCTTTCTTTCTGTCTGCCTGTCTCTGTCTGTCTGTTGGGGAGAAACAATATTCAATTGTTAACTAATGGTAAATATATCATATACATCATACACTGTATAAAGAGAAATTTTGGATTAGGAACAACAATAATGACTCTTTCACTTTGAAATACCCAGATCAAAAGTAACACAGAGCCAGCACAAAGGCATGTAATAGTGATTATTACAACACAAACAACCTTTTTGTTATTAAAATAAAAGGGGGACTCAAAACCTTTACTAGGTTATCTCCCTCACAGTATTACACCAAAACCAATCTCTTTTTAAGTTTAGTTCGAAGATGACATTTATTTAATTAAAAACAAATGGTAATATGTGAAATACTGGAGTGGAATGAATTTTTGTCCTATTGATGACTGCATTTCAGTGTATGAAAGGTTGACCTTTTTCACAGATTTACTGCAATAACCATCTAATTTACATAAATTTCCTTAGAAACAATTGTTCTGTTTATGTTTACATCATTCTGATCTTAAAAGTGAATTTCAGTAATGTTTAAATGAGCATGTTTTCATTATAGCTTTTTTTAAGAAAAAATGAAAGCTTTTCAACAAATTTATTTGAATTCTTGCCTGTAACTTTAAGGATTTCCTGCCAATTCTTGGGGTACTGTTTCGTGTGCCACTTGTTTTGCTCTTTGAATTAATAACTTCATTCTAGATCTATGAAATGATGCATATTAAAAGCATAAACTTCATATGGTAGATAACCTAATATTAATAGTGTATTCTCTTAATTTTAGGTCTTTAGAACATTGTCATTAAATTGAACATGGAGTGGTTACATCTACTTTAAATTCGTCTAGTTTCCTAAATGCTAATACAAGTATTTAAGAACAATTTACATAAATTGCACATAAATTCTTGAAATAAAATGTAACTTGTTCCAGGAACTCAATGCTAAAAGCAAACTGCTTCCTGTTGCGTGTCAGGGAGGCTCAGGGAAACAACATCATTTCTATTTTGAGAAAAAACGGGTAATGAAGACTATTAGAGAGATGCTCCCCTTCACTGATTAATGATGTCAGTGCTGGGACAAAAATAATATGATATTGGGCTCTCGTTACCTACTCAATGCCCCGACAATTTTTTTTTTTTTTACTTGGGACACAGGTAAGTTGCCTCAGTATTTGGAATCCCTCTATGGTTATCTGAAACTCCATTTAGTTTTCAAATCTTTAAAACACACAAACAGCAGGTATTCTCTTTACCAACCACCCCCGGGTAACCGTATTTTTCCTTCTTTGCAAAGAAGAATAAATCATGAATCAGTCCCTTTGGGATCTCCCACTGTAGGAAAAAAAGGCAGTGCTGATGTGGTAAAGCGGATAACAGGAAAAACAGTGCTGTTTTTTTTTTAACAGTGTGGGCTTTTCAAACAAGTGCAAATAACTGCAAACTTTACTAGATTAATCCTCTTAACATCCTTATGAAAAAGTATCATTAAATATCTTGAGTTCCCAATATGCAGTAGAACTAGGGAGTAAAATCACACAGCATAAAATAACATTCCCAGATGGGCCATAAAATGTTAACTTCTTTAGAGAAACGATGTCATATGAATCTAAAATATGAAAATAAAATTTCCAAGTAGGAGCCTGTCTTGATTGTGTAATCTAAAAGAACAGCCATAATTCCAAACTCATAAGAGCAAAACCAAGTCACAGTGCTCATTTTGAACAATACACCTCTAATCATCAAGTTTTATTCAGCACTGAGTGTATGCTCATCAATGTGCCCCCAGAAATAAGATATATTATGGACATGCATGCCTGACATTTTACAGTTTATCTGTAAATACTTTCATCGGCACCGTTTGATTTGATAATGCGAGACTGGTCTAAGGTAGCAGTTTACAGTTTGGGGTCTGGACCCAGGATATTTAAGATCAAATCCCCCTTGGATACATATGAGCCATGGGAGGTTGTGTACGTTCTCTGTTACCTCATCTGTAGGACGGGGATGGTTCTCATGTCCACCTCATGGGATTACTGAGAGGATTAAAAGAATCAGTAATCAGCATGGTGCCCGGCATGGAGCAAGTGCTCCATGAATGTGAACTCATTGTTATTGTTGTTCATTTGTTAAGACTCTAGGACAGGCTCTCTGTACACAAGGCTGCCTCTGACCTACAGAAATTCCTTGAGGCAGTGCACACAACACTAACACACGTGAAGCAGAAGTAAGGACCCAAACTTGGCATAGTTAGCAGTTTGCAACACCTGTGTCTTGTGCTGATCACTGTGGCTGGAGATGCTTGGAGAGGAGAAAACAAAGGATGGAAGAGCGATAGGCTTCACAAAATGAGCAACGCTTCAGACATATGTGTGGTCTGTACACACAGTGGGGAGAAGACGGCAGATTCGTGGCAAGGAAGTACAACATGATGGGAGAACAGAACAAATGAGAACGGTGCATCCAGGGGCTGGAGGAGAGAGGGGCCATGAAGCAGACCTTGAGAGAAACAAGTGGAAGATTTTTATTCCATGTGGTCAAAGATGTTCAAAGATGGCTGTTTTGCAGTTGTGTGCACAGGGGAAAACGCTTACAGTGACCTTTTGGAAATGCAGTGACTCTTTATCTACACACAAGAGGCAGGCTCTAAGATAGTTCATGAACTCAAACTTGTGTCTAGTCAAAATCAGCCTGGAATCTACAGCGAGACAGTGAAATACAACATGATCAATGAGGAGCATGGGAGCTCTGCATTTTCCTTCTCAGGCTCACTAGGGCGTATGCTCAGAGTAAAATGTTTGTGTTATTTAAATCTTTAAAATAAATGCACTATTTATTCTCTCTCTCTTTTCCTCTCCATCTCTCTCGAACTTAAATATACATATAAATGTCAAGAGTCACTTTATTTGTCTGGCAGCAGG
>NW_006796769.1:2885527-2923036 GCF_000442215.2 Lipotes vexillifer | reverse complement strand
AGCAGGAATTAAGGAAAGAGTAGACGTGAGCAGGCCTAGTGTCCACAGGACTGTGGGTGGCGAGGGCCAGAGCCAGCAGCGCCCTTGGGAGAGGAGGGGGAGGGGAGCTGAGCTAGATCAGCCAACAACCTTGTACCCTAAACACGGAGAAACGGGTAAGTAACAAAGATCTTTAAAAAGAATGAAGGCTTTCTCCAAGAGCATAAGTGTTGATACTATCGGCAGACACAGGAAATTCAGAGAAGAGAACATATTTGTCAAAGGTGAGGTTCAGACATTCAGTCTGGGAGAAGCCAAGTCTGACTTTACTATGAGACCCTTAAGCAGATGTTTTCTGGAAGCAGTTATGGGACATGTGGCTAAGACTCCACAGAGAGGATGGGATTCAGACATGTCTTTCATAGCCATTGAGACAAAAGCTTTGTTTAAACTTCACTGACGCTGATTGTTAAGTCTCCAGCAATCAGATGGGTCAGCGAATCAAAGTTTATATCTCAAAATTAAAATGTTTGTCTTTATACAAAGAAAGGTTTTCCGCTCCAGTTCCCCATCAATCATATAATCAATTCTCCTCCCAAACCCTGTTAGTTTGGACAAAATGGAAACTGGTAAGAAAGCACAGATGACTTAGTATTACTCATGTGTAGGATTTGTAAAATATCTTATGGGAATCATGTTGATGGTGGGTCAACAGCACTGACTTTTTCCTATGAGGAAAAATCAAGTAGGGTAAGAAATATGGATTTTCACCTGCCTTGTATTATTTTATTGGCCACTATACCATTTCAATGAAAACGGAAAAATCAGGACCATTTTCTCTCTTTTCCATTATATGAAGAATGGCTGAATCTTCAGCTCATCACAGTGTTGAGTACAGATTTCTAATTAAGATGTCCAGATTCACACTGAAAATAGGGAGCACATTCTAGCACCATTAGAACTATCCACAAAGCTACAGAGAGAGTCAGGATTAAAGCTGGCAAGAGTGCGTCATGAAGGCAACATACCATACGCTCTGAAGACTAAATTTCCACAACTAAAATTCCACAAAAATATTTTATTTTATCAGGATTTTGGCTATCCATGCATCAAAGAATTCAATGTTTTTTTTTTGTTTTTGTTTTTTTTGCAGTACGCGGGCCTCTCACTGTTGTGCCCTCTCCCGCTGCAGAGCACGAGCACAGGCTCCGGACGCTCAGGCTCAGCGGCCATGGCTCACGGGCCCAGCCGCTCTGCGGCATGTGGGATCTTCCTGGACCGGGGCACGAACCCTTGTCCCCTGCATCGGCAGGCAGACTCTCAACCGCTGCGCCACCAGGGAAGCCCTATCCAACTTAACCGTAATTAAATAATTGACTCAATGGGGTTCTAAATAACCCCTGGGTAAAATACTGAAAAAATGCACTTAAATAGGATACACACAAAGTCAAGTCTCATGGTGTGTAGAACCAAGGCTATAGATCTTACCTAAAATGAATTAAAGTAAGCTCTAAAGTACAGCGAGGTATTTATCTAAGGCAGCAGCGTGAAATCTGAAATGTCCCTCAGAGCAACCCTAGAAATGGTTTGAAGATTAGACACAGATTCTGCTTCTCACCCATTTATGAATTCAGTGTTAGGTTTCCAAGGGTTTGTTTTTTTGTCTTTGTTTTATCCAACATACTGGAAAGCACTCCTGCTTCTATTCCTTATGCTTCTTTCTTTAGCATCATTCTATTCACCCCTCTCTCTCAAGCTCATGAAAACTGATGTGAAGAATATGCCTCAAAACCCATTAAATGATGTCAATGTAAATATCTGTCTATTTAAAAGTACATGTTGGTGCTCCTTCAGTAATGCAGACACTGAAATTCAAATGACAGAGAAGGTTAGCAGGTAGCCCGCAGAAGGATGACTTGCAAATTCATGAAGCATTCGATATTTTTGTCAAATATATTTCAACAAAAATAAAGTGCATATTCAATAGAATATCTGTTGAGAGAATGAATAGATGTCCAGGTGAATAAACTTACTGGAAATTCTAAGCCGCCAGTTTCCTCTAGGGAAAATGGAAGTAACAACAGCACCCTCCCTACCTCATGGCAAATTTTCTGTGATTCCAAGGAGGTGTAGGCATGAAAACTTTTTGTAAAATCTCAGGTATGATCTAGTTACTCCATGAACATTTTAGGGATCATAATTGGCAGTAATAATCAGCTTTTAAAACTCTCTTAGGATTTTTATTTCATCAGATTGAATAGTTCAAAATTTTATAAAATTCTAGTTTTATGATTCTTTGTTTGTATCTAGTATTTTTCTCAAGACATAGTAAGGTACTGATTTTTTTTTAAAGCAAAAGCTGATTCACTCATATTTTCCTAAAATTGTATCAGGTGCTTTACTTAAAAGGAATGTGTTTCAATCAGGCCAGGCCCAGGTCGAGTGCTGAAGGCCGTGAAAATAGCGCAGGCAACCTGTTGTCCTCTATATGCCCTCTTTTTAGTTTATTCTCATTTCTTAGCGAACCATGGCCCTTCCTGTCAGGAACAATAACTTGCTCATAAATGAACTGAAATTAATGCAGTGACGACAGTAAGCATTATTATTATCATTACTATTTTTTTTTTTTTGCAGCTCAACCTAAAAGATGGGGCTTGGGAAGATAAATAGCTTTACAAAGAGGACTAGATTTTAAACCATGGTTTCAACAAAGTAAGAGCAGTAGAGAAGAGACCATTTGCTGCATCAGCCTTTGTCCAAACCTCACCATATACACACCATTGTCTAACAATGTTGGATTGTATCTCCCGCACCTCAGAAGATGAAGCTTGCCATTTTAAATGGGGTGCTGTGACACATTGCTAGTTTGTACAGGATGCTGTATTCCAACCTTGGGCATTCACAAAGCATTCCGACTACTATTTTCTGGTGTTTTTGAAATTGAAATGTTTTGTTTTATATATACTCAACGAAGTTTTCAGCTTGTATAAATGATTTCATCCTTTTCTTATGGTACCAATCACACCAGAAAGTTTATGATGATACATTTTTAGTTTCACTGTATTTTCAATGAGAATGAAAATGTAATAATTCAACAACAAAAACACAATTGGTTAAATAAAACCTGAAGAAAAAAAAAAGAAAGAAAACTTTTTCATTACTTTCTAAGCATATTATTCCAAAAGGGTTGAGGTAGTTTTAGAGGCTTTTCAAATATCTTTTTTTTTTCAAATCTTGTCATCTAGAATAAAATTTTTCTAAGGACAAGGTTTCTTACAATGTTTGTAGAAATTGGCAGAAAAGAGCCTGATGTGTTCATAAGATTTTCATAACGTTCGTAAGATTTTAAAAATCCAAACTTTACATATAAACCAAAGGATTCCAAACCATGACTCAAGAAACAGATGGAGAATCTTAAGGTCTTCCCAATAGCTCTTGGACCCAAGGACTGACCAATAATTATCTTCCCCATTTTAAATGTCATGTGTGTCAACACTTAGAATATGCTCCTACATCTGGTTACCACATCTCACAAGGAATAAGAAAACTTCAGTTTGGGAGACCAATGTTAAATACTCAGGAAATTCGCAAGACAATTGCTAAATATAGTCATTATAAGTGATTAAATTATGTAAACAAAATTAAAACAATTATATTAAAAATAGAGGTAATAACTACTCAGATCACATAAATTCCTAATTATGTTACTGTATTTGGCATTTCTCGGCACTCATGAGGTATCTGTCTGGTGGAAATATTAAACAAGAGAGGACTACTGCACATCTCTTCCCAATGCCATGTCCAGTGACACTATGTGGATAGCCAGGAATTGGTCAACATGGAAAACTTTAGACCAAGTAGATTAGAAAATGATATAAATTGAGCTGTTCCCCCCAGAGAACTGGTTGTGAACCATTTATCAGCACACCACTGAGCACAAGAGATCTAGAGAAAGCTCCCACTCCATTTCCATAATCAACACCGCCTTTTCTGTGGCGGTGCTCATATGTGCATGTCAGCATTCTTCTAAACTGGGGGGCATTTCAACATGGTGTCAAGGGTTATTTTAAGTTGAAAGAAAAATAAAATATTTTTAAAGCACTGTTTTGAATATCGTTTTTGTGCCTTGTCTTTCTTCTACTGAAAACATTTTCATACTTTAATACCTGTAATTATTTTATGAGGTTGTCATCCTTTTTCCTCATGTGGAAACTGAGACAAAGAAGTTTAATAATTTACCAAGGCCCTACGACTAGGAAATTAGATTCACACCCAGGACTTCAGACTTCCAATTTAATTTTTTTTCAAATAAATTATATCTGCTGTGCTTAAGCTTGATATCAAAATATTTTGCCCCGAATTTTAAGATGTAAAGGATATTCATTAATTTTAAGCTAGCAGTTTGCTTATTTTTATTTGATGCTATTTACTGACTTAAAATGTGACAGTATTAGGATACTATGTTTTAGAAAATTTAGAAAAATGTAAAGTTTTGGTTTCACATAAGCAAAAACCATGACCTAATCTCATGTGAACACATTCAAATTAATAGGTTAAAGCCACATGTATAAAGTTTATTCTATTTAAATTTAATGATGGCTTATTATAAATATGGAAATAAGCAACTTTATATATTTTTCTTCTGAATGACTCTCTAATACTTAACATTCTTATTTAGATGTAGATTTTGGAATTTTTCCTTTCTTGCCAAATGATGTGCATATATATTCTAGCTTCTTTACATGCCATCTGAAATCAAGACTGCACTATCCTATTCCTTTATTTTGATCTCTTTTGAACCCAGTTTCAGATAATGACATATAAGGTAAATATAGTCAGAACATTACTGCAGCTGGGCAGACTCACCCTCATTCTGAAGGACACAGATCATATTCCAAACTGGCTCTAGGATTCCCATCAAAGCCTTTATTATATTCACCATTGCTACATATTTCATGCAGTTCCATATTCTTTATTTGGATTCATAGCAATGTGGAGAAGAACTTGGCCAAATTTTACCCTTAAACTATCTTTAGATGAAGTGCAGTAGGCAAGGTCATTTTGGATCCAACAATTCTAGATTTGGACAAACTTCACTTAAAAAGATCAACATCGTGGGAATGTAAATTGGTGCAGCTGCAACAGAAAAAAACAGTATGGGGGTTCCTCAAAAATATAAAAATAGAGCCACATGATCCAGCAATCCCAATTCTGGGTTCATATCCAAAGGAAATGAAATCGCTATCTTGAATAAATCTGCACACCAGTGTTCACTGCAGCATTATTCACAAGAACCAAGACATGGAAATGAATGGATAAAGAAAATGTGAGGATGTAATGTGCAGCATGGTGACTGTAGTTAATAACACTGTATTGTATATTTGAAAGTTGCTAAGAGAGTAGATCTTTAAAGTTCTCATCACAAAAATAGTGGTAATTTTGTGAGGTGATGGAGGTGTTAACTAACGTTATTGTGGGAATCATTTTGCAATACACGCTTGCATCAAATCATCACCTCGCACACTTTAAACTTACACAACATTATGTGTCAATTACATCTCAATAAATCTGAGAAAAAGAGAAGGATCAACATAATTCAAGCCTGCTTTTTGAAGTAAAAACAAGAGACCTATTCATTATAAATTAATTTACTAGGTTCATTATAGAAAATATGTGGGTGGATTTTGGGAGCCAGTATTTTTTTTTTGGAGACAGTATTTTGATGACACGTTTTACAGGGACATTTAAGTTGACTGATAAAATCTGATTCCAAGCTTGCTAAGTGAAGCCATTATTCTTATTTTCTACCTAAAAGAGTGGCTACAAAATAAAGTTGTCTCAGGGCCAGTTTCACTCACTATGTTGAATTTAACGACTCAGCAGTCTAATTGTCCTTTCCACAGTAGAAATCCCTTAAAACTGTTCTACACATCATTACATTATCATTTGATGCTAAGCTTGGGCTTGTTTCTATAAAATCAGGGTGTGGCTCATCCATCTGAGTTCTGGGTTTCATGGATAATGACAGTGGCTTGGAATACTCTCTGGAAACCACTAGTAGAAGATCTGTCTTTCACAGGTAGCAGTGTGACCTCAGGGAAGGGCCTCAGAGTCCCTAAACCTGGTTTTACTTTTACAAAATGGGAGGTGAGACCACATAAATTACTAGATCAGCTTCTGGCCTGGTTCCTTCTATTTGGTGGTCTAGCGAGGAATTTCTAAAGGAAGTGTCTTTTCCATATCCTCGTATAAATTTATTCAAATGTATGAAGACGAGTGTAATTGTTGAAATGTGGGTGAGGGGATAAAGAATTATAATGAAGCACATTACAATATAAAATATCCATTATGAATCCAATAAAATACAGGATCCCATTCATATTTAAAGCTATGACTACAAATGTGACCTAATCATGCTTCTCTCCTTGAAGTACCTGTGCAGCGTTGGGGACCTTACATCCTGGTGTGCCCGGGAACTGTCCCAATTTAGACCTCCTGTTGTTGTGCCTAGCTTAGCATTTATACCAGACCAAAAAGAGTCCCAGTTTGGACAATCAAGTATATGGTTACCCTGTATATGGCAGATGAAGAAACTGTCACCAGCTGTCACCTGTTCATAGGCTGGATAAGACTGGAGAGAGCAAATGTCTATTTCTCTACTATCACAGCGTATGGAGAACAGGGTAGCCATATTTAAAGGGAAATCAATTCTGTTTCTAATTTAAGTCTATGAAGCTTAATTTACCTTTCAAATAAATTATGAAAGTAGGGACATTACTGAGAAAGCTATAAAAATTGAAGCTTATTTATAATAGGCAATTGTTTCCATTTTTATTTTCTCTACTTTTCTTGCAGATATTCTCTGTGTAAACGCTATTTTTCTTCTGGCTTAAATAGACTGGTTTCTTAGGTAACCCTTTGAGGAGTTCAGCCAGTACCCAGAATTGTTTACCTGCTAGTTTGCTGTGAAAGCCACATGCTGGGCTGGTGGCAACTTCAGCCCTGCCACTCTAATTAGTGGCTGATGGCCTTTGGAAACAAACAGCTATTTGGAAAACAGCAGGGCCCTGAGTTACGGTAAAGTCCAACCTGTAAAAACACTTGACCTCTGCTTCACTTAAGACTCTCCCAGAGAGGAAGAGATGGCGTGGTTTTGGAAGTCCATCTTGGTCCTCCATCCGCCAGGACTGGGGTCTCCATTACCATGGTGATGAGAGATCACTGCACCCTGGAGTCAGTTTCATTCCCCACCTTCTACTAATCCCTGTTCCTCCTTTTCTGTTTGTTCTCCTTGCTTATCTAAACTTTAAAACTTCTGCCTTTTATATCTCAAAACTTTTAGTATAACCCAAATGGATTTCCTTGCTCATTGAATCTGCTTCTTGCTGTTTATAAAGATGTTCAGTGTGCTGGAACCACTGAACATTGAATCCGTTGAACTGTTTTGAAGTATTTACAGCACCTTTATATTGAGATATAATAAAAGGACATGAAAATGCCAGGCATAAATTGAGCACAATAAATACTTGTTATATATATAAGTCGGTGAACACAATAGTACATTTTTATCCAAAATCACAAATACTGTCTCTTTTATTTTGAAATGGAATATAACAGAAATGTAAAGCACTAATTTTAAATGTGGTAAGCCTTAAAATTCATTTTAAAAAATGCCATTAGAAAGATTGATCATCAAGTGATATTTATAAAAAAGGGATAATGTATTGTAGAGAGGTATTTGGCATTCAGATATCAGACCTGGGATCTACTACAGGAACCTGAGTACGTTACCAGCCTTAGTTCTTTAATGTAAAATGGGCATAGTAATCCCTGCTTAGAGGGACTGTAAAAATTACTCTTTGTAATATGTGTAAAACTTTCTTACAATGCATGTGACTAATAAATATTAGCACCTATTTATAATTATTATATGCAAAATGAAATATTGGTTAAAAAAAACTGCTTGAGAAAAATTAATTCTAGATTTCCCAGTGAACCGAAAACTAGTGTACACTCCTGCAAGATTTCTCTAGGCCACTCAGAATTTATCTTTCCTCTTCAATTTAATTAAAAAAAATTACATTTTAAAAGTTCTGGGTGAAACTGTAGCATGATGCAAATTCTGACATGCTGTAAAGAATGAAGATTACTATAAGGCTACAGTCATCAAGCCATTGTGATACTGCTAAAATAGACAAATAGAGGAATAGAACAGAATAGAAAGCCTAGAAATAGACCCAAACAAATATTACATTCAACTGATCTTTGTTTGACAAAGGAGCAACGGCAATACAATGGAGAAAAGACTGACTTTTCCACAGAGGGTGCTGGAATAAATGGACATCCACATGCAAAATAATTAATCTAAACAGATTTCACATTCTTCACAAAATTTACTTAAAATGGACCACAGACCTCACTGTAAAGTGCAAAACTATACAACTCTTAGAAGGTAACAGGAAACAATCTAAATGACCTTGAGTTTGGCAATGAATTTTTAAATACAGCAGCAAAAGAATAATATGTAAAAAATTGAGAAGTTGGACTTCATTAAAATTAAAAAGTTCTGCTCTGTGACATGTCAAGAGCATAAGAAACCGAGCCACATATGGGAAGAAAATATTTGCAAATGGCACATCTGATAAAGAACTATTATCAAAACATACAAAGAACTCTTAAAACTTAACTATAAGAAAACAAAAAACTGAAGTACAATTGGTGAAAGACCTAGACAGACACCTCACCAAAGAAAACATACAGAGGACAAACAGGCATATGGAAAGATGCTCCACATCATAAGTCATCGGGGGAATGCAAATTAAACAAGATACCACTATACACCTATTAAAATGGTAAAAATCCAAAACACTGACAACACCAAATGCTGGCGAGGGTGTGGAGCAATGGGAACTCTCATCACTGCTGGTGGGAATGCAAAATGGTGCAGCCACTTTGGGAGACAGTTTGGTGGTTTCTTAAAAAAACTAAACATACTTTTATCATATGACCCAGCAGTCATGATCCTTGGTGTTTACCCAAAGGAGCTGAAAGCTTATGTCCACACAAAAACCTGCACATGGATGTTTATAGCAGCTTTATTCATAATTATGAAAACTTAAAAGTAATGAGGATGCTATAAAATGTCAACAGTAGGTACTGACCGACAATATACATAATATTTTACATTGTGGGGCTGTGGCTAAATGGAGTTCTTGCATTAGGAAACAAAATGATAATAAACTTAGAACACAAATCTCAAATTTGCTAGCTTTGGACAAAATACTGGAAAGCACTTTGCACTGCACGTGGGTAAATCATTACAATTGTGTTGAGGGGTTTTCCACTAGGGAGGCAGCCCACTGGTTGTCTAAATCAGTGAGGGGACATGTTCCAAATAGGTTTTTTGTAATCAAACACCTGTAAGTTAACAACCATTTGCAACATTCAATATTAACCAGACTTGATTTAATGTTATCCCATGATAACATCACTGCCACTCTCAAAATATTACTTTATTTGGTTTTGTTAAGAGATGATCACTTGGTTTAAAATAGGTATGAGGCAGTTATAGTGATTTAAAAAAAGACTAAAGAGAGTATGTAACTTGAACACTATCAGAAGGAATTTGAATCTATAACTTATGTGGCTTCAAGATCAAGCACTTTCCATTGTGGAAACACACTCTGAGGTTATCTTCAATTCATTGTTCTTTCATTTCTCTGGGATAGTTGTCTTCACTAAGTTTATGAGATGGGATGCCTGGGTTCCAATCTCATTATTAGCAGAGGCATAACTTACAATTTTCATCAGACCTCAAATCAACTTTGCAATTCATTACGCTACTCGCTGAGAGAGGTATGATGAGTAATTGCTACATATGGTGGCTCCCATTTTAGCTATTTATTATCTGAACATTGTACTAAATTGTTTCTCCTTACTTTAAATGTTTACACCCTTTACATTTCAGTGCCCAGGGGCAAAATTCCGCACGGCCTGCCTCTGAGACTTCACCAACATCACCGTGATTTTACATCCTCATTCACCTCTGGGCACAGGCTCCCACATCCCCAAAGGGAGAGATTCAGATCAAATGCTCTTTATGGAGCTTGTCAGCTCAAATATACCTCATTTGACCCAGAGCTGCCCAACATTTACACTCGAATAAAGATTCCTTAGAATGAACTTTCTCGAGGAAAACATGGGGAGTCTGACTGATGTCCATATGCCTTCTACTGTCAGATACTCTGATCCCTGTGGACCCAAATATGTATCGCAAAAATAATGCAGCTAGATATTCGTATCTTTTCTTTGGAAAAATTTGAATATTCTGATGGTGCTTTGGTTTTTATATCTTAAACTATGTGCTCTCATTTCCCATGTAATTAACTTGAATATACCTTCTTTTTTTTTGTTTTTTGTTTGTTTGTTTGTTTGTTTGTTTTGCGCTATGCAGGCCTCTCACTGTTGTGGCCTCTCCCATTGCGGAGCACAGGCTTCGGACGCACAGGCTCAGCGGCCATGGCTCACAGGCCCAGCCGCTCCGCGGCATGTGGGATCTTCCCAGACCAAGGCACGAACCCGTGTCCCCTGCATCGGCAGGCGGACTCTCAACCACTGCGCCACCAGGGGAGCCCGAATATACCTTCTTTATCAATAAAAGTATAATAAATATTAATATTGATAAACTCTAAAGAAGGTTTACAATATTAAAATTCTCAATGATCAAATACCCATTTATTGTATATGCAGACTATGATAGGTAGATAAATAGATGACATATCAATAGATAGGTAGATGACCTATAGATAGATGATAGACGACATAGAGATACATGATAGTAGATAGCAGATAGACAGATAAATTATATATAGATAACAGATACTGGTAGATATAGTAACCCACTCTGTGCCAGGTACCATGCTATGATAAGTAAAATTGGGCAGGCAGTCAAGAAATCAATACTACTTAACAAATGTTTATTATGTGACAGGCATATTATGTTCTGGGTATACAGCCAAGGACAAGGTAATGCCTCTTATCAAAGAGCTTATATTCTAGGAGAAAAAGAAAAACGGTTAAGTAAATGTTTTCAAATTATTGACAGAAGATATATAAATGATAAGACCAGGATAATGTGGAACATTATTTTTCTTAAGATTGTGAAGTGAGCTAACTCAGCGAGGGTGTTTAAGGAAGGGACTTTTGAGGACTTGACGTTGTAATTATCAGCTGAATGCTGAGAAGGAGGCAGCTTCATGAAGATTCATTCATTCATTTATTCGCTCAACATATATACTGAGTAACCAATAAGTCCCCAGCACAGTTTACGTGAACATAACATTAAAGCCTCCATCCTCATTCTCATTTTTGTGAAAGAAACAATAAATGAAATAATATATATGTATACATAATAACTATATACATAGTTATTAAATAATGAAAAGAGATAAAGAGAAAAATAAAACAGGAAGGGGATCAGAAAGTGTGCGTGTGTGCACGCTTGTGTGTACATGCATGTATGCAGCTGCATGTGTGTGTTGGTATGCATGCACGGATGCGTATGTGTGTGCTTGTATGCATGCACATGTGTGCACGTGTGCTTATATGTGTACGCATAAGTGTGTGTGCATGCATGTCTGTGTATGCATGCAAGTGTGTGTGTGTGTTTGTGTGTGTGTGTGTGTGTGCCTGCATGTGTATGTGGTTGTTGCTGAAGTGTAGGGTAATGATACTGCAGAAGCAGAGAGGGACCGGATCACAGAGAGCCTTTAGGACATTGTCAAAAAGTAGACTTACAGGTGCAACAAACCTTTGAAGGCTTTAAAACATGGGCAAAAGCCTAATGCAATTACAATTGTAGTGCTGTAATGCAGAATCTGCAAATTAATGTCCTTTACCAAAAACACTTGATGCCCAATAAGAAATGCTGAGTTAACCAAAAAAAAAGGAATCACTCAAATTGTCTCATATGCTAAGCTTCATTTTAACAAAATACACTCCAATTAATCCTCTTAATAAAGTGAATATTAATATAAAAATCAAGAGAAACACAAGTTGAGCTTTGTATTATGGTAATTAGAGTTTACCATAGATACAGAAGGGAACATTAATATGGTATCCATTTGTTTTCCAGCAGATAAAAGAAAATTATTATTTTGAATGACGATAGTATTGGAGAAAAATGATCATATATTTTACAAGAACAACCAGAAAAGAGATTTTTAGTTTGTCATTTTCATTGCTAAAAGGAGCAAAAAACAGGAATGAAGTTATTCCTTCAACTAAAGCAAGTTTAAATATGTCACTGTGATGTAAATAGCATGTAATGTAAAACTAATACTGGGTCAAAACATGTCATAAATGACTTTTATATGGATTCTAGAAAATTGTGCCTGAAAGTAAGATGGCAGTTTGGTTCACTGGAATGATAGATTATAGACAGCTAAACCTCATTCTTAGCATACACGATACCTGATAAACTGGATGTAAATGACAGATCAATCAGCAAATACTTCTACAATTCATAATAGGATTCTCTTTTCCATTCACAGAAATTACCACTGTATTCTTTACATGATATATTCACCTAATGCAATTAATATTCTTCTAATTCTTTCCTGTCTTTTAAAGAATAACACATGAATTAGCCCTTACAAAAAAGTACGCCTAACTATATGGGATCACTTTTTCCAATGTCAGAAACCTACAAAGTCTTGTGGAATACCTTTCATATGTACATCTGCACAAAAAAGCTGTAAAGATTTTCTTGGGTTTGGGGGATGGAGAATTTCTTACATAGTCATTAGTAAACTTGAATTTTTACTTAAAGCTATGACTTTCCCAGATATATAATGAAAGTATCTTGCTTGGATGTCACATGGTTCATACTACTTTATACGCCTTTCAAACTGACAGTTCAACCTATGAAACAGGTTATTTAAACAAGCAAATTGAATTCCCTCCAAAGTATTCTAATAATAATTGCAATATACAGTGCTCACAAAATATGTTGCTTTCCATTTCCAAAGCACTTTACTAATTATCCAATTTGTTAATCTTAGCTTATCTCCTTGACTTTCCACATATTTTCATATATCTTAAAACATAACTTCTTCATTTCTGGCATAAACTACTACTTAATTCTCTCCATCTGCTTCCTGTTTATGAAAATAATGTAAATTCATTGAACCCAAGGGATATGACCAAATAAGTACTGTACCAAATAAATATAATCATTTGCTGTAATTAAATTACCTAATTTAATCCAATTAGTGCAGCAATTAATTTGGATAGATTAGTAAGAAAACTGGTGAACACTTCTGAAGTTAAAACATCACTGTTGAAGATGGCGGCATGAGAATACACTGAATCAGCATCTCCCCACAACTAGGGAACCTGCTGGCTGCTGGTGGGGGACCCTGATGCCCAAGAAGATGGGAGGAACCCCCAAGTGAACCGGTAGGATGTGGGGGGACGGGGGGGGGGAGAAGTGGAGGCCAGGCGATCAGGAGATATAGGCAGGAAGTGCCCTCCAGGAGGAGCAGGAGAGGAGTGGAGGGTGACTGCCCCGACCACTTGGACACGGGGAGCCTGCTGAGCTCCCGGGACAGTACCCTGCCCTCCAAAGCCCCCTCCAGGCTGCGTGGGTCCTTGGGAGCATAGGAGGGAGGCTGGGGAGATCAGGAGAGCCAGGAGGGACGAGCCAGCTGGGAGGGGTGGGAGAGGAGCAGAGGATGTCTGCCCCACCCACTTGGGCCCAGGCAGCCAGCTGAGCTCCCAGGCCCCCCACTCCCCTGGGCCACACTGGTCCTGGGGGCATAGGAAGGAGGCCGAGGGGAGTTCAGGAGAGGCAGGCAGGAGGGGCCCTCCAGGAGGAACAGGTGAGGAGTGGAGGGCATTTGCCCTACCCACTTGGGCCGGGGGAGCCTGCTGAGCTCCCGGGACAGTACCCTGTCCTCCAAAGCCCCCTCCAGGCTGCGTGGGTCCTGGGGGCATAGGAAGGAGATGGAGGGGAGAACAGGAGAGGCAAGCGGAAGGGGCCCTCCCAGACAGGAGGAGCAGGAGAGGAGAGGCGGGCGTTTGCCCCACCCACTGGAGGCCAGGAAGCCTGCTGGGCTCCCAGGTGAGGTCCCCTGCCCTCTGAGACCAGGGATGGGGGGCACACCTGGGCCCTTTTGTTCCTTGAGCTTAAGCCCCACTACCCACAGCCCACAGGGGCCTTTTCCAGCCCTGTGGGTCCTAAGCACAGGCCCCGCCCACCACCCAAACCTCGCCACTGCTTAGGCCCTGCCCCCCACAGCCAAGGCCTTTTCCCCATTGTTTTTTTCTTTCTTTCTTTTTTTTCTCTTGTCCCTCCTCCTCTTTTTTACTAGTGTGGTACTGTTGTATCTTCCGGTTGTCGATTCATCTATATTTTTATTTTTATATTCTTTCTAATATCTGTTACTTTCCTAGTCTAATTTTATTTTTTGCTTTGTTATTGTTCTCTTTTATTCTTTTCTGCCACCCCACATGGCTTGCAGGATCTTGGTTCACGAGCCGAGGGTTGGGTCGAAGCTCCTGTGGTGGGAGGTCCGTGTCAGAACCACTGGACTAACATAGAACCTCAGACCCCAGGGAATATTCATTGGAGTGAGGTCTCACAGAGGTCTTCATCTCAGCACCAAGACCCAGCTCTACCCAACAGCCTACAAACTCCAGTGTTGGAAGCCTCAGGCCAAACAACCAGTAAGAGAGGAACACAATCCCACTCATAAAAAAAAAAAGAAAGAAAATGAGATGGCAAAAAGAAAATGTCACAGATAAAGGAGCAACGTAAAAACCTACAAGACCAAATAAATGAAGAAGACACAGGCAATCTACATGAAAAAGAATTCAGAGTAATGACGGTAAAGATGATCCAGAATCTCTGAAACAGAATGGAGGCACAGATTGAGAAAATATAAGGAATGTTTAACAAAGATCTAGAAGAACTAAAGAACAAACAGAGATGAACAACACAATAACTGAAATGAAAAATACCCTATAAGGAATCAATAACAGAATAACTGAGGCAGAAGAACAAATAAGTGTGCTGGAAGAAAAAATGGTGGAAAAAAATGCCAAGGAGCAGAATAAAGAGAAAAGAATGAAAAGAATTGAAGACAATCTCATAAAACTCTGGGATAACACTAAAGGCACCAACATTCGAATTGTAGGGGTCCCAGAAGAAGAAGAGAAAAAGAGAGGGTCTGAGAAAATAATTGAAGAGATTATGGTTGAAAACTTCCCTAACATGGGAAAGGGAATAGTCAGCCAAGTCCAGGAAGCACAGCGAGTGCCATACAGAATAAACCCTAGGAAAAACACCAAGACACCTATCAATCAAGCTAACAGAAGTTAAATTCAAAGAAAAAATATTAAAATCAGCAAGGGAAAAAACAAAAAATAACATATAAAGGAATCCCCATAAGGTTATCAGCTGATTTTTCAGCAGAAACTCTGCAGGCCAGAAGGGAGTGGCAGGATACACTTGAAATGATAGAAGAGAAAAACCTACAACCAAGATTATTCTACCCAGCAAGGATCTCATTCCGATTTGATGGAGAAATCAAAAGCTTTTCAGAAAAGCAAAAGCTAAGAGAATACAGCACCACCAAACGAGTTTTACAACAAATGCTACAGAAACTTCTCTAGGTGGGAAACACAAGAGAAGGAAAAGACCCACAAAAACAAACCCAAAACAATTAAGAAAATGGTAATAGGAAAATACATATCAATAATAACCTTCAATGTAAATGGATTAAATGCCCCAACCAAAAGACGCAGCCTGGCTGAATGGACACAAAAACAAGACCCATATATATGCTGTCTACAAGAGACCCACTTCAGACCTAAGGACACACAGAGACTGAAGGTGAAGGGATGGAAAAAGATATTCCATGCAAATCGAAATCCAAAGAAAGTTGGAGCAGCAATACTCATATCAGATAACATATACTTTAAAATAAAGACTATTACAAGAGACAAAGAAGGACACTACATAATGATCAACGATCAATCCAAGAAGAAGATATAACAATTATAAATGTTTATGCACCCAACATAGGAGCACCTAAGTACATAAGGCAAATGCTAACAAACATGAAAGGAGAAATCGACAGTAACACAATAACAGTAGGGAACTTTAAAACGCCACTTACACCAATGGACAGATCATCCAAACAGAAAATAAATAAGGAAACACAAGCTTTAAATGACACAACAGACCAGATAGATTTAATTAATATTTATAGAACACTCCACCCAAAAGTGGCAGAATACACTTTCTTCTCAAGTGCACACGGAACATTCTCCAGGAAAGATCACATTTTGGGTCACAAATCAAGCCTTGGAAAATTTAAGAAAATTGAAATTGTATCAAGCATCTTTTCTGAACACAACACTATGAGACTGGAAATCAATTACAGGAGAAAAACTGTAAAAAACACAAATACATGGAGGCTAAACAGTGTGCTACTAAATAACCAAGAGATCACTGAAGAAATCGAAGAAGAAATAAAAAATACATAGAAACAAATGACAACAAAGACATGATGACCCAAAACCTATGGGATGCAGCAAAAGCAGTTCTAAGAGGGAACTTTATAGCAATTCAATCTCACCTCAAGAAATAAGAAAATCTCAAATAAACAATCTAACCCTACGATTAAAACAACTAGAGAAAGAAGAACAAAGAAAACCCGAAGTCAGTAGAAGGAAAGAAATCATAAAAATCAGAGTAGAAATAAATGAAATAGCAATGAAGAAAACAATAGCAAAGATCAATAAAACTAAAAGCTGGTTGGGCCTCCCTGGTGGCGCAGTGGTTGAGAGTCCGCCTGCCGATGCAGGGGATGCGGGTTCGTGCCCCGGTCTGGGAGGATCCCACATGCCGCGGAGCGGCTGGGCCCATGAGCCATGGCCGCCGAGCTTGCGCGTCCGGCAACGGGAGAGGCCACGACAGTGAGGGGCCCACATATCACAAAAAAAAAAAAAAAAGAAAAGAAAAAAAAACTAAAGGCTGGTTCTTTGAGAAGATAAACCAAATCGATAAACCCTTAGCCACACTCATCAAGAATAAAAGGGAGAGGATGCAAATCAATAAAATTAGAAATGAAAAAGGAGAACTCACAATTGACACCACAGCAATACAAAGGATTATAAGAGACTACTACAAACAACTATATGCCAATAAGATGGACAACCACAAAGAAACGGACAAATTCTTGGAAAGGTACAATTTTCCAAGACTGACCAGGAAGAATTAGAAAATATAAACAGACCTATCACAAGTAATGAAATTGAAACCATAATTAAAAATCTTCCAACAAACAATAGTCCAGGACCAGATGGCTTCACAGGCAAATTCTATCAAACATTTAGAAAAGAGCTAACACAGATGCTTCTCAAACTCTTCCAAAAAATAGCAGAGGGAGAAACACTCCCAAATTCATTCTATGAAGCCACCATCACCCTGATACCAAAATGAGAAAAAGATATCACAAAAAAAGAAAATTACAGACCAATATCTCTGATGAACATAGATGCAAAAATCCTGAACAAAAAACTAGCGAACAGAATCCAACAGCTCTTTAAAAGGATCATACACCATGATGAAATGGGATTTATCACAGGGATGCAAGGATTCTTCAATATATGCAAATCAATGTGTTATACCACATTAACAAATTAAGGAATAAAAACCATATGATCATCTCAGTAGATGCAGAAAAAGCTTTTGACAAAATTCAACACCGATTTATGATAAAAACTCTCCAGAAAATGGGCAAAGAGAGAAATTACCTCAACATAATAAAGGCCATATATGAGAAACCTACAGCAAGCATCATACTCAGTGGTGAAAAACTGAAGCATTTCCACTAAGATCAGGAAAAAGACAAGGATGTCCACTCTCGCCACTCTTATTCAACATAGTTTTGAAAGTCCACGGAAATCAGAGAAGAAAAAGAAATAAAAGGAATCCAAATTGGAAAAGACGAAGTAAAACTGTCACTGTTTGCAGATGACATGATACTATACATAGAGAATCCTAAAGATGCTACCAGAAAACTACTAGTACTAATCAATGAATTTGGTAAGGTTGCAGGATACGAAATTAATGCACAGAAATCTCTGCCATACCTATACACCAACAACGAAAAATCAGAAAGAGAAATTAAGGAAACAATCCCATTTACCATCACAACAAAAAGAATAAAATACCTAGGAATAAACCTGCCTAAGGAGGCTAAAGACTTGTACTCAGAAAACTGTAAAATACTGATGAAAGGAATCATAGATGACGTAAACAGATGGAGAAGTATACCATGTTCTTGGATTGGAAGAATAAATACTGTGAAAATAACCATACTACCCAAAGGAATCTACACATTCAATGCAATCCCTAACAAATTACCAATGGCATTCTTCACAGAATTAGAACAAAAAATTTCACAATTTGTATGGAAACATGAAAGACCACGAATAGCCAAAGCAATCTTGAGAAAGACAACTGGAGTTGGAGGAATCATGCTCCCTGACTTCAAACCACACCACAAACCTACAGTAATCAACATAGTATGGTACTGGCGTAAAAACAGAAATATAGATCAATGGTACAGGACAGAATGCCCAGAGATAAACCCACACACATATGGTCACCTAATTAACAACAAGGGAGGCAAGAACATACAATGGAGAAAGGACAGCCTCTTCAACAAGTGGTGCTGGGAAAACTGGACAGCTACATGTAAAACAATGAAATTAGAACACTCCCTAACACCATACACAAAAGTAAACTCAAAATGGATCAAAGTCCTAAATGTAAGGCCAGACACTATAAATCTCTTAGAGGAAAACATAGGCAGAACACTCTATGACATAAATCACAGCAAGATCCTTTTTGACCCACCTCCTAGAGAAATGGAAACAAAAACAAAAATAAACAAATGGGACCTAATGAAACTTAAAAGCTTTTGCACAGCAAAGGAAACCATAAACAAGACAAAAAGACAACCCTCAGAATGGGAGAAAATATCTGCAAACAAAGCAACTGACAAAGGATTAATCTCCAAAATATGCAAGCAGCTCATGCAGCTCAATATCAAAAAACAAACAACCCAATTTAAAAAATGGGTAGAAGACCTAAATAGACATTTCACCAAGGAGGACATACAGACGGCCAAGAGGCACATGAAAAGATGCTCAACATCATTTATCATTAGAGGAATGCAAATCAAAACTACAATGAGGTAACACCTCACACCAGTCAGAATGGCCATCATCAAAAAATGTACAAACAAATAAATGCTGGAGAGGGTGCTGGAAAAGGGAACCCCCTTGCACTGTAAACTGATACAACCACTATGGAAAACAGTATGGAGGTTCCTTAAAAAACTAAAAATAGAACTACTATATGACCCAACAATTCCACTACTGGGCATATATCCTGAGAAAACCATAATTCAAAAAGAGACATCTACCACAATGTTCACTGGAGCACTATTTACAATAGCCAGGACATGGAGGCAACCTAAGTGTCCATCGACAGATGAATGCATAATGAAGATGTGGCACATATATACAATGGAATATTACGCAGCCATAAAAAGAAATGAAATTCAGTTATTTGTAGTGAGGTGGATGGACCTAGAGTCTGTCACACAGAGTGAAGTAAGTCAGAAAGAGAGAAACAAATACCATATTCTAAAGCATACATATGGAATCTTTAAAAAAAATGGTACTGATGAACCTAGTTGCAGGGCAGGAATAAAAATGTAGGCATAGAGAATGGACTTGAGGACATGGGGTGGGAGGGTGAAGCTGGGGTGAAGCGAGAGTAGCATTGACATATATACACTACCAAATGTAAAATAGTTAGCAGTGGGAAGCAGCAGCATAGCACAGGGAGATCAGCTCGGTGCTTTGTGATGACCTAGAGGGGTGGGATAGGGAGGATGGGAGGGAGGCTCAAGAAGGAAGGGATATGGGGACATATGTATGCATATGGCTGATTCACTTTGGTGTACTACAAAAACTAACACAGTATTGTGAAGCAATTACACTCCCATAAAGATCTATTTTAAAAAATCATTGTTATGTATCTCTGATGATTTATATTAAGGCTATTCCATTTTGCATTCAAAACAGCAGAGTAAGTAAGGGAAACAAAATTGTCCGTTTTAAACCTAAAACTTTATGGCTAAACCAAAAACAAAAGGTTAAGAATTTTGAAAAAAATAAATAAGAATTTATAAAATGTTTCTTTATCATTTGCATGAAGCTTTATTTCCATAATTTAAATTCCCTTATATCACGATTTGTACAGCTCATTTGAATCCCCCTGAAAATGTCTATCAATCGTGGGATTATGAATGAGAACATTTTATCAGTTTCTTTGCCTTCTATATACAGGCCACATAAACTGCCAAGATTTAGGATTTAGGATTGTAAACCTAAACAGCCTGCAGGCTGTAAGCAGGTCATGGGGTTCTGGTCAATGAGGCTCACTCCACTTCTATTTAAGGCAGCCACCAGTCAGCTGTTCCTGTAGATATCATGCATGGCAGCAGGCCTGGTATTGCCAAGCCTTCCTGCTTTTAAAAGAAACTAGAATCTTTGTTCTCTACATGGAAGTCTATCAGCTAAAAAGGAGATTCGTTCTGCAAAAGACCCTTTGAAGAGGATGAAAAGATAAGCTACAGACAGACAGAAAATATTTGCAAACCATATGTCCAACAAAAGATTAGTATCTAGACTATATAACAAACGCTCAAAACTCGACAGGAAAAATATATATATATAGAAAATGGGCAAAATATGTAAACTAACAGTTCACTGGAGAAGATATACAACCAGCAAATGAGCACATAAAACAATGTTTAACATCATTAGCCATTAAGGAAATGCAACTTAAGACCATAATGAGATATCACCAGCTATTTATCAGAATGGCTCTTTTTTTTTTTTTTTTTTGCGGTATGTGGGCCTCTCACTGTTGTGGCCTCTCCCATTGTGGAGCACAGGCTCCGGACGTGCAGGCTCAGCGGCCATGGCTCACGGGCCCAGCCGCTCCACGGCATGTGGGATCTTCCCAGACCGGGGCACGAACCCGTATCCCCTGCATCGGCAGGCGGACTCTCAACCACTGTGCCACCAGGGAAGCCCCAGAATGGCTCTTTTTTTTTTTAAGTCTTAACACCAAATGCTGGAAAGGATGCTGACAAATTGCATCACATGTATATTGTTTGTGGCAACATAAGGTGGTACAGCCACTCTGTAAATCTGTTTGGCAGTTTCTTATAAAACTAGACATGCAATTATCATATGATCCACCAGTTATTCTCCCAGGCCTTTATCCAAGAGAAATGAAAACCCATGTTCATGGAAAACCGTTCATAACACAAAGTTGATAGCAGTTTTGTTCTTAAGAGCCACAGACTGGAAACAAAACCAGTATCTTTCAACAGACCAATAGCTAAACAGTGATACATCCCTGCCTTGGAAAACTCCATGGCAGTGAAAAGGAACCAACTACTGATACACACAACCACTTGGATGGTTCACAAAGGAGTTGTGCTGAAGGAAAAAGCCAATCACCAAAGGTTACACAGGGTAAGGTTCCATGCATATGATATTCTTGAAATAACGAGCTGATAGAGTGGAGAAGAGCCGAGTGCTTGCCCGGTGGAGGTGGTGCGACTACCAGGAGGGCAGCACAGGGAGACCTGTGGTGATGGGGCTGCTCTGTGTCTTGACTGTGGTGGTGGTTTTAAGAATCCACACAGGTGATACAATTGTGTAGAACTACACACACACACACACACACATATGAGAGAGCATGTAAAATTGGTGAAATACTAAAAAACTCTGTGGATTGTCCCAAAGTCACTTTTCCGGTTTTGAGATTAGGCTATAGTTAGAGAAATCGGGTGAAGGTCCAAGACCTCCTTGTAGATTTTACAATTTCCTGAAAATCTATGATCATTTCAAAATAAAGGGGTATTTTTTGTTCTTGGTAAAAAGAGAAATTGCCAACTAAGTAAAAACCTTTGAAAGACAATGTAGAGGATACATGACAGGTGTGCCAGTCTTTAGAGGGTCACCTGTGATACAGGTAAGTGTGAGTTCACCACCCTCTCGCCTGAATCGGAATGCTTCAAACAGCATCTTGTCAATGAGACTTCCCTGAATAACTGGAGGAAGATGGGCATTTCCCTCCTCCCTCAATCTAAACAGACAGGCGGCACCCATGCTTCTTACATTTTCTCTGTTACTGAACACACTACTTACCTTAAAATCAACATAAATTATCAGCATTATCACTATTTGATCAACATCAGTTCATTTATCTCTGAATTTCTCCTTCAGTGAGGCAGCTTTATCCATCTGGGCAAACTGATTTCTCCCTGAAAGCTGAAAGTCAAGTTCAATTTTACAATTCTGTGATTCTATAAGCACTCCAATGAAAGGACTTAATCTGAAAATATTTTCAGTGTTCTCCTTACACCTTTAAAAATGTGTTTTAGGGCTTCCCTGGTGGCGCAGTGTCCCCTGCCGATGCAAGGGACACGGGTTCGTGCCCCGGTCCGGGAAGATCCCATGTGCCGCGGAGGGCTGGGCCCGTGAGCCATGGCCACTGAGCCGGCGCATCCGGAGCCTGTGCTCCGCAACAGGAGAGGCCGCAACAGTGAGAGGCCCGCGGACCGCCGTCCGGAGCCTGTGCTCCGCAACGGGAGAGGTCACAACAGTGAGAGGCCCGCGTAACGCAAAAAAAAAAAAAAAAAAAAAAAAAAAAGTGTTTTAAATAAAATGATGAGGCTTAAGAGATGTGTATCTTTTCTGAATTCCCCTTGATGTTCTGAGTAGTCCTTGATTTTTAACTCCCAACTCTCCTACCTATCTTTATATCAGGACGTATTAATTTAACTGGCCAACTTACCTTCCTTGTGTATAGAATGGAGGGCTTTAAGTTAATTCATAAAGGAGCTACCATGATTAATTAGCTTAACCCTTAGAGCTTCTGATTGAAGTTACTCACTAGCAAACATCTGACCATTTAAGATAATTAAATTACAACGAAATAGCAAGTCCTTCTTCTAACTACTACTGGAATTATGTACCTGTACCAACACACAAACACCAATAGTCCCACAATTCTCTAGTTTCAGAGTTATTTCCACCCAATTATATGGGAAGATTAAGTTATTTTATAAAATTTGATAAAAATGTATGTGATATGTTGGGCTTCTAAAAAATAAGTGATGGAAATGCTGATGTACACTGTTCTTTCAAGTCTACCATAACCTGTAGGTTGTTTTCTGTTCACTGTTTGTAATAAAAGAATGCATTCTCCAGTCATTTTGCAAAGTGAGTTTGTCCCTTCAGTTAATCGATTATGCTCTATAACTGTATGCTGAACCCATTTTAAAAGGATTTTACTTCCTACTAGGGTTACAGTACAATTGAACCATCTATAATCCAATGAAACTATATCTTGTTTCACTTATTTTAATAATCCTTTTTTTCTAGTTACTTAAGAAATTATATCTGTAAATGGCGTGATAAATCATTGATGCACCACGTAGCCTTGCTTCTAGTTACCAGTGATGCCATTCTGCCCAATGTATCTAGACAGCAGTTCCCTTCCCAGCAAGATTTTCCATAGCATTTTAAAAGATATTTTAGCTCCTGCAGTGACAAAGGCCTATTGAGAAACTGCAAGCATAATTTACTTACCTGATTTATGAAGCAATTTGTACAATCTACTATATTCATGCTAGATGGGAATGGATCTTTGTTAAGAAAACAAGGATCTTTAACAATTGCAAAATTTCATATTGCTACATTTTATGACAGAACAAAGCAGGCAATTATCCCTAGTGTTTTATTAAACCTTGATACAACTGTTCGAGGTTAATGGGGCTATATTTTTTCCACTAAGTCTGCTCTAAAGCAAGATCTAGAGCACTTAGTGCCAGAAATCCAGCCCAGAGAATAGCAGACATGCCTTTTCCTGCAGCAGTTTTACAAATCACTCTCGTCTACTACCATTCAAATAAATCACCCATTAATAATAGAGCAATAAATTCCTCTAAAAACAAAACCTGATGATGGGTGGCATTTCCAGCAATTTAGTAACAACCTTAGTGACTATAACAATATTAATATGAAACAAAATGTGGTGTGTTTTTTTGTAACTGGGTAAAGCAAATCCTGTTAATTTTTGAAGATTATTCAAGTGGGGATTCATGAAACCACAATATATCCAGTTACGTGGGAAAGTATGGTGAGATGAAAATGCCAGTTGGAAATTATTTCTGGAATAAAATTTCAGAGGTGGAAACCACACAAAGCATCATCGATGGCTGATGAGATTAAGGGACGTGGCATGACTTTTGTTCCCTGGATAGCCTGTCTTAGAAGACTTATTAATGGAGTCACTCAAGTTTCTTAATAGCCTCCCTCCATTCTCCTTCTCTCATCCCATCTCCCTCACGTCCACAGCCCTCTCCAAGCACCAAATCTGGGGTAGCACTTGGAGAATTGCAGGGCTGGCTTTCATTGCAGTTCTTCAAATGCCCTTTCTAAAAGCCAGCATGCCCTAGTCATCAATTCAGTAACAAATGGACTCATCCAGCAGTGGTAGAGAGGAAAATTAGTGTATTGTAGAATATTTTCTGACCTACTAGAGCACAGAATCTAGATTGACAATGAGATTTTATTGCCAAATGCCGTCACCTTGTGACAGAAATTTGAAAAATATTAATTTCTCATGGTTTTAACGTTTCTTTTCATGCAGTGGGCATAATGATTCTAAGACTGTAGTACTTTATTGTAGTCGACCAGTTATTTAATTATTTGTGCCTTGTTCATATACTACATATAATTTTGATAATAAGCATGATTTTCTCTTAACCACTACCAAGCACATGTCTATAAATGAGAGGTTCAAGGAATTCAGTCATTGACGAGGTGTAATATAGGAAGTATGGTGTTTTGGCTTTCAAAGGACTTAATTTAATGTTGCTTTACATCTTCCCTGTGGATTCTGACTTTTTATGGGTTGATCTACTACTATTTTGAAAGCTAATAAATTTCTATTTTTACTCAATGCTCAATAAGGGTTGCTATCTTTATTGCAGCACTCATCTGATAAATATTTACATAACCTGAAATACCAGTAGACTGTAATTTCCTCTAGGGAAGGAACATATTTTGAACATCTCCATGACAGCTATTTGTCTTTCCTCAATGTGTGACTGGTGAATGCATGATTAAGATGTGAAATACAAAGACCTAACTGAAGAAAAGTATGACATCACTTTGTCACACTTCTTCAGGCCACCACATAGCTAGGAAACTCAGTCATTCAATGGATAAATGTTTATGGAGCAACTGCTGTGTGCCTGAGACTCTGCTGAGTCCTTGGTAGATATCACTGAAGAGGGCAGACAAAAATATCTACCTTCAAAGAGACTGTATTCTAGTGGGGAGAGTGGAAGAGACAGGAAGTAAATAAGAATATATATATATATATTTTTATATATATATATACACTCTTAATATATTATTATTTACACATTATATATTATATGACACATAATATGTATTATGTTATACAGCATATTATATTGAACATATACATCATACATCACATAATAGTATAGAATACACACCTTATGTACACTATATTACACATAATGTTCCCCATACACACCCCCACACATTCATATAAATGCACCCACTAATATGCACACATACATATAAAAATAAGCATGATACATATGATACACTATGATAAGTGATGCAGAGGAAAGCAGAACAGGTAACAAGAGGGGGTAAAGTGATGTATGGGCAAGGCGTGTGAAAGTTAGCTAGGGTGACCAGTGAGAGCCTACGGAGAAGGTAATTTTTGAGAAATGATCTGAAGGGAGGGAGGGATGACTGGGGTGACCATTTCAGACAAGAAATAGAGGAGAAAAGACTGGGGTGGGAGTGTGTCTGAGATCCTTAAGAAACAGCCCCAAAGCTAGTGGACAAGGGCCAGAGGGAGAGGGGATGGGGTGGGGAGGTAAGGAGGTCCTGTAGGTCTCTGTAAGGAATGTGGGTTCATTTTGGCTGTGATGGGATGGCGCTGAAGTGTTTTGAGCAGAAGAATGATGTGATTCTACGGATATTCCCTCCTGATCCCTCCGGATGAGGTATGGAGATCTCGACTGCAGGGAAACAGGCAGAGACAGGGAGACGGGGTGAGGATGATGCAGTAATACACCTAAGGACATTGGTGGTTTGGAGGTAAAGAGAAGTGGTCGGCTTCTGACACATGCTGGGAGGCAGCAGGCTGGCTGGTGTCTGGGGGCAGGGGTGGCGCCAGGCTCTAGGTCCCTAACAGGAAAAGCAATGGCCTTTTTCTGAGACAGGAAAGACATGTCTATCACACGTGGGCATGAAAATCTTGGGTGGGCAGGTGGATATAACAGTCTGGAAATCTAGAGAGAAGTCTGGGATCATTCATCAGGCATGCCTCTTTCCGCTCTGGGAGTGGATCACACTGAAACTACTTTCCAAATGATGAAAATTATTGGGATGGCTTGTCTTTTCTTTATCTCTCATTTTGCCCCTATTAATAAAGATTAATGGTTTCTTTTTTCCTTTTCCTTAACTTCCACTAATCCCTGTTTATGGAGAAAGGATTGAAAGGAGAGACTTTTCCTGGGCTGAGCCCATTTTTGCCTGACAGGAAGGGAAGAAATTATGCAAGACATAAGATTAACCTTTTTTTTTCCCTCTTAGCACACTGGAATATAAGTAAAAAGAGAATATTACATACTAGTATATTCCATTTGCTCTTAAATTATCTCAAACATAAGAAAACAACGACTATGAACGCAGCAATTTTAGTGACAAGTGGATAATACAGTATGACCCAGCACAGAGGGGAAAGTCACTTATGGCATATTTTAGAAAGTGGATTAATGAGTCACACCATGTTAAAAAGATAAATCAAACATTATATCATTAGGACTGCATCTTTAACTCTTTAAAGTCATTAAGGTCCAAAAAGTGGAACTACAAAAGTTTTAAAATGTGCCCTTCCAAATAATTATGTCCAAGACAAAAGAAAAACCAGAGAAAAATGGAACTATTGTTATTATAAAAGACAATATTTGATCAATTGCTTTTCATTAACAGGGCTTCACGTATTTTTTAAAGGTAGGAAAAATTTCACGTATTGGAAAAAAAGGCAATGAAAGAAATGGTTTACAGTCAAAAGTAGAAAAATCTTAGGGTCATTTATTTCATAATGGTCTGTTGTTTTTTTCCAAGGGTTTATAAGGCAATGCATTATACTTTTCCATTTTTCCACAATGTTTAACTTGGCTTTACATTAAATAATGACTCTGAACCCAATGTCCTATCCTGCTTGGGTATAAACTGTTGTAACTGCAAATGCTTAATACACCACTGTGCCATCAATTTATCTGAGTGAGTTACAACAAATCAATATTGAATTGTAAAGCCACTGGTCTTTAATTTTACATGGGAGAACAATCTCTAGCTGGAAAATAACCACCAAGGTTTTTGCTTGCCCTTCTCCCTACAGATTTTTACATTTTGGAGTTAGAAGGGCAGTAATGGATTACTACCCTCCTGACTCTCACACTTAGGTTGCTACACTGTATTCTGTGGAGGAGAATGTCAAGAAGAGGAAGAAAGTCATCTACAGTTACCACCATCTTAAAAGGGTGGCAATTTAGCAGTCCTATGTTATCGAGAGGTTCCAGCTCCAGAACAAAGAGAAGCCTTCCATCACTCAGTGATGAAAGAAAGAAGGGGGGGGGTGTTGACTGAATATATTCCAGGTGCCCTTCCCGCTGTATGTTGCCCAATTATGCTTCAATCCTTTAAAGCTTTAAATAATGAGAAATTTAGAGCATTACACAGAATTAAAACCTTAATTATCTTTGGGCTTTCCTGAAAACATCATTAATCAGTAATGAATAAGACTGATGAAAAAACCAAACTTGTAAGTCATTTCATTCTAAGAATTAACGTAGGAAATCACCCTCACTGTATAGATGAGTTGAACTATCTCCACAGCCTTTCACATCACTCCACCCTATGGTTAAGTTGATGCATGTTAAGGACTGAAGTGAATTGCTAAGGGTTAACTGGTAACATAAAATCAGGGCAGGACGGAGGAACTGACTGACTTAGTGACTCCAGGGCAAAATTCACAAAGGATTCATCAGGTTCCACTGAGAGGAGTAAAAGAGAAAATCTGCAGGGCTTTTGCTCCACAATAATGGATATTTTTCCTTCATTCATTTATTTAATCAGTAAATACTTGCTAAGTGCTGGCTAGCCTGGGCTATCAGAGGATGAGGAAGTGTGTAATTCAGTGTGGGTGTCAGACAAGAAGCACTTCCCAGAGGAGAACTCAGCTCTCAAGCAGCTCATTGTGGACCAAACGTATAAAATCAAAGCAGATCTAGGGAGAAAATGGGGAGACACGCTGAGAATAGGCTGGAATCTGGGACTGTGGGATACAGGTACCACCTATCCTTCAAATAAAACAATGAAGAGCTTGTCTTTTTGTTTGTTTGTTTGTTTGTTTTTTGCGGTACACGGGCCCCTCACCGCTGCGGCCTCTCCTGTTGCAGAGCGCAGGCTCAGCGGCCATGGCCCACGGGCCCAGCCGCTCTGCAGCATGTGGGACCCTCCCGGACCGGGGCATGAACCTGTGTCCCCTGCATCAGCAGGTGGACTCTCAACCACTGCACCACCAGGGAAGCCCAAGAGCTTGTTTTTAATCTAGGTACCAGCTACTGTATATTGGTATAAACTTTTTTAATGTACTAGTCACAAAACCCTGTCTTTCCCCGGTTATAACACACGATACAGGTTCCTTCAATTCAGCGCTGGAATGGCCTCACTGCTGTGACCCTAGCAGCCTTCCGTCACTAAACTACAAGCTTCTTCTGGTGGTCTGTGAAACCCTCACCTCCCCCTGTCCGGGGCCTCCAGCTCTTTCCCAGCACTTCCTAGATTCCCTCCTGATGCTCAGGTGACTGTCAGGAGGACTTAACCAGGCTTGCGCCTGAAACTGCAGGAAGGCATGGCTCCTTGCCTGGTCTAGTGCTTTGTTTTTAACCATCTGGGATCTTTGGGTAGAGTTTGCTCTCAGTGGTTCACCAAAATCTTGACCGCTTTCCATCATCTTAAACAGGGTCCAAACAAGAAATAAATGCCACCCTCGAGGAAAGTAATGTACACCAGTATTCCTTACAAAGGGGATGCTTGTATCCGAGTACACCTAGAGATGCCACCAGGGGTAGTGTAGACACTTGGAACAAGGTAACAGTCAAGCTCTTATCACCCCCTGGGCTGGAAGCAACAGGGGAGAAAATGAGCCCTGAAAGCCAGAGGGAAAGACCATTGTAGGGTCAACCCCTTTGAGAGGAGTTGTGACCTTTGGCCTCTGCACCTTCAAGCACAGCCAGCTTCAGGGGATTTTGCAAGAGTGATAAATACCCAGACCTCACAATCATGCTTCCCTCCAATCGTCTGCTGGGGCTTCTTACTGGCAGAACACAACCCACAACCACAAGAGGACAGTTGTTTTTTTTAGTTTCCACATATAAGTGATATCATATGATATTTGTCTTTCTCTGTCTGGCTTACTTCACATAGTATGATAACCTCCAGGTCCATCCATGCTGCTGCAAATAGCATTATTTCATTCTTTGTAACAGCCCAGTAATATTCCATTATATATATATGTACCACATCTTCTTTATCCATTCACCTGTTAACAGACATTTATGTTTCCTCCATGTCTTGGCTATTGCAAACAGTGATGGGGAGGGACAGATTGAGAGTTTGGGATTGACACATACACACTACTATATTCAAAACAGATAAACAACCAGGACCTACTGTATATCACAGGGAACTCTGCTCAATACTCTGTAATAACCTAAATGGAAAAAGAATTTGAAAAAGAATAGATACATGTGTACATATAACTTAATCACTTTGTTGCACACCCGAAACTAACACAACATTGCTAATCAACTATACGCCAATACCAAATAAAAATTTTTTTAAAAAAGAGGACAGTTGCTACTGTCATCCATTCCTGTCAGGTTGTAATTAAATAAACTCCTCACTGGTGCTTGGTAGAAGACACAGTCTTAGATCAGGGGGTAAAGGGATAATTACACAGCCTTTGCTGTCACATTTCTTACTCTGTGAGGCATCTCAGGAAGAAGGCTCATAAATAAAAAATGTCTATATACAATGAAAACTACCAAAATAGAGATCCACACAAGTGAGGTGGGATGATAGCTAACAGTGGCTGTCAGACCCTACACTAAGCATTTTTTGAGTATTTTGTTATACCCTTTTCCAAACCCTCAGGTGGAGGAATTGAGGTTCAGAGCAGTTACGTACCCTGTGTCAGAGAGGCCTGTATGCTTGAATTTAACCTCGAGAACACCAGAGGCTGTGGTCTCCAAGAGAAACCCAGCTCTCAGGGTAAACCAGAAATACAGAGACTACAGTTTATTGAATGGCGTGAAAAATAACGAGGCCAATACCAAAGGCATCATATTTAATATAAATACTGAATGTAAATAAATTAATCTGTGTATAAATGATTTAATAATAGTGTCAGTAACTGACACGTCTGCAGCAAGTGTCACCACATGTATAAAATATATGCATCACCTTCATGTTCCCTCTCACACCCCATCAAAACAGTAAGGGGTTCATCACTTCCTAGGTGAAGGCTGTGTCCTGGGTGAGGCTTCAGGGGCCTGTATTCTGGGCTCACCTCCTATGAGGAACCAAACTATTTCCTAAGCTCTTACAGAACAAGTTCATTGCTCTGGATCTTACCTCCTCCTCCAGCAAGTAAGATCCCAGCCGTTTAGATCCTTGGTTGACCTACTATGAATACAGTCTTTATGTCTCCTGTTTGTGTATGGAAAGTTCCCAACGGGTATGGCTGGCGGAATGCCCACTATATGCTGTATACTGGAACAAGCAGTTTACAAATACCTTGCTTCATCTACTCAAAAAGAATCATTACCATTTTACTTTTATAAATGATAAAACTTGGACTTGAATATGATAAATACTTTTACAACTATTGAATCCTTGTCTCTCTAGCTTCAAAGCCTATGTCCTTTTCTCTATGAAACACTTAATTTAGTTTCCTCAGCCACATTTTCTGCATAAATAACATTTTACTATTTATTACATTGCTGATCTTAGAAGGCATTCCTCATTTCCTCTAATGATTAATTTTCAAGTCTAACAAAAAAATAGTTTAATACTATTGGGAGAAAGGGCAGAACACTTTCTAACACCAATGAGTTAGGACTCATTTGTCAATTTGTGTTCAGATAAGGACCCAGACACATTCTTTTCATAAAAAAAACTCTGGCTGAATGTTCTGCTAGCAGATAAATTTGATGTCTACTTGACTGCTATCAGACCTCATATTGATTTGATGTAAGTGTTCACCTGATATGTAGTTCTATGTTACTGTGGATCATTTCTGCAAGGTTTTTAATCCATAAAATATAAATTTCAAAGTAACTATACATACCGCATCCCCCATTCTATTGAACATTCCGAACTAATGAGAACAAAATATTAAAACTTTATTTTAAAAGAATGACCTCCTTTCTTCCTGCCCTCCAGTAGTTTTGTCCTTCATTATTTGTAAGTCCAGTTTAATTTGAACAATACTGCCCATGATTATCCAAAAAGACGTACAATGAAAACAGGAAGTGCATTTACAGGTTGATTCGTGTGTATGTATGAGACCTAAGGGCCTGAATTGCAATCAGAGACTGAAGGATCCCCCTTGAATAGACTGTGTGTGTCCCCAAAATTCATATCTTGAATCCCGGACCTCCAAGGTGATGGTATGTGGAGGTGGGTCCTTTGGGAGGTGATAGGTCATGAGGGTAGAGACCTCATGAATGGGATGAGTTCCCTTATAAGATACCGAAAAGGTGATCTCTCCCTCTCTCCACCTTATGAAGATACAATGAGAAAATAGACTGCTGTCTGTGTTAGGAAGTGAGTCCTCATCAGACACTGAAGCGACCAGCACCTTGATCTTGGACTTCCCAGCCTCCTGAACTATGAGAAATAAATTTAAATCACCCAGTCTATATTATTTCAAAATGTCTAAGACACAGCTGTGTCTGAAGCCTACATCCTAGGGGTCTGGGTTTACCTCTCTGTCCTCCCCAAGTGCCAGAGGATAGGGTCATTATACAGAGTCGATGGACTATCATTACACAGGCAATCACTAGGAAGCCACAAAATAGGGATATTAAGAAAGCAGAGGTAGGTTAATCTACAACGTGATTTTTAAATGATCATTATTGCTGTTTGTATTTGCTTTTTAGTTTTAATGCGATATTTGTCATGGATAAAACCTCACACACAAGCCCAATATATCACGCAGATAAAAGTAGAGTTGGTTGAACTGAGGGTGCTCCAAATGACCTTAAGCATCCCACCTGTACCAACTGCTATTAGTGGCAAACCAAATAAAATACATAGATCCCAACCACTGGGATTCTTCACCAAGAGAGCAGGTCAGTAGGAACACCACAAGAAGAGGTCACCAGGAATGAATAGAAAAGGTACCCCAAGAGGCTGAACATTTTAAAAAGAACGTGATGCAGGGGAAAGAACCACCCTGGAAATAAACCCACTTGAGAATCTCAATGGAGCCTTCTAATGTGCAGTGAGCAGGACAGGCAAACCCATAGTGAAACTGTGACAAAATGCAGAGGTTAAGAACACAGGACTGGGGGAACGATAGGAGGAAAAGGCTAACCGTGCCTGGAGAAGTCAGGACAGGGTTCTAATGGTGAGGCTCAAAGACCACCTGGGCTTCTGCATGCAAGGAAGGCGGCGAGGACACTTCTAGCAAAGGCACACATGACACAGTCTACTGGTCCTTTTGTCTAAATTATGGTGAAGGGTGTTAAGGAAGAGATACCAGAAAAGTAGGTGTCAGGGGACACTTTCATTTATCCAACAGCTATTGGCCGGGTGCCTACTATGTGCTGGGCACATCCAGATAGAACCCTATACATGTGGTCTTCATATTCTGGTTTACTTTGAAGGGATATAAATGTTGCCTGGAACTATTTTATTCTTTAGTCCACAGATGATCAAGAACATTTTAATAGGAGAATGACAAGACAAGACTCCTGTGCCCTGAAGATCAATCTGGTATGTGTGGTATATACTAGAATGGAAAGAGAAACTGGGATCAAAACACCTGAGAGTGGAACAGCTGTTTAACAGAGAAATCGGGAAGGTCCAGTCTCAGTGACTGATGAGGGTAGAGAGCAAAGACGGGTTTGAGATGCATTTAGGAGATAAGATGAATACACAGTGTAGATTCTCTCTCCTGGCAAATACTTTGAAGGTAGGAAAGCGGAACGAGATGAAGTGGGAAAGGCAGTTTATAGAATTACCTCTCCGAAACCGCTCCCTCTAATGGACATATCAATCCTCATACAGAAAGAAAGAGGACTTACAGACGGAGTTTTTATGGCTACTGTCCTTGCTGGGAAGCATCTTGACTCCTCTTGACTTCAATTCAATCGCCTTTTTCACTGGAAGAAACAAAATAAAACCATTATTAGGTACGACTCAGAGAGATATCATAAAATTGCATTTTATCTTCACAGCATTTCCAGTCATAACTGCTTTCTTACCAACCCCTGGAATATGGGATGCATTCTAAGGGTGAATGATGCAAAGCAAATGAAGTATAAGAGCCTGTGAATAATTAATGCAAGTCTATCAACCAGCAAGATCGTATCTTATGACAGCAGTGTCAGAAGCTAAAAATAGTATGTGGTAGGATTACCATCTACACCCAAAGCTGCTTACCACCAGTGATGGCAAATTGTACAAATCATTATCATTTCGCCAAATGACCCAGCAGACTGCTCTCTCAACTTATGTGCAGTGACTAGAGTTTTCTAAATTTGCTACATACATGAAAAATTTTGAAGAAAAATGAAATTTATTCATTCATTCACTCATCTAGTCATTTAATCACTCAAAGTTTAACAAATATCTATTGATGGGAAGCTAGTAGGAGGAAATGTTCCAAATGTGGATGATTAAATGCTAAGAATACCAGTACTTACAGACCCTCGTAACCTACAGGCAATATAAAAAATGTATGACATTGGTTTCTAAAGTCACAGTTCTCAGGCTTTAAGTTTCCTGACTTTACAAGGTTCTGCATTAGTTTTAAGAAGTTCCACTTTTGTGGTCATTTCTGGGGAAAAAAGTGGGAATTCATTTGTGGGAAGAAAATAAATAATAGTTTAATTTAAAATTTTGTATTGAATATTAAAATCATCATATCTTTATTAAAATTAAAATATTTTAATTTAAAGATTTCTGATTTACATATGATTTACATATATGGACCTAGAGTAGCATGAAGACCTGGGCTCAAATCTTTGCTCACAACTTGCTATGTGGCCTGTGTAAGTTACTTACCTCAGAGCCTGTTAACTTATCTGCAAAAGGAGTGTGATGGTTACTTTTTATGTCTACTTGACTGGGGTCCAAAGTGACTAGATATCTTGTCAAATGTTTTCCTGGGTGCTTCTGTGAAGGTTGTTTTTGGATGAGATTAAGTTTTAAATCCACAGACTGAGTAGAGCAGATTGCCTCCCCTCCATGTGGGTGGGCCTTATCTAATCAGCTGAAGACTGGAATAGAACACAAAGCTGACACTTTCCTGAGCAGAAGAGAATTCTTCTGGCCTGACTGCCTTCATACTGGGTTATAATTTTTTTTCAATTTTATTGCTTTTTTTCCTTCCAATTTTATTGAGATATAATGCACATACAGCACTGCATAAGTTCAAGGTGTATGGAACAATGATTTGACTTACATGTATAATCAGATAATTACCACAATATGTTTAGTAAACATCCATCATCTCATATTGATACAAAATAAAAGAAAAAGAACAAATTCTTTCTTGTGATGAGAACTCTTAGGATTTATTTTCTTAACTTTCATATATAACATACAGCAGTGTTAATTATATTTACCAAGTTGTACATCCCTAGCACTTATTTATTTTATAACTGTAAATTTGTACCTTTTGACTGCCTTCAACTAATTCCCCCTCCCTCCACCCCTGGCCTCTGATAACTGCAAATCTCATCTCTTTTCCTATAAGTTTATTTGTTTTTCTTTGCTTGTTTTTTGAAGTATAACTGACCTAAAACACTATGTCAGTTCCTGGTGTACAACAGTGATTTGATATTTCTGTACATTTCAAAATGGTCAGCACGATAAGTCTAGTTACCATCTGTCACTGTACAAAGATGCTACATAATTACTGACTATATTCTCCACACTGTACATTTCATCCCTGTGACTCACTTATTTTGTAATTGGAAGTTTGTGCCTCCTAATCTCCCTCACCTATTTCTCTCCCCTGACCCCTCTTTTGTGGCAACCACCAGTTTGTTCTCTGTGTCTTTGACAATGTTTCTGTTTCATTACATTTGTTCGTTTGTTTTTTTAGATTCACATAAAAGTAAAATCATCCAGTATTTATCTCTGTCTGACTGCCTTCATAGTGGGATACTAATTTTTTTCCTGCCTTCAGATTCAAACTGAAACACTGGCTTTTCCCGGGTCTTGGTCCTGCCAGCCTTTGAACTAGAACCACACCATTAGCTCTCTGGGTCTCCAGCTTACTGACTCACCCTGAAATCTTGGGACTTCTCAGCCTCCATAATTATGAGAGACAACTTCTTATATAGGATGGTATGATATATATCATCCTATTGGTTCTGGTTCTCAAAACAGCCCTGACTAATACAATGGGCAAGCTGATATCAAATGCAGGGAACAGATATGTGTTCCCTGCACTATAATGAATGCACCGTTTTTAGGAGCAGACCCTGGACATCGTGGGCTCCATACACGACAGTCCTTCCATCGCTGATGTTACTGGACATTTGTTCCCTCTCCCTGTCCCTTCCCCTGGTCACTGAATTTTCTGACCCTCTGGGTACCATGTGTCTGTGGCTCTACCTCTCAAGGCCCTCATCCCACTTCCCATCTGGCCTCTTCACGGTGACATTTGTACACTACCTTATACTTAAGGAAGCATCTTCAAACACACCATGGTATTTAACTCTTTCCACAACGCTCTGAAGTAGGTATTATGAAGATCCTTACTCATACTAGGATATCAAGGTTCACAGATTTGTTGAGAGGACATAGGGAGTAAGATGTGGGATTTGGATTCAAATCTTCCCACTCAGAACCCAACACCCTTCACTGTATTCTGCCCACTTGACAATGGAAGGCATGGAGGTAGAGATTGTAGGATCCTGACACCTGGAAAGAAGCTGAAAACGCTGAAGAGCTCTGTGCCTGGAATTCAAATCATCGCAGTGACACCAGGGTTAAACTGCCAGGATAGTCTATTGACTCTGTTATTTCTTTTCTCTCTGCACTAACAAAATAAAAGCTGATTCTCTCCCATTTCCCACCTTCCTCCCAAAAACCAAGCTTTTGAATTCAAGAAAAGAAGCAACTTCCTCACATTGGTACTGACAATTCCTTTCCTTGTCAAAGGACGCATTGAAGAAAACCTCCCCAAAGGAGGGAATTATAGGAAGTTGCTTCAGAAGTAAGGGGAGGGGCTGGCATTTGAGCAGGTTCAGGAGCAGGTAGGGAGATGGCAGCTTTCACCAGCGCTGAGATGCATGACAACTACAGGTAAGCCATGGATGCAGGGCATCTGATGTTTGGAAACTGGTCACAAGGCACTGAGGGTGAGGCAGGGGCCATCTCTGATGGGGCCTGTGGTCAAGCTGAGGGATGGCCTCTTGATGGATGTCCAGGAGAAGAGGACCAAGGAGCACTCCTGTGATGGGGAGCATCCTGAGAGGACGTCTTGGGGTACTATGGAATGAGGAGTGTGTGTGGTGGGGTGCTGCAGCATGGTGTAGAAAATGGGAGGACCCAGACAGTGACAGATGCCGGATGTTCACCAGTGGACTGAGAAGAAGACTCAGGGTCAGATATGATTACAGAGAGGTACTGATCTTTGCTACGGAGCCATTTCATAACCACTGCACCAACAAAATGGCAAGCTGGTACTATTTCTACCCCCCCCCACACACACCCATCCCTCATCTGCTGCATCTGTCCTTGAACATGGAAATCTCTCTACCCAGCCCTGAGGAGAGGGAAGGAGGAGGACTCTGGATGGAGGACAGGAGGGGCTTCAGGGAGGTGATGAGGGGAAAGACCCTTTGAGGAGGGTCCCTTCCTTTTCTTCACAACATTGCCAAGAACCAGGGCTGTCCAGAAAAAGGATGTGTTAACTTGAAACAAGTTAGAACTGAGAGGAGGGGAGAATCCACAGCAGTACAGCACCATCGTACTGAAAAAAAAAAAAAAAAAAAA
>NW_006796769.1:2875805-2885386 GCF_000442215.2 Lipotes vexillifer | reverse complement strand
GTACTAAAAAAAAAAAAAAAAAAAAAACAGTTCCCTGGTGGATGTTAGCTTCACTCAGCTACATACAGCTACTTTCTGTCCTTTCCAGGGAGAATGTCCTTCCCCTCTCTGTCCATGACTGACCCCTAATTAAGCTCAGCCTGCTCCTTGGACCCTCCCAGCTCCCTCCCCCGGCCCCAGCAGCAAGAAGTCAGAGTCCACTGCGATCCTCCACACACATCAGACTTCTCTCAGGTAACCCAATCCTACCATCTGCCTCTGGTGTCCTTGGAAATTCCTGTACCAGATGATAGGATTCAATGTCTAATACCATAGTTTACCCATAATGGGGAGCTCAGAAAATTCCAAATAAACAAATAAAATGCAAAATTGTTTCAAACAAACTTAATTTACTAAATACAGGGACGGAAGCCATTGAGAAACCTCACAAACCACAGAGGAAACTGTTTCACATATATACACCAACTACTGACAAATTGAAGAAATCAGGGTTTGGAATTTAAAATATAAGCTCTTTTTTTGGACTTATTATTAACTCAGAGGATTATCATGATTTTATTAATACTTCTCCAGGCTAAAAAATTCCCACTAAGTGGCACGTGAAAAGAATATTCACAATCATTGATAGCAATAATAGTGAAATCCTTGGAAATCCTTTGAGTTGTGAGAGCTTACTATACAGGTGCATGCACATACACACATATATACACTTTCACATTTATTTTATATTTTATTTATATGTTATGTATTTTTACATATTATACACTATATATAATATATGTTATATATTAAATATTTTACATATCATATATGTATTATTGTTGTATACTTAAATATTTTACATTTATTATATATAAAACAATATGTAAAATATTTATGTATATAACATACATAATTAGTCTATTGAGCTTTCTTATGGTTAGAAATGTTCTTGTTATCTAATTTAATTTGTCTTATAATTATTTAATCAATAGCTTTCTATTAAATTTGGCAAGCAATTACAGTCCATAAGCTATTAATCTTTTGTATTTATCAATACATTGTCTTTTTATATTGTCACCTTAGCAGATATGATAATTCAAACTCCATTATATATGTTACCTTATTCTTGAATTAGGAAAACAAAATATTTCAGAAAAATATTTTTGGTTCATGTGTTGTTTGGAAAATTTTTTGTTTTCCTTTATTATTGGGGGAAAAAATCTAAACTTCTGGATTATCTCAGAGATTTTTGTTAATCTTTTTCATTTTGAAGAGAAAAATAAATGATTTGAAAATAATATATTTTGAGCAATCCCAGTGGTTTGCATTCTTTCACTTACTGTAAAGCTTACTTTTTTTTCTAAGCATTTACACCATAATATTTTAGAAATACTTTCAAAATATTAATTTGCTTCATTAATAGATCCAATTATAGCAACCCTTACTTAAATCGTTTAACATTCCTTCATTAGATTTTATGTATTTTATATTGACGAAGAGTCATCAAAATTCATATCACTTTATATTTTTAACACATTTAAATTTTTTTTCAAACTGTATCAAAGTATCTCTAAGAATCCCTAAGAATCACTAAATATCTCAGTATGGACCCACTTTCCTATTCTCTGATAATTATATAAACGCATAGCTCATGTTGATGCTGATAAAAATCAGTTTAATCATATGACCTTATACGGTTGTTATCATGGATGATGGAGCCGTTCCCATCTTAAACCAGAGCCTCCACCTCTGCACTGGGGCTCATCACCTCAATAACATGATGCCATCATTTTCCTCCTTCCTCACAATCATTTTTTCTTTTCTGCTTGATCAATCCCATTATTATACAAACATGTTTCACTTCCCATCTTTAAGAACCGAGACAAAGCAAACAAGCAAAAAGGCAAGCATGCGAGCAGCGAACAAATAGAACTCTTTCCTGCCCATACTCCCCACAGCTGCCTGGCCCTTTCCTCTCCTCTCCTGGGAGCAGGGAGAGGAAATTCCTCCAGTGAATCATATTCTTTGATCTCTTCCCATTCTCTCCTGAAAACAGCCCTATAAAGGTGAGCTGTCACCTCCCTGTTGCTAGATCTTGTGGTCAGTTCTCCAGTTCCTCTCTGTCTGTGATGTGAGGTCCCCTCCCCCCATGTCCAGATCCCACAGGCTCCGGTTCTCCTCTGATTCAATGGTCACTCCTTGTTCGTAAGTCTGAGCATCGCCCTGTGATGCTTTGGTATTTATCGCCATATTTTTAAACTTTCCATGTACTCCCTTGACCAACATTCAATAGAAGTATTATAATCATCTAATAAAATATCGTTAATATTACAATATTATTGAGTAGTAATTTTTTTAATTACTATGTATTTGACACTCTGCAAGGTGCTTTATATACATCCTGTTTCATTCCACCGCAAAGTTATAAGATTTATGGTGTTTATTATGGAGAAAAAATGAGCTACAAAGAGGTTAAATAATTTATCCTAGATTACAGGGCTTAAGGTGGAAGAGCTGTCCTGGAGCTGGGGGTCTGATTCTAGAACGTGATCGCTTTAACACAAGGAGATGCTGTCTCCTTTATAAATGATACCACTTGTTTTAAAATTTTCTTGTTGTAAACAGTTTGTTATTGCATGATACAATGTAATACTTACGTAACTATATATTAGTAAACATGTCTTATCATACAGCATTTTTTGACATCAGAATTTAATTGACTCTTCAAACCATTATCTAACAAATCATTGAATGAACGTGTAGGTTAGCTGCTTAAACGTGGGTTAAATATTTATTAATATTCATCCTGTTATAACAAAAAATATGTACTGAGTCACATACCATTGAGTGTGTTTTCCTTTTCTATTGAATTCTTTTATTATGATTGTAGTAGTATATGGACATTGTAGAAAACTTGGGAAAACCTAAAAATTATCAAGAAAAAACTAAAAATAACTGACTGAATAAACCCATCACCTACAGATGACTGCTGTTATCATTTTTTTATGTATTTATTTACAATCCTATGTATATTGCACATATAAGTTAATAGGACATTTCGGTAAAGACACATATATTTACAGAATAAAAATAAGACTGTAATGTATTTTTATTCTGCTTTTATGACTGTTTTGAACATTTTTGCTTATTACATATTTCTCATTAGATAGTGTGTGTATGCATATATACATATATATCTTCCCCACCCCCCCCAGGCTTGAGGGGATCTTGGTTCCCCAACCAGGGATTGAACCCAGGCCCCGGCAGTGAAAGTGCCATGTCCTAACCACTGGACCACCAGGGAATTCCCAATTTTTAATCAGATATTGAGGTCACTGAATACTTTTGAAAAACATTTTTAATGGATTGGTCACAATATATTTAATCCCTTTACTCTTAGATATTAGCCTTTTTCTTACTTCTTGCAGTTGTATATGATACCAAACAGCTTCCAACACATCATTAAACTCTGATGTTTCATGGAAAAAAAAGGGCCAGAGTTAGGATTCTTTGCTCAAGGCCTTAACACATAGTGCTAAACTGATTTTTAGGAAACTGTACCCATTCCCCTCACCAGCTAAATATAAGAATATCTTGACTGTATCGCCTTTGCCAATGCTGTTTTATGTTTTTAATTTAAAAAATATTTTTGAAGTATAGTTGACTTACAGTGTTGTGTTAGTTTCTGGTGTACAGCAAAGAGATTCAGAGAGAGAGAGCGAGCGAGAGAGAGGAGAGGGAGAGGGAGAGAGAGAGAGAGAGAGAGAGAGAGAGAGAGAGAGAGAGAGAGAGAATAAGACGTATACATGTTCTTTTCCAGATTCTTTTCCCTTACAGGTTATTACAAAATACTGGGTAGAGTTCCCTGTGCTGTACAGTAAGTAGGTCCTTGTCGGCTATCAATTTTATACAGCATGTGAAAGAGAACAGTTACCAATTTGATAACTGAAAAAAGCCACCTCACTTTTATCCACATTTCAAACAAGTACGGTGCTTATTCCCTCGTTTTGTGAGATAAACTCTCCTATAACAGATTGTCTCGTGGTCTACAGAGCCGCCCCTCCTTATGCAGCGGGGACACGGCTGTTCCGACGCCCCCAGGGGCTGCCAGAAGCCGCAGAGGGGAGCGGACCCAGAAATTCCGTGTTATCTCCTGCGCACGCACCTGAGACCGAGGTTAAACCTAAATTGGGCCGAGTCAGAGACGAGCGCCAACAGCGCATCACACACACGAGAACTAGAACCACCGGCCGCGCTAACAGTCGTGCGCCTACGGCCTCTCTCGCCCTCACACTAGCTGACTCGACGGATTCAATGCCTTGCCCGTCGTGACTACGCACCGGGCACGAGCTTTGGCGTAACTTCGGCACTTGGAGGTGTGACAGCAAAACCAGCGCGCACTTCTTTTTCCTCCGCCACAATGTCCCCGGCAGAACGCTCTTACCCGAGCTCCTAGCCACCTCAGCAGGCGAGTCTTTTTCTTCTCATTCGACAACTTTCCCTGAAAGGAAGCGCCTCCCGGCTTCCGTTGGGCCCATCCCAGCGGCCAGCGTCACTCCTCCTGGGCTTTGGGGTCGTTCTTCAGTAAAACGAGGGCCACGCGGTACCGCGGCAGCCCGTCTGACAAACGAGCTGCGGCCGAGCCACCGACTCTCGGACCAGCGGCACTACAGGACGAGTCTCGCCCACAGCGCGAACCAGCTGACCTCGCGAGATTTCCTCACGCGACTCCGACCAGCGTGAAATTTACAACTTCTCAACTGTTGACTTCTGGCGTTTTTCCGGTTAGTGTTTTGGGACCGAGGTTGCCCTCCGGTTTCTGAAACCTGGGAAAGTGAAACCGAGGGCCAGGGGTGGGGAGCGCTGCTGTACATTATTTTATGAGGTTTAATTGTTACTGCAAAAAACCTTTTTTTAAATCTAGAAATAATTGTTGTCTTGCCTTTGCTAGGTTACTCTGCCACCAGCTCCCTTGTAGGCTTAGCCTCGCTCAGGAATTCCTACATTTTTCATCAGGTTATCGGATGTCCTGGAACGTGGACCCTTGAGAAAAACTGACAACCGAGTTTTAGTAAGTAGATTATCAAATTTCCTTTGGATTCTTAAATCAGCCAGTGTCCCTTCTTTGGTTGAGAAAACCGGCCTCTTTTCAAGCTTGGGGTTAAAAGGGATCTTTTGCATCTGAAATGTCACGGATATGTGTTTATTATGTTTCACAGTATTAACAGTTTTGTTGTTGATAACTCCCTGTTCCTGGCTATCAGAATGTTTCCGTCTGTTGTCACTTAACAGCACTATCGAATTGAAGGAGAAAACTTCCATGCGTGGAGTTATGATTAACACATGGATACCCATGTCTGAGTAGTTTGAAGGGTTAGTGTGGGACACCCGCACACCCTTGGCTATTGCATTCTTTGCTAATTTAATGGGTAATTACAGTAACAGGCTTTATTGGAAGGAAGGCAGTTAACTTTATTTGTCCCCGTGTGCTTAAAAAATCATGGACTCCAGTGAAACAGTATGTTTCCCTGTGATTTAAGTTGTCAGAGAGAAGAACATTCAGAATTTAACGGGGGACACGTTGGGATTAAAAGATTTCTTACTTAGCTTTGTACTGATTCATTGGGTTACTCCACACACTTTCTTTCAGGCACTTTCCTCCAAAATAGGGGGTGGAGGGCACCAAGATACAAGAGAGGGGAGAAGGGGGGCATCAACTGGAGAAATTGGGGGGAAGGGAGAAGGGGAACAAAGGGGTGAAGTGCCCCCAAAGCAACTTTTCCCCTTCACCGTCTCCCCTTTATTGAGGTACAGGAAGTATTAGAGGCTTGTAAACAGAATCATCTCAGATAATCCACACATTCCAATAAAGACTCTGTGTCTTTTTCCCTTAACACATTCTTCTCATCTGTATTTTATGTGTGAAAAGATTTCCTTCTGAAGTGTCCCAGTTTTCCCAGTCAGGCTACCAGAATCCATTGACCTTGCAGCCTGGGCAACTGTTTCATAACAAGGTCAGGTTCAGTGGGGGTTGGTCGGGGGGAGGTCTGTCCAGGAAGCCCAGAGGCCAGAGCTCCAGTCTCACTTCTGAAATTTCCTGAAATCTTGAGCCACAGCCTTGCTTTTTGTCTCATCGATTAATTAAAGGGCTTGAATTTTAAGGCTTCTGATATTCTATTTTCTCATTCTTATTCTAGGCAGATAATGCAGAATAAAGGAAAGTCAGTATTTAATTCAAAGTTCCAATCTTCCCTCTATGGCTTATGACAAGGCGGACTTTGAGAGAATTAACTCCAGCGTTTTCTTCTGAAATATAAGGATGACTTGCAGGAGTATCATCACTACGGATGCACAAGACGCTCCGTGCATAGTGAAAAGTGAGCTTCTGGGCAGGACTGTTAGGGAATGTTGAAGACCATTCACACAGAACACACTCTGGTGCTCGGACTGGACGAACACTATGCATTAAATACATACGGCTGCCAGTTCTTCCCCACGCTCCTGCCTTCCTCTGAGTCCCCTTTACCACTCACACGAAACTCTTCACTTCTGGTCACGAACTCTGTGACAGCAGCTGGGTGTCCTAGGATTTAACTCATTTCTGACACTATCTACCTGGAGACAGTGTCAGATCCCACAGGTCAAGGGTTCAGTCCTGCAGGACTGCCACACACACACACACACTTCACATGCCAGTCCCAAGTCCAGGTTGTCACCGGTGCTCCTGAACGAACAGCTATAGATCAGAGGTTCCAAGGACCCCCTCCTCGGGTTTGATTAATTTGCTAGAGTGTCTCACAGAACTCAGGGAAACACCTACTTGCGTTACCAGTTAATTAAAGAATATGATAAAGGATACAGATGAACAGTCAGATAAAGAGATACACAGGGCGAGGTCTGGGAGGTTCTCGAGCACAGGACCTCTGTACCCGTGGACTTGGGGTCACCCTCCCAGTGTGGATATGTTTGCTAAGCCTCTGAACCCTGTACTACTGAGATTTTATGGAGGCTTCATCTTGTAGGCATGATGGACACTTAACTCCTTTTCCAGCCCCCTCCCCTCTCTGGAGGATGTGGAGCAGGGCTGAAAATTTCGAGCCTTTAATCACAGCTTGGTCTTGGGGAAGAAGTAGTTAACTCTCTGAGTACCGGCCCCGAGGAATTAGGACCATGTCCTGTCACCTTAATTTCCAACAGAGAAATTGGCATGTGCCTATCGTCAATAAGCCAATAGCAAGTAAATCCATAAACCAACGAAATAACCTAGTAGAGACAGCAATTATTTCTAGATTAATAAAAATATTGTGGTAACAATTAAACTCCCTATAAATTATATACAAACCATGAGACAATAATAGTCAGATTTACCTCAAAGAATAAATGCATAAAGACATGATTTTAAGTGCAAATAAAAATGAGAAAGTATTTTTCAACTTTCAAGTTAGAAAACATTTTCTTTTATATGCTAAAATTCAATGTTGGAAAGGTGATATAGTCAAGCTATTCTCACATAGGAGGGCTGAGGGGAAATGGTACAGCTTTCCTAAAAATCAAGAGCCTTGATCAAAGAATCCTAACTCTAGCCTTTTATAGGCAAAAAGTGAGGGGTGAGGAAAGGAGGGAAGTTACTGGAACATCACTTCAACGACCACCATCTATTCATGAGGTTGGTAGAAGCCTTCATTAGGATTAACTCGATTAAAACATTTGCATAAGGAATACAAGCTCCAATGTAATACATGTGTCCTGTAAACCGCGGTGAGGACCTGTTGACAGTAAATCCCAGGACAGCCATTGCTTTTCTGCCACCATAAACCTTTCAGTGCCTCTGACTGGTGTATTGTATTCACCCGCCTGACACTCTCCAGCAGGGGTGGCACTTCACGGTAGGAGAGAGCTCATATCTCCATGGCCCACATCTTTATTCTTTCACGCAAAGAATAAAAGCATATTTCTCGTCCATGACCCCTGGGGAAGCTCAAATGATATCTAGTGGCAGGCATGTAAACTGAGCCCCGGGAGAGTGATTTCAGGGGCAGAGTTGTAAAGCCTTCAGACCCTGACCCTGTTCAAAGCAGCCCTACAAAGTGGGAGGCTCTGACTGCACCTTTGAACAACAGAGGACTGGGCTGCAGTAAAAACATCGATTTCTTTCCCTGGCTCTGTGCGATTCTGGAACAAACGCTGTTTCACTGGTGAAACTCCTGAGTCCAATCATTTTTCTTGTTCTGTAAGCAGCACTGCCCCCAAGATGTGGGATGCACGGGCTTGTACTTGGGTGTGTGCTCCTGTGGGTGTAGGATTGTAGATTTTCGGCAGTGAGGACCAATAGGAACTTCTGTAGGTCAGCTTTCCCTAATCAGTCCTGTCAGACGATTCACCAGGTTTATACCGTCAACACCAAAAACTTAACTGGCCCACCGGGAGACTGAGTTCATCATTTTCTCTTCAGCTGCTGATAACAAGACAACTTATGGCACTCTAATGCGTGGAAGGGGAGAGAAAGATATTTTTTAATTGTTTTGTTTCTGAATTGGAAAGGTATTTTCGGTTGAAAAGTATTTGCTCCTTCCCCACTTTTACTTCAATTATTATGACTTTGTAAGTACTATTATTTTATATTTTCCACATTGCTTTTGGAAAAGCCTCATTAATTTCATTAAATGGTATATTAAATCAAACTTAATGTGCTGGAAAAAAGGGACAAAATGTAAGTTCTTTACATGGGAATAATAAAATTTCTCTCTGAATGAATTGTCATAAGCCACTTTTGAGAAATTAATTACTGGGCATTTCCCAAGAGATGCTGGTTGAAGGAAGTAGGGAATGAAGAGCCGTTCAGTGGCTGACGATTTCTGATAGAAAACACTGATAAACCTGAATATCACGGAGACTTATCACACCTTCCTCTTTCCTCCTATCCTCCCATCACCAAAACCCCTACAAAGCCGGTACAAAGGGAGCGGATTTAGTGTATGTTTTGCATGTAGGGATGTGTCAGAAACTTAAACAGTTATTGTAAGAGATCAAAATGCAGATATCTTCAGCTGTGGGAGGCAGACATTTGAAGGCAAAAACATATAAATATAATGACATCGAACTTCCATAAAAGTTAAGGTGAACTTGAAAGTGACTTTAATAGTCTGAAGCCTCAAAGCTAAGGAATCAACAAATTGATTAACCTACTAATCTTGACTAAACATAAGACAGTGTTTGCCTTGACCTAAAACAGATCTGAAAGCATTCTCTCATGAAGAAAATCTGCTCTCTTATCTTTGAACTTTGATCTAGAGATCTTACCTGTTGCCAATATTCCCAATATATCCCCATTGATAACTCACCTTAGAAAAGAACACAGTGGGAAAAGTCCCCATTAGTAGAACTATTCAGTCCAGGCATGAAATGCGTATGTTATAACATAGCGTCTGTAAATTGCTCTGAAATAGCTTTTTTCTGGATTCTAAATTATGAACTGAAGTTCTTTTAGGTTACGTGTTCTAATTAGACCACCATCATTAGACCATCATGCATATACTGAGATATATTAGACCATCATGCATATACTGAGATATGGCGGTCCAGAGAGAATGAGATCGTGT
>NW_006796769.1:2822225-2875789 GCF_000442215.2 Lipotes vexillifer | reverse complement strand
ATGATATCGTGTAGGGAAGTAAGTCGTGGTTTTGGGTGTGCTGAGTTTGATATGCCTATTATTAGACTTGGAGCTAAGAATTTGGCTACATGAGACTGAGCAGGGGAAAGACTAGAGACATGCATTGGGGAGTCCTCAGCCTACAGATGCAGCTGAAAAGCTGGAAATAGACGAGATCAACTTCCCTAGCAGTTCTCCAAGAGTACCGCATATGCCCGGGGTCCCCAAAACCTTCTGGGGGCCCTATTAGGCCGAAACTGTTTTCACATTCATACCAAGATATTTTTGCTTGTTTCACTCTGTAAAAAACCTGCTGGAGCCTCAGCATGAATCAAGGCAGGGGCACCAACAGGACCTCAGTCATTGTATTACTCATGGTGCTTAAGTGAAGAATGCCAAGGAAGAGTGATGAAAATAATCAATTTTATGAAGTCTAAACCCTTTAGTGCGTGGGTTTTTAATGTTTTGCTTATGAAATGGGAAGTAACTTTTACCGTACTTTGGCTGCATAGCAAAGAATGATGCTGGTCTTGAGGAGAAGTGCTTGTGCAATTCTTTGACTTCCAAGATGAACGAGCTGCTTTTTCATGGAGCACCATTTTTACTTAAAAGGAAGACTAACGGTCATGATGAGTGTACTTGTTTTTATTGCTGCCTAAAAAGTTAGAGTTGACTCTCTGTATCTGCAGGTTCCACATCCTTGAATTCAAGCAACGACAGATTGAAAATATTTTTTTTTAATTTCCAGAAAGTTCCAAAAAGCAAAAATTGAATTTGTGATGTGCTGGCAACTATTGTCATACCATTTACATTGCATTAAGTATTATAAGCAATCTAGAGATGATTTTAAGTATACGAGAAGATGTGCATAGGTTATATGCAAATACTAAGCCATTTTATAAAAGGGACTTGAGCATCTATAGATTTTGGTATCTGAGGGGGTCCTGAATCAATACCCCACAGACACCTAGGGACAACTGTACCACCAACAGTACTTAAAACAGTAAGAATGTATTGTCTCATGATTGTTTAGGTCAGAAATCCAGGTACAGCTTAACTGGGTTCTCTGGCCTGGGACTAACATGTAAGGAGTTGGCCAAGCTGACTTCTCATCTGGGGGACCTGGATAAAATCTTTGCCCAGGTTCAGTCAGGTTGTTGGTGGTTGGACTGAGGCCTGCATCTTCTTGCCGGCTGTTGACCTGGGGTTACTCTCAGTTCCTGGAGTCCACCCACCCTTCCCTGCCGTGTAGTCCCATCCATCTTCAATGAAATGGAGAATCTCCCTCATGCTGAATCTCTCACACACAGACTCTCTCTTCCAAGGAGAGCTCCTAGTCAGGGCTCACTGGATTAGGTCCAGGCCACTGAAGACAGTGTCCTTTTCTTAAAGGCAGCTGTACCATATAATGTAGCCGAATCACAGGAGGGACATCTCGTCATATCACTCAAAGGAGGAACACCAGACAAGGTCAAGGGTCGGTGGGATCATCTTAGAATTCTGCTTATCATCTTCAGATATTCAGGTTTTCACATTTAGGTACAGTATTTGCTGTTACTTACCTGAAAATAGTCAGCTATTTCCGGAAAAGTAATTGGATGATATTTTTTCTGATGATGACATTTGAGTGTTTAAACAAATATCAGGATTATGGAAAACTAGCATATCTGCCTCTGTGATTTTTACGACGTCCTAATACTTCAAGACTTTTCGGAGCACGGAGGTAGTGATATTAACAAATGTGATATTTTAAAGATACTATACAATATCTATTTTTAGATATTGACACCAACCATATGGAAAATCTAAATAACTCAGTGACCCAACAATTTTAAAATGACTCGCACACGATGTCACGCAACAATGCAACGGTATTGTCGTGGAATATAATGCACCTGTTCTCTGGGGCGAGTGCTCCAAATCAATCAGCAAAAGCTCTAATCCAGGATCTGGTAATAATAATTCTCCAAGTAGTCTAAGCAACCAGAGAAATGCAATTTGAGAGCTAAAGTGGACAACCTTTCAGAAAATTATGTTGTTGACTATCTGGCAAACTCTCTCATGACAGGATTTACTACATTCAATATGTAACTGCGGTCTTAAAACCACTTCAGGTTATTAAGGCACACTCTTCCCTGTCTTTGTCATATGACTAAGTGTTCGCTGGGGGAATGTTTTAACCCGCTGGCATCCATACAACATGGAGTACGTGGTGTTTTCTGGTGGACCTCAGAGCAAGACCTTTCCAATTTAGTTCTTCCACCACTCGCTAGCCCTAAGGTCAGTTATCCTTACTAAGTCCTAGACCCTCACGCACTTGAAAATGGGGCAATGGGTTATCCCCAGCAAAGCAAGCTGTGGAATAAGCACCAAAAAAAAAAAAAAAAAAAGACTTGACAGAGGCCAGAGCACAGCAGGACTGTAAGACCACATGATAACTGGTTTGAGTTCATTAGTATATCTTAGTACAGAGACACAAGGGGTGCATTGGAATATAAGACACACTTTTCTAAACCCTTTTCCCAGGATCTTGTGTCACTTGCTCCATCAAAGTCCAGGGGCTTCAAGTGTTTCCAGCCCGAGGCCCTGAGACCGTCCATTTCTTTCACCCTCAAGCTTTGATCGTCCCTTTGTCCATCAGACTCTTTTCCATTTGCAAATGGATCTACTCAGAAGGAGATGATATGGTCACCACGATGGCTTCTAGCACTTCCATTCCCTGAAATAGTGATTCCACCCAAGAAGTGGATAATGTGGCTTCCTGCTAATATTTCTGGCTACTAAAGTGGATAGATCAGAGAGGGAAACGTTTGGACTCCCTGGCATTCATGGCCCCTGACTCAGTCATTTCTCTTTCCTGGTGTTTCCTCAGGCTCCAAGGCAGCTTAATCCGTGGGATTAAGTTTCCCTGGGCCTGATCACCACTGAGTTTGACAGGGCAAATCTCTGGGTGCTCAGAGCAAAGAACTCCAGCCATGATGGCTTTTCAGACCTGTTCTCCCTCAATTGACTGATGTCTACTCTGGCTGTACATTAGTGGTAGGGATTGATTATACTTGATAGTTTGCAACCACCAATGAATTTTATACATTTTATGCTCTTAGTACCTACAAGTACACCCTTCTGCTACCCCCGCCACCAAAAAGTTGAGTTTTCTTTCTAAGGGATTGATCTTCCTGGCATTTATTATCCTCATCAAGGACACTGTCCTTATCCCATTTTATGAACCTAGAAACATCCACTGTTCCAGGTTGATAGAAGCATCTAGGAGCTCACTCAGAGATGAAGCTCTGAAGCCAAGATTATGACATGTTCACACACAATACAATTTATATTATGCCAGATATTTTTAAAAAAATATGTTAGAGGTGATAAGACAAAGTGTTTAGACATTATAATAGGTTGAATGATTTACTGCCTCAAAGTCTCATTTCCTGCCAATGGTTGCCGTGTTCTTTAACGTTTTAGTGTGAAAGAAGTATTTCAAGCATAAACAAGATTACAGATAAAGGCATTCAGAATCCACATACTCCCATCACTCAACTGCAGTAATAAATAAATTATTATTTATTATTATTTTTAAATCTGTACCTTTACAAATGTCCCTCCCTACCCAGGTTGTTTTGAAGCAAACCCGAGATCATAAATTCACAAGTCCATAAATATTTCAGTATGCATCTCTAAAAGATAAAGATGCTTTTTAAAATGAATGAACGAATTCCCTGGCAGTCCAGTGGTTAGGACTTGGTGCTTTCACTGCGGACAGCATGGGTTCAATCCCTGGTCGGGGAACTAAAATCTCACAAGCCACGTGGCTTGGCCAAAAAAAAAAAAAAAAAGAATCCTCATTTAGAATGAATGACCAGGATACCATTATCATATGTAAACATACTCACAATAATCCCTTGATATCAGATATCCAGTCAGGATTCCAATTTCCCTAGTTATCTCATTTTAAAAATTAATCTAATTCCATATTTAGGCCTCAAATATGATGTTGCCGTGTCTCTGAAGTCTTTTAGAATTCTGTAGTTTCTGTTTCTTCTCTCACCCATTCACTCGACTGTTTATTTACTGAACACAGTGAGCTGTGTTTTGTAGAGTTTCCTGCTGGTAGATTTTACTAACCGTATTACTGGGAAGGTGTTTTATATCCTTCTCTGTCCTTTGACTGCCCTGTAAACTGTCAGCCAGATAAAGCCTGGATAAGATTCAAGCTTAATTTTCTGGCAAGGATTCCTCATAGATACGTTTTGTATTTCTAACAGGAAACACAATGTATGGTTTGCCTTTCTGTGATTTCAGGACCGTTATCTAGGTCCATTATTTCATTAGGGGCTATAAAATGATGATATCTTTCCTCCGAGCCAGGCTAGATATTATTACAACTTGATTCAATTATGTAAAATACAGTGTTGGGCTTATAAATATGAGCTTGGGAGTTACATGGATCAATATTAAATTTGGGTTCTGTCACTTAATAACTGCAGGTCCTTGGGCAAATCACTGAAACTTTCTATTACTCTCAGTATTCTAATGCAAAATGGTATAATATTTGCATCCACCTCCAAAGGCTTCTATGAAGATTCTATGAGATAATGCATTCACTTAATTTTTGTTTGGTCAAAAATCGATGCTGAAAGAAAGACCTGGATGCATTCCATTTATCTGGGAAGGGTCCTGGGAATAGGAAAGTGGAAAGAGAAGGGGAAAAAGTATTCACTGATGAGTGAGGTACTGCTTTGGGCACCTGGGCCTCAATCCATCTGGGGTTCCTTCTAGGGAACCGTGTAGAACAAAACTTTGAAAGGATAAAAGGTGGAGAGGTTTACCCACCAATTCCTTTGTCTTCTTGGTTGAGGGGTCTTTATCTCCCAGCACCTCCAGGCTGCTCTGTGTTGAACAGGCTCTCAGAGCAAGGGATCCTCAGGAGGAGAAGCAGAGAGAAGAGGGAGGTTGAGAACGGAAGCATCAGCACAGGAACCACTGACCTGGCTGCAGGAAGCTCAGAGGCAGGCCGAGGGCACCTGTGGCCACCAACAAGGGCTTCTATGTGTGTGTGAAGTACTCATCTCGGTTTCTGGCCTGGAGGAAAGGCAAAATCAAGCTTGGCTGCCATGATGTCTTGTGTATGAAGAGGTTCAGAACACACCACCCCCAAATATGCTCCTTTGGCATACTGATTTTTTCACTGTGAAGACACCTGAGAAACAGCAGCTGCAGGAAGAACTCCCTTCCCTCCGCCTTCCTACCTGAAAGCAGGTCATGAAATTTCCCCTGAGAAAAGTGCTCTCCCTGCCCTCAGAGGAGAGAACAGTCTTATCACCAGAGATGGGGGTAGGGGGTGTCAACCTTGAAATGGACCTGGACAGACAGACCTACTGAAATGACCCTCATCTCCCATCAGTTTCCCCTGTATGTTTCCATCACTTTGCTACAATTTATGGCCTTAAATCCCTTCTTCTTTTTTTTTTTTTTAGTGACAACATAAGGAAAAGGAATTGTTTATTTTTAATTACCAATTTATTAAATCCCTTTTCCTTTGTCTTGTTACTTTTCCACACAATTATTGTTCTTGTTTAAAAAAAGGTATATAAGTTCTTGGTCATAACCAATTTTGGGGTCTTCATTTTTCCTATTGAGGCTATCATGTGCAGGTAAAAATATGAAGTAAAATTTGTAGGCTTTTCTCCTATTAATCTGTCTTCTGTTAGTCTTATTCTCGGGCCCAGTCACAGAATCTGAGAAGATGGGGAAGCCTTTCTTCTGCTACAAGGACCTTCATTTATCATGACATCTACCAGCTCTAGGGCATCACTTCACTTGGAAGAAGAATAGTTTTTCTTTGGGTGAGAATATATGGGAGGGTCTTTCTAGTCCTATTATAATATAGATTAAAAAAAAAAACTACTGAGCTAAAATTCACATAACGTAAAAGCGGCCACTTAGAAGTGAACAATTCAGTGGCATTTATTACATTCACCATGTTGTCAATCACCATCTCCGTCTAGTTCCAAAACATTTCCATCATTTCCAAGTAAAACCCCTTGTGCCCATTAAGGAGTTTCTCCACCTCCACACTGTTCTCCCCAGTCCCTGGCAATCACCAGCCTGCAATCTGTACCTAAGGATTTATCTCCACACACAGATTTTTGCTGAATGCCTGCCTTTGAAGGAAGGAGATGGAGAAATAGTCCATTTCAGTGGAAATACAGTCCAACATAGAAAGGAATGTTGAGTATCTTGGTAAGAGTTCAGGATTCCCTAGCAGACATATTAATAATAACACCCGCCAGCTATAGTCTCTACTAAGAAAACTCAAACCCACTGCAAGTGAATAAATCAGGGATAAGCACTTGAGCCAACACAGCCAATATGGCTGGGTTGATTTGATTCTAGCACTTCAGAATTTAATATAGGATTATTAAAAATATGAACTTTAGGAGGAAGGTCTAAAGCTTAAAGATGTACTGAAAGGAATCAGGAGTTAGCATCAATACCACCAGGCCAGCAAAAATGGAGGAAGCAGAAATTAGGAATGGGTAGCAGTTATGAAGCACAGAATTTACGTATACCGGGTAGAGAGACTGAATAAGTGATCAGTAATAATAACAATGACAGCAACAAGATGTATTGAGTGCTTATAGTTTGGACATGCAAGGTTTTGTTTATTTCTCACAACTTACGAGTAGGTTTCCATTATTATCCCTGTTCTGTAAATGAAAAAAATAAGGCTTAGAGCACTTCGATGATTTGCCCTAAGGAATAAGAGCTGAGGTTTGAAACCAGGTGACTTGACTCCACACCCTTGCTGCTAATGAGCTTGGTGGATGGTTACGGAGCTGTAGCAATATTATGGGAGGGGCAGAATGTCCCCTTTGTCAATTTGTTTTGGATAAAGTGTACTAGTTCCCATGGAACCCTCTTTTTTCCTTAAGCTTGTTGAATGAGTTTCCATTCCTGGGACCAGAAGAACTTAACAAAAATGAATACCACCAGGGAAAGGGGGCCAGGGAGGGGTGAGCTCCTGGTGGGAGCCCCAGGCGTGCTCTGCGTAAGGGCCATCTGAGTGGTTGTCTTGGGAACAAGAGCTTCCAGGAGAGGACTGACTCTATCAATTTAGCAGTTTCCCCCCGGGGCCACCTCGCAGGGCAAAAACTTGATAGGACGCTGCACTCTGTAGGAAAGCTTAAAACCTCTCTGTTAGAAATAAGCTTGAGCAAGTCATTTAACCTTTGCAGAATCTGGTCTCACCATCAATAAGTTGATGAGTTGTCTTTTGAAGGACTTTTTCAGCTGTTACCTATCAATGAAATTAAAAATAAAAAAGTTCTACTGGATCAAGTCATTTCTCAGGATATCCATTTAACCAAGAAAACAGAGAACCATAAACCCAATAGTGAGAAGTGGAAAATATTTACTAAACATCAGGAGAGCTTCTCAGATTCTTCCATGCAGGACGACGATTTTATGCTTGGGCAATCCACCACGAAGATAGTGTTTCAGAGACCCTCATCTTTCTAGTTTGTTTGCTTCTTTGAGGAAAGTTAAGTCCTCAATTAATTTTTTTAAAAGACAGAAAGAAAAGATAAAAAAGCCTCCCGGATGAACTGAACCTTTAGGAATAAAAACTGGAAAGACAAATGCTGAACTATCATGGTTGAAATTCTGAGTCCCAGGGGTTGTAAGAGATGTCATGTATTCAATATCATCCTGCCTCATCTCAGATGTTTGTCAGTAAAGTGATCCACAGTTACGTGAAAGTTTATTGTAAACTGAGAAATAGATGATAGATAATAGAGTTTATTATTTTACTCGCCATCTCGTTCAGGCAGAAGGGAATTTTTTTTTTCTTTTAAATATTGAGCCTTCTTTTAATTTATTTTTATTTTTGGCTGTGTTGGGTCGTCGTTTCTGTGCGAGGGCTTTCTCTAGTTGTGGCGAGCGGGGGCCACTCTTCATTGTGGTGCGCGGGCCTCTCACTGTCGTGGCCTCTCTTGTTGCGGAGCACAAGCTCCAGACGCTCAGGCTCAGTAGTTGTGGCTCACGGGCCTAGTTGCTCTGCGGCATGTGGGATCTTCCCAGACCAGGGCTCGAACCCATGTCCCCTGCATTAGCAGGCAGATTCTCAACCACTGCGCCACCAGGGAAGCCCAGAAGGGAATTTTTAAAATATATTTCTGATTAGGTGTGTGAGTGCATGTCTACATGTATGAGTACGTGTGTGTATATATGTACAGATACGTGCATATGATAGTGAATGAGCTCAAAAATGCATACAAGCTCTTTAAGATGTGAGGAATTTTAAAAGTGAATTTATGAGTTCCAGTGTACTAAGTTAATAGTTAATAAAGATACTTAATTATTTAAGATTACTACACCAGTGATATACTACTTAAACCATTTAATTGATGCATGTAATTGGAAGGCTGCATTTCATGATGAGAACTGGTGCCTTCAATTCCGTATCTCCCACCATCTCCCCTGTGTGTACACATGATACCTGTTACATTACATTTTGTTCTCTCTGTTACTGCTACTCAACCTTTATCACTGATTGATAAAGGCTCTTGGACAATATAACATAAGAATGGGTTTGCCTCTGACTACAAACATCGGTGATACTGCTCAATTTAAATAATGGAATTTGAAATATCATATCTGCTCAGGTGACAATATAAAAAGACAATGTATTGATAAGTATAAAAGATTAATAGCTTATGGACTGTGCTTTCTTACTTACCAAATTTAACAGAAAGCTATTGATTAAATAATTATAAGACAAATTAAGTTAGATAACAAGAACATTTCTAACAATAAAAAAGCTCAATAGATTAATTTTCCATAGTACCTTGTGTAACTCTGCATGGGCTTCTTCTGTAATCAGATCTCCCAGTGTGCTAGAATTGGGGGGGGGGGGCGCAGGAGGAGGGGTGAGACAATATTTACAACGATGCATTGCCCCTGGTATCCAGAACAAAAAATGTCTAAAGCAGCTGCTGCTACAATAACAGTAGGACAATACTAGGCAGTTTTACGTTTCCAGTTATAGACATAACTCTTCCATTGCTTTGCTGAGCCCTGCGGAATAACCTCTGCCTTTGTTCTAAGAACAGCAATCGCTCACCAGTGGTGTGTAATGTGGGGGGAAGGAGGGAAACTACGTGTTTACTTCTTAGAATAGGTGGTATGGGTCTGAATGTGAGAGGAAGAGAGGAAGGTAAGCTATCAACTGTGGCCCTGTGGATACACAATACACTTGCACAACTCTTGTCAATAAAGAGCATCCATTCAGTTCACACATTCACAGGTCAGAGTTCCCTGGAACGGGGCTTGAAGCATCTCCAAGATTTCCGTAATGTTTTTTTGCCTGATTACAATATTGAGTGACATCACTCAACACGGATTCCACACTTCACTCATACATTGGAATTAACTGATGAGCTTTAAAAAAAATGAAGAGGGGCTTTCCTGGTGGCACAGTTGGGAGTCCGCCTGCTGATGCAGGGGACGCGGCTTCGTGCCCTGGTCCGGGAAGATCCTACATGCCGCGTAGCGGCTGGGCCCGTGAGCCATGGCCGCTGAGCCTGTGTGTCCGGAGCCTGTGCTCCACAACGGGAGAGGCCACAACAGTGAGAGGCCCGTGTACCACAAAAAAATAAAAAATAACAAAAAATGAAGATTCTGTAAATATTGACTTAGTCATCTTGGAATTGGATTCTAGAATCCATTTAGTTAACACTTACATGTGATGGTTAATTTTATGTGTCAACTTGTCTGGGCTGAGGGATGCCCAAACAGCTGGTAAAATGTTATTTCTGGATGTACCCATGAGGGTGTTTTTGAAAGAGATCAGCGCTGGGATGGGTAGAGTGAGTAAAGAAGATCGCTGTCCCCAGTGTGGGCGTGGGCGCATCAACCAGTCTGTATGGGACCTGAACAGAACCAAAGGCGGAGGAAGGGCTGTCTCTGCTTGAGCTGCCCATCTTCTGTCCATCTTTTCCTGCCCTCAGACATTGGCACTCCTGGTCCTTGGGCCTCTGGCCAGCCTGGTTTTCCTGGTTCTCCAGCATGCAAATGGCAGATCTAGGGACTTCTGGAGCTCCAGAATCATGTGAGGCAATTCCTATAATCAATCTGTCTCTCCATCATCTGTCTATCTATCTATCCTTCTATCTACCTATCTATCTACCTATCATCTACCTCCTTTTGGTTCTGTTTCTCTGGAGAGACCTGACAAATATATTATACAAAACAAAAACGTTTTGTTTTTAAAAGTCTGCATCTGTGTCAATGTCAGCATGTTCATGTGTGCAAAAGTATGGAATTCCGTCAAGCTACATAGTAAAAACAAATTCTGCACTTTAAACATCACAGATCATTCTTACACTGCTTCTTCCATGTGAGTCAGAGTGACCCACTTCAGTTCCTGACCTACTCCTTATTTACCCCTCTCCAAGGGCAAGCTTTAACCTCTTGGTGCCCCGGTCCACACAGCTGGCCCATGGGCTACATCATGGCTAGGCTCGTCCAAATACACAGACAACAGAGAGCATTTAGAACAAGGACTGGCACATAGTTATCCTTCATGATATTATTACACACAAAACGCAAGTTCCTTGCTACTCCCGCCAATTATTTATAGTGATATATTCTATCACTACTCATTTTGAAACTATGTTGATTGCTTAATCTGTGTCTGACATTGTTCTAAGTCCTGGAAATATAGTTGTAAACAAAATAAACAAAAATCATGCCTTCCTATAGCTTTCCTTCCAGGACAAGAAGAGAACTAATAGACAAGTAAATGGGTAAAATACATAGGTTTTCAGCAGAAGTAGTATTTTTGGGTAAAAAAAAAATAGAGGGAAGAGAAATACAAAGAGCTACTCTGAAATGGGTGTGAAATTGATAATACAAACTCTGTGTGTCAAGCACTGTTGTATGCATTTTATAGACAGTAAATCATCTTAATACTCAAAACAACCTTCTCATGTCATTGCATCTGTACATATTCATAAAAATAACTAGTTGTAATGGTTTACCCTAACTGTATCATGTCTACGTGTATTAACACAACTTGCTTTTCAGCCAACATTTTGAAGAAACAAAAATTGGGAGCCTTCCTCAGTGAAGGGAATGGAGGAATAAGTAGTGCTTAATTCAAACAACGGAATATTACCCAGCAGTTAAAACTAATATTGTAGACATACTCCTCATTCTTAAGGTCTGAATAGCATTTCACATCCAATGTGTCGACTTCCTACCCAGCCACCACCCCAGCCCCTGGGTCTGCTCAGCTCCAGACCACCCACTGCCAGTCTGGCAGAGGGACCCTCCTCCTGCCCCGAGATCTTGTAGCATCTGTGACTCTCCTTCTCCAGAGTGAAGCTGTGGACACGGGCACCATCGGCCACATCCTGGCTGCTTCAGCTTACCATTAGCACTTAGTGGTGACTTTGAAAGAACATCTCCACTTGACTTTACCTCCCAGGTCCTCATCCGCCAAGAGGCAACACTGTGACCATACTGTTTCGTGAGACATCAGTGAGAGTTCCATACGTCTACATAAATACGAGGGAGAACACAGCTCCTACACGTAGAAGGTACTCAAGTCCTATCAGGGTGTGTGTTTTCTGTGTGAGATCATCACCCCAAACTGGTCCTCCCAGGACCTGATTCACAGATGGCGCTCAACACTTGATTGTGAAATGTTTATTGTGCTCACAAAGTGCTTTAGCTGAAGCCAAGTCTTCATTAATTTATATAAAATAATCATGTAACTACAGTTGTCACATATTACTTTTTTTTTTTTTTTTAAAGAAGATGTTGGGGGAAGGAGCTTATTAATTAATTTATTTTTGGCTGTAGGCTCCGGACGCGCAGGCTCAGCGGCCATGGCTCACGGGCCCAGCCGCTCCGCGGCATGTGGGATCTTCCCGGACCGGGGCACGAACCCGCGTCCCCTGCATCGGCAGGCGGACTCTCAACCACTGCGCCACCAGGGAAGCCCCTACAGTTGTCACGTATTATATTTTAAACTTACACGGGATGAGAACAAGAACTGTTGCTTTAATAAAAATCACATTTCCTTTACCTTGTGTGCTGCAGCCCTCATCACACACAATGGCTATCTAGAGAAACCAGCACTGATGTTTGCTCTAGGGAGATAAGCCGATTAGTAGTAATGACCCGCGTGTTATCATGCTAAGGTAGACTGGCATGAATTTTCTTTCATGAGAAAAAAGTATCGGCTTAATATGAGCCTAATTTTCCCAGTTCAACCCTCTGAATCTCATTTCTTGCAGGTTTTATTTTTTAATTTCTAGAATTCTTTTAGGAGCACGGAAGTCAAAATTGTTTTAGAATTAAATTAAAGGGTTGCGCTAAAATAAATTTTTAAATGGAATCATTTTGTTCAGTCTGTGGCCAAACTCCCTTCATTGACTGTGACATCTTTTACTTAAGACTCGCACTGTTTTCTCTTTTACCAACCTCCTTGTGCAGGGCAATGCCGTTCCTCTTAAGTCAAATCAAAACTCTGCCAGCAGAAAGCACCCTCTTGGTTACTGAGCTTTTCTTAAGCTACTTTGGATGCCTAACAATCTCTCTGCTCTGTGCAGGAAAATCGACAACAGCTTCTTCTCTTCAGGTCTCTGGCTACAAATTTAGGCAGTGATATTTAATGAAAGATTCTCTGCCATCACTCACTGGAACTCCTATATATGCATGGGATCATTTGAAATCAAAGAGAAAATCAGAAATAGCCAGGATGGTAGTCTTTAAAACTACAGAAACATAATCCATTTCATGTTAAGCCAGCCTTTACTTAATCTTTGCAGGGTGACCATTTCCTTGAACTCTGACTTTCTTTGTAACGCTATAGGTAGATGACTGTCACGGGAAATTTTTATAAGAAACAACTAAATTACCTGCAAGAGATTGCAGAAGAACACTGTGACAAACTAATGAAGGGGAAGTGAACTATGTCTCCCTTGCTGGTGTTTACATGTTTCCAACATTAAAGTCGATAATTACTATAGGCTCTCTCTGTAATCATTATACAGACTCTAATATACACATTCATTTATTAAATACATTTAGTAGATATGTGTAAGAAAACTGCCTCTTTCGTTCTCCAAGTTCAATAAATATAGAAATAAATTCAAAGAAGTTGTGAATTTTACAATGTTTCAAATAACAAGAGAGGTCAGAGGATATTTTAGGGCAGTGAAAATGCTCTGTATGATTCCATTACTGTGGACAAGTCATTACACATTTGTCCAAACCCATAGAATGTAAAACATGAAGAGTGAGCCCAAATGTAAACTTCGGACTTAGGGTAATGATAATGTGTCTACTTGGGTACATCAGTTGTAATAAGTGTACCATCAGGTGTGGGATGTTGATAATGGGGGAGGCTGTGCATATATGGGGGCCAGGGGTGTGTGGGAATCTCTGTACGTTCTGTGGAATTTTGCTGTGAGCCTAAAACTGCTCTAAAATAATAAAGTATTTTTAAAAATAGAGAGAGAGAGCCCTAAGAAGAAAAATAAATACCACATTAGCAAGTAGAGACCAGTGTTAGGTATTTTTACATGCATTGTGCATATTTCAATACTTCTCACAATATATACACACAAAGCCTGGGCTTTAATTACTATTACTCTGTATTCTTTTCATAAACTATGCATGGTGGCTATCACACCTTTTATTTCTTTCAAACTTGGGTGGAAATCATACTTGAAGCTAATGCCTGTGGCCAATACTTTATTTACATTTGAATTTTGATCATGATCAGAAATGCAAGTATCGGCCCCTCAGCCAAAAATGAACATGCCATGCCCTTTCTGGGGCTGTAAGCTCCAGTCGTGGGAAAATGGCAAAGCTCCCTCAAATGATACTAAGCACCCCCAGTGTTAGAACTAAGAGAAAACAAGCCCTAGAAAACCACACTGTGGCAGAGCTACGTCTTCCTACCGAATTCAAATGATGATACAAAAGACGTGACAGTCTGGTCATCAACCCTAATTCCAAAGACAAATTCATCAAGTGGCATTAAATACGACACTATATATGAATGGTATGGATGTTCAAAAACCCTGCAGATATGCTGTTATGCATGATGCCATTTTCTCATTATTTAAAATAGTTATTGATAAGTGATGCTTATTCCTTGAAATTTTACCACATTAATATTTCAGGTTCTAAAAATCTGTAAAGCCTCCATAATCTTCCTTCTACCCTTGACTAGTTGACATATAAGCATAAACAAAAGGCCTGTTAAAACTTGTTAAGACTAGCAATTTCCGTTGGTATGTTTTACTGTAATGTAACTTTGTCTTTCTTTTATTATATTTTTCATTACGTATATGTATGCATTTTTCACCTAACATAGGTTTGATCTCAGAACAGTGAGGGTTTACTCTATAAAGTTACTTTTTAATTTAGATAACAGTTAAAGTTTTTCTTCCCCAGCTTTATTGAGCTGTGATGACAGATAAAAATTGCACATATTTAAGGTGTACAATGTGATGTTTTGATATATGCATACAATGTTAAATGATGACCACAATCACGCTAATTAACACTAACATCACCTCAAATAGTTAATTTTTTTTTTTTTTTGGTGAGAACACCTGAGATGTAGTAATTTAGCAAATTTCAAGTATACAGCACGTAATTATTATTAACTATAGTCACCACGCTGTACATTATGTCTCCAGAACTTATTCATGTTATAACTGAAAGTCTGTACCCTTTGACCCACATCTCCCCATTTCCCTGGCAACCACTATTCCACTCTCTGTTACTATGAGTTTCACTTTTTTTTTTTCAGTTTCCACATGTAATCGAGACCATGCACGGGTGTGAGGTGATATCTCACCGTGGTTTTGATTTGACTGCCCTGGTGATCAGTGAAGTTGAGCACCTTTTCATATACCTGTTGGCTGTTTGGATGTGTCTTCCAGAGACTTCTGATTCTTTCTTCTGCTTGACTGCATCTGTCGTTGAAGCTCTTTATTGAGTTTTTTAGTTCATTCATTGTATTCCTCAGCTCCAAAATTTCTGTTTGATTCTTTTTTATGTTTTATATCTCTTTGTTGGACTTCTCATTTTTTCTTGTATCATTTTCCTGATTTCATCAAATGATTTATCCATGTTTCTTGTAGCTCATTGAGCTTCTTTAGAACAATTATTTTGAATTCTTTGTCAGTCAATTCATGGGCCTTCATTCCACTGGGGCCATTTACTGGACATTGATTGCGTTCCTTTGGTGGTGGCATATTTCCCTGATTCTTTGTGATCCCTGTAGCCTTGCACAGTTGCCTGCACATTTAAGAAGCTGTCACCTTTTCCAGACTTTATGGACTGGCTTTGGTGAGGAAAGACCTTCACCTGCTGGAGGGGGCCGTGCTGGAATGTGCTGTGCCCCTGGGCCTGGTGGAGTGGAGGTGTGCTGCAGCTTCAGGTGTGTGGGGTGGGGACTCAGCTCAAATAGCTGTGATCTGTGATGTCGCCAACCCTGTGGTCCTTAGTGCCAGGAGCTTCAGGACATCTGTGGTGGCAGTGAGAGCTACTGGGGTCCTCGGCAGCCCCTCCGGATCCAGCGGTAAAAGGGACAGAGGCAGGTGTTGGTGGTGACTGGTGATGTGCATGCTCTGGGTGCCAGGGCTGGGGTCTCCACGGCAGCACTGGCTGGGGTTCCAGCAACTGGGACAGAGGGGTTGGGACTCAAACAGCTGGAGTGTGCAGAGGAGAAAACCTACAGGGCTCTTTGGGGCAAACGTTGTACGGGGGTCACTGTGAATCTGTTGGTGCTGGTTTCCTTAGGGTGGGGACCCCTGTGGGTCCTTCATGTGGTTGGGGTGCTGGTGGCTCTCCCTGCTCTCCTTTGCCTTGGAGGAACCTTCTGGGCAGGAGTTTCCTCTTCACCCCGAGCAGTGCCAGCCTGGGGGATGGGATGATGCAGGAAAAACGGAACTTCTTTCTGCCCTCTCCGTGGGGTTATTCTCAGGGTTTGTGCTCTGCTGTGCTGCTGCTGCCTCTCCTGAGCTCTCCCAGAGCTGTACTTGTTCATGGGTAGTTGTATATTATTGGCTTTCGGAGGCTGAGACCTCCTCCCCTGCCACCTTGGTGATGAAGTCTTTTCAGTTTTAAGTTTTAAAAAAATATTTGTAAAGTATCTGATGCTGGATCCGTAAGGAATGTTATCCCCCTTCCCTCACTATTCTCCCTCCAGGCAGTCTCCTCTCCTTGTCATCTTAAACTCATATGGCCAAGTTCCGACATTGTTTTTAGAAACGCCGTTTCAGTCTGTGAATGCTCAACTTTCTGCCAATTTACATTTTTAAGTCTTTCAAAATGAATATGTTTGCTGATTACTTGCAGTCCATAGTTAAATCCATTAATGTTTAAACTCCTATATTGTGAGGTTGTACCACATGGTGTGATATTAATTTTAGATGATTTCTTGTTTAAATTATTTTTACAAATTTAATTAATAACAACTATAACTCCCCCAAGACCCCAATATTTATTGTTTCCCTTTCTTTCTATTGTCTTTGCTCTTCACCTCAGGACAGGCACATGCAGAGGTGGGAGAAGGGTCTAGAACTCTGCATGTGCACTGGGGCCCTGGGATGGAATGATGGGCAGGAAATGAGACGAAGTCGTATCAAGAGAGTCTTAACATCTGGCAGAAGAGAAGTGCCTACAATCAGATCAACAAGTACCATTAGAGTACCTCATCAAATCTGAGATACCACTGATCATAGGATGCAGGATTATATACCACTGAGAAGGGGCCAAGGCAAAGTAATGCCAAATACGTGATCCTCCTTTTGGAGACATTAAAATGTGAAAACATTCTCATCTTGGATTCAGTGTAATAAAGTGTAAGGCTCAACTAATAGAACAGGAAGAAGGCTTCATGTTTATTGCATAGAAATATTTTTTATTGACGTTACTTGAAATAGGATTTATTACAGATGTGTTTTCCCAGAGCTATTTTTTAAGCTAATCTGTTTTGAGCATGACTTTAAATTTGCTATGAATAAACTTCCTGTTCATCATCTATAAAACATGACAGTTTCTAGAGGAAGAAAAAAGACAGCATGGGTTCTTCAACAGAGCTAGAAAAAGTGAGATTTTTATAAACGTTCAATTAGGTCTTTAAAAAATGTTTAATACTTATCATTTAAACTCTAACTAGTGAAAATGCACAAAGGACCACATCTACTCATTCCTTGAGTACCTGTTGCTAAGAAAATTCTATGGACATGCAAAACTATAAGCTTCCTGCCTCGCACTAATTAGATTAAAATTAGCTAATGAAATAAAGCCTAAGAGTAATCCCTAAAAGACTCAGCTGGGTTATAACTTTATTTCACAAGAAAAGACTTTGAAAATAGTTTCCTAGGCAAAGAAAATTGCAAATCATATAAAGGAGCTGAAAAAGGAACATTGAAAGGGCTATGAAGGGTGCAAAGAGTATTATTAAGTATTAAGTTATTGATCCGTATTTATCAAGACAATAGCAATAGAATTCATAGCCAATTGAGATAGAATGGGATATAATGTTATTCTTTTTCAATTTTTTAGCAATAAATAATGCATTTATTTACCTTAGCGGCCATTCAGAGAAGCAGATAAGTTGAAGAACTTCAAGAGGTATACAATGCTGACAGAAGTCTTTAACCAATAATGGCATTTTTCTAAAAACTAGAGAAAAATTAATGCCAGAACTCACTTTTATCTTCAGTATACTTGTGATTAAAATTCTCTTGGGGGCATCCCTGGCGGCGCAGCGGTTGAGAGTCTGTCTGCCAATGCAGGGGACACGGGTTCGTGCCCCGGTCCGGGAAGATCCCACATGCCGCGGAGCGCCTGGGCCCGTGAGCCATGTCCACTGAGCCTGCGCGTCTGGAGCCTGTGCTCCGCAACGGGAGAGGCCACAACAGTGAGAGGCCCGCGTACCGCAAAAAAACCCCAAAAATAACAAAACAACAACAACAACAAAAACAAAAAGATTCTCTTGGACTCTTCTGGTGTCACTGAATGAATCAATTAAATATAAAGGAATTTGCAAAAAATAGAACCACTTTTTCAGAGTGAAAATGCAACAGAGATATTAATTTCACTGAATTTAAATTTTATATTATTTTAGTTTTCCACAGTCACTGCTTTTTCAAAAGTTTTCAATGATAATTTTAATTATTTCAATAGAGCACTTCACATCCAGGTTGTGAGAATTTTTGTCAGTTAAGAAAATCGTAATCCAAGTGGGGTTTTCCAAGAAACATTTAAATAGGAAGTTTTAAAAAATAAACCTATTATTCTAATAAAACTTATAATCATGGTATCACCTACTATGCAGTCAGGATTTAATTTGTGGGGAGCATAAGCTGATTTGGCTTCCTTCACACTAAGGTCACACTAAGGAGGGGATCTATTCATGTGTGGTATGGTCCCCTTCCTTTTTATCACCACTATGAGATCTGAAACCTTTTGTTGGTCCTTGTCCTGGACACTAAAGACACTGAACTGAGGAAGAGGTAGTCTCACTCATCTACTGAGTAGCATAGAAGTCTCTTAGGAGCTTACACTCAGGTTTTTAAATTTTTATTTTATTTTATTATTTATTACTTTTGGCTGCATTGGGTCTTCGTTGTCGTGTGCGGGCTTCTCATTGCGGTGGCTTCTCACGCTGCGGGCATGGGCTCTAGGCACGCGGGCTTCAGTAGTTGCAGCACGTGGGCTTGGTAGTTGCAGTGCATGGGCTCAGTAGCTGTGGCTCACGGGCTCTAGAGCACAGGCTCAGTAGTGGTGGCACAGGGGCTTAGTTGCCCTGAAGCACGTTGGATCTTCCCTGACCAGGGCCCGAACTCGTGTTCCCTGCATTGGCAGGTGGATTCTTAACCACTGCGCCACCAGGGAAGTCCCCTTACACTCAGGTTTTAATCAGGATGCCAAAGGCTGGTCCAGGGCAATCTCGTGAATTAAAAAAAAAAAAAAAAAATCCTCATTTGTTCACTATTTGTTCTCTTTTTAAAAAAATGGTTTTTGGGGCTTCCCTGGTGGCACAGTGGTTGAGAGTCCACCTGCCGATGCAGGGGACACGGGTTCGTGCCCCGGTCTGGGAGGATCCCACATGCCGCGGAGCGGCTGGGCCCGTGAGCCGTGGCCGCTGGGCCTGCGTGTCCGGAGCCTGTGCTCCGCAATGGGAGGGGCTGCAGCAGTGAGAGGCCCACGTACCGCAAATAAATAAATAAATTAATTAATTAATTAAATGAAAAAATAAGAAAAAATTTTTTTTTCTTTTTTTCATCTTTTCTTCTTTTCCTCTTTCATAGTATAATTCTTTCTCTTTCAATCACTGGGAAATTTCATATAATCCCTATCTTTTGTTCACATCCAAGGAAGGAGCTGAAAAACTCATTTAGATTGAAGAATAAATGGTAGTAAAGCATATACTTTGACCTCTTACAGAGATTTTGCTTTATAAACGAAAATTTTAAACCAAGACTTAGGTAGAATCTCACATTGTCTCTCCAGCGACCTACCCCACCAATTACTAATGTCTGAAATCCTCATACTAAACCTAACATCCCAGAAATCACTTCAGCTGGTCCTGTTGTAAAGGCATGGCCATTCTCAGTGTGAAGCTCAAATATTTACACCAGAGTGCCCCATAAAATAAAGTGTGGGCCAAAAATGTGTAATTTAAAATTTCCTAGTAGACACATTAAAAAAGTTTAAAAATATTTAAAATGATAAATGGACATCATCTTTTCAACACACAGTGTCATATAGTCATTTTTTTCACACTGCCTTTGAAATCTGATGCCTTTTATGCTTACAGCTCACCTCTGTTTCAAACAGCCACATTTCCTTTTTTTTTTTTTTTGAGTATTCATTTTTAATGAGTAAAGGATAAGATACTGATAGTACCATGTGATCATACAGAAGCATGGCATTATTTTATTTTTAAATTTATAGACAGTAAAATTCACTTTTGGTTATACAGTTCTACAAAATTTAACAAAAAGTAAAGACTCATATTAACTATCACCAGAAAACAATAAGCACAATGCTTCCATGATATTAAAAAAAAATTCCCAGCCCTGCACCTTTGTAGTCAGCTCCTCTCCTCACCCTTAATCCTTGACACCACTGATACTGTCTCTATTTAGTTTTGCTTTTCCCAGAATATCATTCAGGTTAGTCATGTAGTATGTAGCCTTTTAAAACTACACACTGTATGAAGTTGAGATTCATCCATGTCATTGCATTTCTCAATAGTCCATTCTTTTTCATTACTGAGTAATATTCCATTATGTGGTTATGCCACATTTTTTTAACATCTTTATTGGGGTATAATTGCTCTACATTGTTGTGTTACTTTCTGCTGTATAACAAAGTGAATCAGCTATACGTATACATATATCCCCATATCTCCTCCCTCTTGTGTCTCCCTCCCACCCTCCCTATCCCACCCCTCTAGGTGGTCACAAAGCACCAAGCTGATGTCCCTGTGCTATGCAGCTGCTTCCCACTAGCTAGCTATTTTACATTTGGTAGTGTATATATGTCCATGCCACTCTCTCACTTTGTCCCAGCTTACCCTTCCTACTCCCCATGTCCTCAAGTCCATTCTCTACGTCTGCGTCTTTATTCCTGTCCTGCCCCTAGGTTCTTCAGAATGATTTTTATTTTTAGATTCCATATATATGTGTTAGCATACAGTATTTGTTTTTCTCTGACTTACTTCACTCTGTATGACAGACTCTAGGTCCATCCACCTCACTACAAATAACTCAATTTCGTTTCTTTCTATGGCTGAGTAATATTCCATTGTATATATGTGCCACATCTTCTTTATCCATTCATCTGTCAATGAACACTTAGGTTCCATCCAGGTCCTGGCTATTCTAAGTAGAGCTGCAATGAACATTGTGCTACATGACTCTTTTTGAATTATGGTTTTCTCGGGGTATATGCCCAGTAGTGGGATTGCTGGGTCATATGGTAGTTCTATTTTTAGTTTTTTAAGGAACCTCCATACTGTTCTCCATAGTGGCTGTATCCATTTACATTCCCACTAACAGTGCAAGAGGGTTCCCTTTTCTCCACACCCTCTCCAGCGTTTATTGTTTGTAGATTTTTGATGATGGCCATTCTGACTGGTGTGAGGTGATACCTCATTGTAGTTTTGATTTGCATTTCTCTAATGAGTGATGTTGGGCATCTTTTCTTGTGCCTCTTGGCCATCTGTATGTCTTCCTTGGTGAAATGTCTACTTATGTCTTCTGCCCATTTTTTAAATTGGGTTGTTTGTTTTTTTGATATTGAGCTACATGAGCTGCTTATAAATTTTGGAGATTAATCCTTTGTCAGTTGCTTCATTTGCAAATATTTTCTCCCATTCTGAGGGCTCTTTTTGTCTTGTTTATGGTTTCCTTTGCTGTGCAAAAGCTTTTAAGTTTCATTAGGTCTCATTTGTTTATTTATGTTTATTTCCATTTCTCTAGGAGGTGGGTCTAAAAGGATCTTGCTGTGATTTATGTCATAAAGTGTTCTGCCTATGTTTTCCTCTAAGAGTTTTAGAGTGTCTGGCCTTACATTTAGGTCTTTATTCCATTTTGAGTTTATTTTTGTGTATGGTGTTAGCGAGTGCTCTAATTTCATTCTTTTATGTGTAGCTGTCCGGTTTTCCCAGCACCACTTGTTGAAGAGGCTGTCTTTTCTCCACTGTATATTCTTGCCTCCTTTATCAAAGATAAGGTGACCATAGTGCGTGGGTTTATCTCTGGGCTTTCTATCCTGTTCCACTGATCTATATTTCTGTTTTTGTGCCAGTACCATACTGTCTTGATTACTGTAACTTTGTAGTATAGTCTGAAGCCCAGGAGCCTGATTCCTCCAGCTCTGTTTTTCTTTCTCAAAATTGCTTTGGCTATCTGGGGTTTTGACAGAATATTTACATAGATATTAAATGAGCTTTTAGTAGACACTGTGTGTTTTTACTGTTATTATTGTTCTTGCTGCTTTTCTAGATTGCTCTTTTACTCTGCTTTTCTTTTTAGCAATTGTGTTGGTAATAACAACAGTGTTTTTTCCCCTGAGTTTCTCTGGTTGAAATAAAGTACAATATAAATTGGGGCTTCCTGATGTTCAATCCCGGCAGAAAAAAAAGCAAAAATTTACAGGAATAACACACTTTCCTACAGGACAGGAAGCTTTCCCCTCATTTGTCCTCAGAGTGAAAACATTGAGGCCTCTCAGCTGCAAAGTCAGGGCAGAGTGGTGTCTAGAGGAGGTGGTCAGTGGGACAGCTGCCAGGGGCTCTGAGAGGCTCATCCTGAGCCATAACTTGCCTCCTGCCTTCCTCTGCCCTCAGGCTTGTTCTAGAATCAGCAGGACGGACCACCCGTAGCTTCTATTCATGGGTGATAGTTCTGCCCTCAGGAGCCAGAAAAATTCTCATAATGCCTTCCCGCCTGGCGTTGACAGGTGCTCTCTGTTATGCCACAAAAGGGTGACATCCGGTACTGAATCTGACCTTCCACGTATGGTCGGCTGAGATTCAGCCTTAGTCATGACCCCTCCTGTGATACCAGGCCTGAGGTGAATGAAACAAAAGGCAGCTCCCTCCCCCCATTTAGTCTTGGACTTGAACTTCAAAGTCAGCCTGAAGAGGTTTCCTCGTGTATCGCTGTTAAGCCATGTTTACCCCTCCTTATATTTTTGCATCTTTTTATCTCTTGGGACTTATGTACAGATTTTTCTAATCACGGCTTATATATATCATCAATGGCTGATATGTCTAAACTATTACAATTGTTTCTTATATCTACCAATTTAGAGTATCTTCAAACTTGATATTCTATTTTTCACCTTTCTTCCAATCACTGGTACAGATGCCAAATCCACTGATCAGGTTTAGAGGATGATACCTAGAAATTTTTCTGTAGTTCCATACCAATCAACTAATCAGGACCTTTGGAGAAGATTGATCACCAGTTTAGAAATAACGCTATAGATCTACCTACCTACCTGTCTGATCAGTCAATTGTTATTACAAATAGTGATCTACGATGGCTTTAAATCAGGGATAGGTGTATCTGTTGATGTGCAGTAATATGGAGAAGACTCAGAATTTCCTACGAGACTGAGTGGTGTATTCCTCATCCCCCACCACTATATCACCTAGTGACCCCAGTCCCCACTGATATGTCCTTTCCATCCCTGTTCTCCTATAACTACAGTTAGAATATGTGGCCTTGAAAGATAAAGGCACACAAAGGCAGGTATGGGAAGAAAAAGATTGGCCTTGCCCGGGTCCCAGAATAAGTGAAAACAAATTACTATGACTCTTACCAAGCTTCAAGGCAGTATATTTGCAATCCAAGGGCTTTCCGGCCGCATCGGAAGAAACTGAGGGGTGGACAATGTGCCTTATGAATAAAATGCATTTTGGTGAAATAAAATTGTCCCTGGACTCCAAGTCAGGCACGTTCCATGAGGCTTCACAAGCCCCAAGGATCCCAGTGGCAGATAAAACTCAACACATGTGTCCTCAGCATCATCTGTATTTAAATCCCTGAAGATTACTCATCTTTTTTTAACTTCTTGCCCAAAAGGACAGAGTGAAGGCATTACAGATTTTAAAATGTGTTTCAGATAGGAGTCATTCAGAGCCACTTGTTGGAATATTACTAAAACCTCCTTAAGTGGCTCCCATGATTCTCTTTCTGTTCCATCTTTCATGGGAGCTGTTTACAAATTATCTTTCTGATCTGCTAGTTTCTGGAGCATGGGGGTTGTCATAATTTCCTCACTTTGTGGTCCCAGCTTCCCTGTGGCAAGTGTTCAGGGAATTCTGCCTTAATTGAACCGGCATTCTCACGGCCATGATTTGGGGAAAGCTGGAGAAGTTTGCTTGGCACAGCATCTAGCTTTCTGACAGCGCCATACTAGTTTTATTTGCAGATGCATGTGGAATAGTTTCCATCAACCTGTTCACAGTATTGATAACAATGATTGATTATTAGAAATATATAGGAGACTATACAATACTCTCCAGGAATAAACCCTGGAAATTAGAGAGAAAGAGAAAGTTTCAGAATCAACCCTACATACTATTGACTACAGACTCTCTGTTTTACCTGGCTACAGACAATCTGCCATTTCTGTTTTGAGGTCCCCTTATGTGTAAATCACTAAATCAGGTAGTTGCATTTATGCAGTGTGAATACCTTTTTTTTTTTTTTATATACGACGAGCCTCCTTACCTTGAAACTGAGCATTAAATCCTTTCCGTCGATGGTTACTGTCGGATGTGAAATGGAGTCGTAACCAATTCTTGCTACTGATAACAGGAGAAGGGAGGTTCATGCCCGTCAGCCTGGAAGAGAGAATGAAGAAAATCTGTCTTGTAAACCAGCAGCGCAAATGTCCCATCTCAAACCCGATTTTACAACTGAGCGCCGACAGTCTTTATGTAGAGTTGCCTAAAACAGACGCCATTTATTAGCTGCATTTCCAGATTGAAGCACTTCAGGTAATTTTATCTTTGCCCACCAAGAAATGCTATATTCATCCTTGATGGAATAAAGGCTTTCACAAATATTGGACGTTTTGATTGTTCTTTATTAATGATGATTAAATGAGCAGATATTCTTTTGATCTCTTATTTCTTCTTATCAGGACCTCGATCATAATGAATTACAAAAGGAAAAGATAGGCAAATGAAACAAGTCTGCCCTTCACTATTTGAACTCTTGGCAATTCGGTTTCATCTGAAGTCGACTCAGATAACTGACAACATCCAAGGTTTCCAGGGCCTCATCTGCAGATTCACAACCTGGGCCTTTTCCTACTCAATTGAAGAAGAGGGTTGTTTATGAGATTAGTGACAAGAACTGTCAAAGAGATTCAACATGGAATAAAATCATGTGTGAGTAAAGTAGCATATTAAACAAAATTAAATCTTTCAAAAGTAAGACAGGATCAATCTCTGGTTAAGCTGTTGAAAATATCCAGTCCACTTACAGTGTGCACTCTGGTTGTCAGAAAAAGCAAGTCATTTACTTCCTACTATTGAAAACTTTGTGTCATTGCTAAGGAGTGCATGCCTTCTCAGGCAGAGGAGCTCTTGATTGTTCGAGATGATGTGATGCATTCCGTTCTGGACAGTGGTCTAAGTACCACTGGATTGGATGCTTCAGACAGACGATTGTGTGTTGGCTCCACTTGCACTAGTTGAGGCACTATATCCCTGGGTTATCTTTTCTGAACCTCAGTTTTCCAGTCTGTAAACTGGACTTGAAAAGACCTAGATCAAGGTGTTTAAAGAGATGGTATAGATGCACGTGTAAATGCTCCTAAAGCTACTTACATGGGGTTACACATTGTATAATTATTTTGCATCTCAGCTGTAAAACTATTCTCAAAATGATGCTTAGTCGTGCAGATGATATATCAGGGATTCACAAATTGCCCTGAAGCTGAAACTGGTGGGGCCCTTTGCGGGCTGGCTGGCGATTTCCACTGCTGGAAATTGTACTCTATGCCTGGAATTTGCTAGGCACGGGTTGGCTGTGTAGAGCATTTCCCTAGTTACTCCTACTTTTACCTGGAGGAAAAGCTGCATCCAGTGAAATATGTAGGTAAGCTTCCTGATGTCAGGGTGCTCAATTTCAACTCTCAGGTTTAAAATGTGCAGTATCCATTCAAAGTGAAAAGCCAAACCTTGACTGGAACCAATTGCAACAGTGTTTGTGTCACTGTTTGAAATAATCTTCTGTAAGAGGAAATACATTACTCAGATCTTACTCTTTGCTTGGATTTATGTAGCACCGACTGGTGAAGCTGGATACGACTGATTCAAAAAAACATTTCATCATTCTAATATTTTTTTTGAAGGCTCCTTCTGCCACCTTTCTTTTCCTGGTGAGATTACATTACAAATTCTATTAGAAAAAAGTCACATACCTCTTTGCCTAATAGTGACAATGGCCAAGAGAGAAGTAAGTTCTGGATTCAGAAACCCACATTGATCCAGCTCACCTATATCTACTTACTAAAATTTTTATAACTGAAATCCATGTTTATTTTGCTGTTGCTTTAAAAATATTGTTTATCCTTAACTAGATTCTCTTGGAGTGGTTCTGATTTCAAAAACTAGGTGGAGGTACATTTTAGTTCCATATCAACATTAGCAATGCACATAAACAAATCCCCCTTTCACCGCCATATCTCCCAAATACTTACCTACCAAAAAATGTCACTTTTGTGTTAGTGGACAAACTTGGACAATGAAAAGCCAGATAGAAATATTTTAGGGTTTATGAGTCACATCATATCGTCTCTGTTGCCACTGTTCACCTCTGCCCTTGTAGCCCCAAAGCAGCCCTGTGTGATATGTTCCAACTACACTTTACTTACAGACACAACTTGCATTTCATGTAATTTTTCTGCATAACAACATATTATTCTTTTTTGATGTTTTTTCAGCCACTGAACAATGTAACAACCATTCTTAGCTTATAGGCCAGATTTGACCTGTGGGCCATAGTCTGCTGATTCTTGCTTTATTATATATGAGGCAGTTTGTGAAATATTGAATAAGGAAGATAACTAGACGATGTATATCAAACTAGTGTATATATTCAAAAAATGCATAATTCCTGTGCAGATTCCTTTTATATAGAATCAAAGGTGAGGATTTAGTAACAATTATATAATTTATTTCCCGTGGTTAGAGCCAAGCCATGCAAATGAATCATACTCCAGAGTGAATTAACATGCATGGATTTCTTGACTTGGCTGTGTGAATGCAACAAATATTCACATCCTCTGTTTTGGGGGGAATATGGGGGCAGGTCATTGTTCCATATAAGACCTATCCTTGGAACTGTGAGTTGTTCTCTCACCTTCCTTAGGGCAGGGGCTAACTTTAGAGATGCCATTTAACAGAAAGATTATATTACAAAGTCAATCGTTCCTTCATTACAAGCAAATTTAAAGAAATTTGGCTAATATGGAAGCCAGTGGATGATAGGGCAGATTTACTAAGATCCTGGATGATTCAGATAAGGTTTAGAGGTAAAGAAATTCAACTGAATACCTTTGTGGTAATGGCTCCCAAAGTGTCCACAGCCTAATCTCCACACCCTGTGACTATGTCACCTTACATGGGAAAAGGGCACTTTGATGATATGATGAAGTTACAGATTACCCTGGATGATGGGGTGGCCCAGTGTAATCAGAAAGATCCTTAAAAGTGGAAGGTGGAGACAGAATAAGACAGTCAGAGGGATATCTGTGAAATCAAGTCAGAGTGAGGCTTGTGCAAACTCCACAGGTGGTCGCTGACCTTGATGATGGAGGAAAGGGTCATGGACCAAGGAACGAGGGTGACCTCTAGAAGACAGAAAAGGCAAGTAAGTGCATTCTCCCCTAGAGCCTCCAGAAAGGACACAACCCTGATGACACCTTGATTTCATTGCAGCAAAACCTGTATAAGATTTATAACCTGTAGAACCATAAGATAATAAATTTGTATTGGTTTCAGCCATCAGATTTGTGTTAATTTGTTACGGCGGCAATGAAAAACTACTACAGCCTTTTAATATGTGTATCCTACTTTTCATTCGAAAACAGTCCTGAAAGAAAGTCCATATGGTAGAAACTGTCATCACTGTATACCTGTTAATAACCTTAGGGAACCAGTGCAGTTTAAACCCTGTCCGTAATTAACAACAATTGAACATCTGTCATTGTTGCAGTGAGATCTCCTACAAGTCCTCTAAAATTCTTAGCTGTATTTCTTGTAAATCTGTTGGAATTGGTTTTCTAATAAATAAATAGTTTGGGAAGTGAGAGGTAAATTATGGGGCAATAGTGGACTTGACATGGTTAGTACAAGATAGAAAGCAGAACCATTTTCAAGAGAAAAGAGGAAATGATGGCATAACAAATACCTTTGTCTATTAGCTTACAATATACTGACAACTTTTTTATCCTAAGCATATAGAAACAAATGACCTGGTAAAATCAAGCAAATCAAAGATTTCTGGGCTTATAAAATAAAGGAGGATGGAGAGGAAAAAAAGAACACCTCAATGCAATCAGCTGGGAAAAACTCTTTCTGAGGAACTGGTAGATGCATTTCATTTCTGCAGCATCTCCAACTGGGTCAGGAAGCTCATCAAGCCCAACAATGTGGATACTGAGCAGTCCCTACAGATATGGCTAAAGGTATCAGTAGTTCTCAACATTTGTTTCAATAATGCCAAATTAAGTGATTTAATCCATTGGCAAATTCATTTCTTTCAAAGGATTCAGCAAGGTTTTGCTCCTGCCACAGGAATGGAATTGGGTCATTTGTATAGACATGGATGGACCTAGAGACTGTCATACAGAGTGAAGTAAGTCAGAAAGAGAAAACAAATACCATATGTTAACACATATATATGGAACCTAGAAAAATGGTACAGATGAACCGGTTTGCAAGGCAGAAATAGAGACACAGATGTAGCGAACAAACGTAGGAACGCCAAGGGGGGAAAGCGGTGGTGGGGCTGGTGGTGTGATGAACAGGGAGATTGGGATTGACATGTGCACACTAATATGTATAAAATGGATAATTGATAAGAACCTGCTGTATAAAAAATAAATAAATGAAATGAAATTTTAAAATAAATAAATGGGGCTTCCCTGGTGGCGCAGTGGTTGGGAGTCTGCCTGCTGATGCAGGGGACATGGGTTCGTGCCCCGGTCTGGGAAGATGCCACATGCTGCGGAGCGGCTGGGCCCGTGGGCCATGGCCGCTGAGCCTGCGCGTCTGGAGCCTGTGCTCTGCAACGGGAGAGGCCACAACAGTGAGAGGCCCGCGTACCGCCAAAAAAATAAAATGAATGAATGAAGATCCCTCATGGGATCCTTAAAGTTAAGACAATCGTCTTTGAGCCAGCATAGAACCGTTCAGCCTGTTCCATTTTCTCCAAATAGCTTTACCATAAATTCTGTGATTCTATTTTTAATATATCCATGACGTCTTTTTCCACTTAACCTCCATCAGCTCCTCTTTCCTCCTTTGCAAAAAGGGGCCCAGCACACTGTTCTTCCCAAACATCACGCCCTGTGTCTGTGACTCATCTGTTTACTTATGTAAATTGAAAGCTGTAGACTTGAGTCACCAAGATAGTGTTTTGAAATGCATTGGGAAAGGCTACAGTTTTTTCAGAGAGCTCTTTTTGAGCACTCCTCTGACATTAAGCCAGATTTCTTATGTCTTTAGGAAATCATCACACAAATCTCTGGGGGTTCCTTGGTGGTTAAACCTCTTTAACAACGATGACTAAGAAGCCGGAAAGCATTAATACCATCAACACGGACTGTAAATTACCCAGCCTCCCTAAGGAGACTAAGGAATTTAATAAATCTGTTACTTTGAAGAGACTCATTCCTTGTCAAGTTGGGGAGAAAGTCATCTGGAAGCTGTGCTATTTCTGTGCTCTTGTGGACATTTAATCAGAGTGTTTCACTTATCTCTGTTTTGTCAAAATTAACTAGAGTAATCTGATCAAATGATGTTTTCCTGAAATGCTATATTTCTAATTGGGTGTTATTCATGTTAATAGTGAAATCTGCTGTCTTGTGAACATATATACATATTTTACATTGAGTTTCTAATGCTGCCACCATAAGCCTTATTTTGGGCACTGAAGAAAATAACAATGGAAGTAAAAGGTAGTCCTTACCTTGGAAGAATAGAAAAAGCAATGAAAAAAAGAGCTATGTAAGTGCGTGGACATACACAAATATATGTATACCAGATACACAAGCATGTACATATACACACACAATAGTTACATATTTACATACAAATATTTCTAGAAAGTTATTCCAAAGGTTTTATACACACACATATACCCTCTTGGAAAAACAACTACGACTACAAAACAAAAACAAAAAAACACCCACCGCCTATTTAAAAGCAGACCACGGAAGACTTCTCCGTTAAAAGTTCTTCCTTTCATCAAACTGATACTTTCTAATAGACTTTTCTTTCACCCTCTTGGCATTCATGGTTAGCTCTCATGAAGATCTTCTCTCTTGGACAACAATCTCTCTCTCTCTCTCTCTCTCTCTCTCGCTCTCGCTCTCTCGCTCTCTCGCTCTCTCGCTCTCTCGCTCTCTCGCTCTCTCGCTCTCTCGCTCTCTGCCTTTTTTTCCTCCAGGCACTTTTGAAGATTCTATCATTATATCGTTATTATACACCCATGGCTACACCCTTCCCTCTTGGTAATTTTATCCACCCTAGGACTTTAGCATCATCTTTCACATTCTCTGTGTGCCTCATACCTCCTATGCCTTTTGCAAAAATAATTTATAGATCCTGGAGCCCCTGGTGCTCCCTCCAGGATGGGACACCCATCCTTCCAGGCTCACACTTTCCCCTTGCTTCCACTCTGGCATGAACTTGACTTCATTGTGCCCACACGTACAGCCATTGCTCCTTCCCTGCTCAGGGTCTTGACGTGCACTGTTCTCTCACATCTACCCCACCACCCACTTCCTCTCCATTTGCCTTGTAAGACTGGGCATCCTTTAGAGCTCAGATGATATGTCACGTTCTCAGGGAAGCCTGACCTGACCACGTAGGTGAAGCTGTTTCTGCCTCCTTCTGCCCTCTCCTCACTCCCTAGTTTATCCTTTGCAGACATTTCAAATTAGTGACGACCTGGTCTCTTGTGTGGTTATTTACTGGATGGGCATCTTTCCTGTGACACATGAAGCTCGTGTTACCACCAGTGTCTCTCTAGCACCCGGTAAAGTGCTGGGCAGTTAGTAGAGGTTGAATATACATAGGATGGGAAAATGGAAGAGGTAAGTTTAAACACTCCCAGGGGGCCTTACCCAGGTCCCATCTCACAAAGTGAAGATGTACAATCCTTCATGTTATGATGCCAGGCTGGGTGTTCGTGACTTAAGATGCCTTCATGGGGTGAATCAGATCTCTTTATAGCATTAGAGGTGAGCAGAGTGGGTGGGGGGATGGTGCTGGGAGAGAGCGATGGTGTCATATCTGCCCGGGACCCAGGCCTCCACAAGACCCATGCACGACTCTGAGGGGGCCGGTCACACAGAATAGATTTGAACGCACTCCCCCGGTTTCATGCCCCAGCAACCCTGACTGGACATCCAGTCTCCCCTTACTTTAATAAACCCTCAGGAAACCCAGAGAGACACAACTCAGCTGCCCCAGAAATGCCCTCAATACCCACCCCTGAGGTTGGCCTTTGGTAGATATTTAGACCCTAGTTGCACCGGGTTCCATGGATTTCTGGGAGCAGCAAGTTCTCAGATGGGTAACACTGGCCGCACCAAAACAGGCGTGAGTGCAGTGGATCTAAGGGAGGGATCAGCGTGTGTGCAGCACCCTCGCCTCATAGCCTCAACTTTAGGTGTGCACACAGCATCTGTCCAGTTGCTAAGTTGGCACTCAACCCTGCAGTGTTCATTCTTCTAACCCAGCACTGGCCAGGTTCTCGCCCAAACCCTGTCACCTCTAATTGTGCTGTGGAAAAGGTCTCTTTAATTGCTTTCCTGCCCCTCCCTACTCAAATCCACTCGGTGTAACCCTGACATGAACTGCCCTAAATACAACGCAATTCAACATTTATAAACAAACATCCTAGGCACCAAAGATACAGCTGTCAGCAAAATAAGATGCCCAGAATCTCTCAGAGAAGAGTGACCTCAGGGTATGACACGTAGGGTAAGCATTGCCAGATGGGGAACACGGGTCACGATACACATCCACAATAGGGGTTCCAACTCTTCTTGGCAGAAGACCCTCCTGGAAATGCGACATCTGAGTTGTGACTTGTCAGGTGAGCTGCTGGACTGGGGACGACAATTCGAGAGCAACAGTTTCCAAAGTGCAGATTTGTGGAGACACCCAGGCCAAATCACAACTCACAGGCACTTTCCTAAAAATACTCCAATGCCTCCAAATCACTCTGAGAAAAATCAGCTTTCTTGGCATGGGATTGAAGATGCTTCATGGTATGACTCTGACCATGTCCTGCCTTCTCTCTCTTTGTGCCCTTTCTGGAATTGCTCCCTAAATCATCTTACACCTTCATGCTTCCCTGACTTTGAGCTGTCCTCTCCCATCCAGAGCCCTTTGGCTGACATTTGCCTGTTTAAATTCTCAGATTTCAAAGCTTTTGTAAAAGATATCCCCTCCAAAAATCTTCCCTTATTATCTCAGGTAGAATCAACTGTCCTGTGTTCATAATCTTTTAGCACTCGACCCATATATGTCTATGGAAATTATAAGAGCCCATCTTGTACTTTTGATGTTCATATCCATGTCTGCTTCCTCGAATGAACTGTGAGTCCCCTGAGGGTACACCTGGCACCTTGTTAATAGCCCTCATCCTGGTACTTTGCATACACGGGAGTCTCAATAAATCCATTTTAAGTGGTTTCTGTGCTTTTGTTTTTGCTCATGATGTGAGCTCCTGAAACAGCAGCACGGCTTAAGACTATGAAAAGTTAAGATCATTAAGAGAAGGCCATTCTTATCTTTTCACCCACAGCGATTTCCTGCCAGTGTCATGATCTGCTGAGTGTGAATGCCAAATGGATCAGCCCTGGCATCTTCTTTTTGTTCCATCTATGGCATCCAAGGGGTCCAGAGCAGTAATACAGGCCTCACTGAAGCCAGCGAGATCATCCATGTGTGTCAAGGAAGGAGCAGGTAGTGCACGATGGACCCTATTAGAGACGGGGCAAAGGAGCCCAGCCCAGACAGGAGGGATTGAGAGCAGGGCATAGACACATCCAGGGCTTCAGCAAATCAGGCATTAGGCATTAACCCAGAGGTCAAGCAGAGAGAACCATTTGGGAGAGAATGGGACAAATCCTGTCCTCTAAAGCTTAAGGACTAAATGTCAGGCAGTAGCTCAGAACGAAGCCCGGGAAATGGCCCAGACAGATGGTAATAGGATAGACGGTCAAGAGACAGTATTTCTCAGTGGAAAGTCCTTTGGGCCTCTCGTCCACCCTGGTGACCTAGGAATGAGGCCAGCAGGGAATGTGGCTGCAGCTCAGGGGCATGCTTTTTCCTCCTGGCCTGAGGGGTGGTCACACCCACCAGAAACCTGCACAGTGAGGGGGATCCCGTTCACAGGTGACATGAGGTCACGTCTGTACCAAATATCTCTGTTGCAGCAAACTGGTCTGGATCTGAGTCGGTGACTTGGGAAGCAAAACCTCCAGTGTGTGTCTCTCATCCCCGGCTCCATCTAATATTCTGGCGGGTTCTTTTAGTGCCACCTGCAAAGACAGGCATCTGAGGTTTGCCAACAGGAAACGAGGTTCTTTGCCTCCTGTACCACCTGGACTTTCAAGAGAGCCAATAGTTGGCTGTAGGCATGGATGCACATCCATATGATTTGTTGATTATTAAAAAGACATTATCTACAAACAGACTTGTATAATAAATGCACATAGGTGATAATCCAAGACTGTCAATAATAATAAAAAAAAAACCAAAAAACAAAATGACATTTAATTTCTGGATCACTCACCATTTTCTCTTTGATGTTATTTTTAGCAATATGTATTATTTAAGACACCACAAAAATATTTCTTCCCTTAATCTTGGGGTAAGATGTTATCCTAGCCCATTGCAAGGGTCTGAAATGTCTCTCTTTTTCTTAGGAAACTTTTTTCCTCACTTGATATAATGACATTTCCTTATGCCACTAGCTGGTAAGATCCACCCCCTCCCCGATGCTGCTACATTCTTGGTGGCAGGAGGGTAGGAGATGAGCTGTCCCTAATTGCACGGGACCCAAGGTACAGCTCTGATATGCGAGATCATCAGAATCGGGGGCACATCTGAGAGAGGCACACCTGTGTCGCTGTCTGGCTGCTGCAAACCTGGTTACTCTTCACACAGGGACACACAGCCCTTGGGTTCCGTCTATGGCTGCTCCTTCCCAGGTGGTCTGATCTGTGCTTATCACCTTCATCTCACAAGTGCCATCACAGCAAGTGAGCTCCCTCCACCCACGGCTCTGTATTGAGGCACAGAGGCAGCTGGAGCCTCACGGAGGCTGCCACATGCTTTCTCCCTCACCGGCAGACTCTGGGAACCTATAGTCATTACGAACACAGACTCTGGAGCCACCCTTGCCTGGACTCATGCCCCTCCCAGCTGGGTGACCTCAGGGATTGACTCACCTGAACCTCCAGCCTCCTCTGTGTGAAGAATCACACACATACACTGCGGACTGGACACTCCTGGTCACCTCACAAGAACCCTTTCCTACTTTCCCATCCTAAAAAAATTCAATTTTGTTCTGAAACCCACTTCTACCCTAGCAGCAATGAGATTCAGGGAAAGACGATTGCTTGCTGAACTTATGCGTGGATACCTATCTATCTATCTATACATATATACTCACAAAACACACTCATATGTATGCAGGTTGTATATGTGATATATGACATATACTGTGATATTGATGTATTATGTAATATATATGCAGGTCTCTGTCTACCTATATATCATCATAAAAAGTTTCCAAACATGTCAACTATTTTCTATTTCACGTTGATGAGACCAATACTGCCTCAATTTTTCAAATGTATTTATGACCTTCCACATGCCAAACCTTGTGCAATGTGCCAGGAATACGAAGTGCAATAAGCCCTTGTCTCTGACTTCACATGGTCTACAGTCAATCTAACTGAGGGTGTTTTGGGCCGATTTGTGGCCCCCAAATCCATGTGTTGAATTCTAAGCACAAGTACCTCAGGATGTGAGTGTGACCCACATGACTGATGTTCTTATAAGAGGAGATCAGGACACAGACACACACAGAGGGAGGACCACGCAAAGGCACCGGGAGACGATGGATGTCTACATGCCAAGCAGAGAGGCCTGGAACACATCCTGCCCGCATGGCTGTCAGAAAAAAGCAAACGTGTTGACACCTTGATTGCAGACGTCCGGCCTCCAGAATAGTTAGACAATCAATGTCTGTTGTTTAAGCCCCGCAGGGTGTGGAACTGTCCTCTCGTAGCTCTAAACTGAAACAAGGAGTCCCATAAGTAAGCCGATGACTGTGCTGCAGGAAAAGGGCTGTGTGACGTTGCCCCAGCAAGCCTGCTTGCTCAGGATGTGGGAACTCATCAGACTGTAGGGTCACGACATCAGGGAGGGCGTCCTGCAGGTGGCAGTGCATAAACACTCAGGATAAAGAAATAAGCAGAGAGGAAAGGGAGACTCGGTGTGAACCTGGGGGATCCAGATGTCTAAGGGCAAGTCAAAAAAAGTGTCCTCGAAGGTGATGGAGAGGGACTGAGCATGAAGAGAGGAAAACTGACAGCCCAGAAGTTAAGGGAAAAGGGAATATTCAGGAAGGATGATTGCTAGTTTCTCGAACCTCAAAGGGCCAATTCTGACCTGGCAGAGATGTGCTTTGGTGTTCGATGACCCAGTGAAAACCAGTGTTTGAAGAGGGCAGTTGGTTTAACACCCACTCAGTGGATACTCTGACCACATGGTAGCCAATCCTACTAAACAGGACTGGGGAGTCCACAGCATCCAAACGTTAAGGAGAAACATGCTCTCAGGTCAATGTATGTTTATTTCTCTCAATGATTATATATTGTATTTAGGAAACAGAGTTCCAGCCCATTCTTCCTGAAAGTTTCAGTTGTGAAATAAGCAAGAACATACAACAGCATGAGGGAAGATATATGAGAGTCCAAATGGCTCAGAACACATGGAAGCCTGCCACCAAGTGCAAGAGTGTCACAGAGGCAGGAATTGGCCGTGGAGGACCCTCACTTGTTCCAGGGATCAGAATTTGTGGGTGTCCCTGCCCACTTCCAGCCTTTCCAGCAGAGATACATCACTGTTCACACGTAAACCCTGTCAGCACATCACAGATTACTGGCACACTCAGAAATGGTAAGGCTTGTCCTAAGCTTTGTCCATAGCTTCATTTAATAAAGAATTCTCTTGAGGGCTTCCCTGGTGGCGAAGTGGTTGAGAGTCCGCCTGCCGATGCAGGGGACGCAGGTTCGTGCCGTGGAGCGGCTGGTCCCGTGAGCCATGGCCGCTGAGCCTGCGCGTCTGGAGCTTGTGCTCCGCAACGGGAGAGGCCACAACAGTGAGAGGCCCGCGTACCGCAAAAAAAAAGAAGAAAAAGGGGAGGTTTGTACCTTTGCCCAACATCTTCCCATTTCCCTAACCTCACCCCCTGATAACCACCATCTACTCTGTTTCTATGAGTTCGACTTGTTTAGACTATAAGTGAGATCAAAGGTATTCATCTGTGTCTGGCTTGTTTTTCTTAGCATACTGTCCTCTATTTTGGTCCATCCACCTCAAGGTCAGAGAGATGGGCAGTGGCCATTCATCCATCTGGGTTTCTTGTTTTGTTGTGTTTTTTACTTGGAATAGATATTATTTTTCCCATTTTACAGATATAGAACTAAGCCGTACAGGCATGGAGTAAGTTTTCAGATTCAGCCTACAGCACGTGAGAGGTATATTCATTTAATTAATGTTGAATCTTGAACTTATTGCCTTTTAGATTTTGAAAACGCACATCACTGCAAGTCTGCAGGACTATGGCGGCTGGTGAAAGCCAAATCCCATCCTAGTTTACAACCCCTTTGCCTCCTGAGCTGACCTCCTCTCAGCTTGTGAATCCTGGCCACTTCCTGAAAAGATGCAGAAGCTCAGGTCAAATCGAAAACAGGTGAGCCTCTTGGTGAGCCCGGGAGGACTTCGAGGCAGCCTCCTGTGCAGTGGAGCTGCAGACGCTGCTCTGCCCTTGAATTAAGTCAGGGCTGTTGACCTTCGTCTCTCCTGCACGTCGGATGGAATTAAGTCAGGGCTGTTGACCTTCAGTCTCTCCTGCACGTCGGATGGTCCTGTTGGCCGGTAGGGTTGAATATCTTGTTTAAGCCATTTAGCTATCAAAGCCTGTTGAGGAACATGAGCCTGGGCCAGGCTACTCGGCAGAAGGAATTCCACAAGGGAATTCCACGGGGTTGCAAATGGCAGGATTGCTTCGTTTTATGGCTTCTAGGGCTGAATAATATTCCATTGTGTGTATATATGTGTATGTGTATATATAGGTCAGATTATCCAAGGAGAGACTGCTTAGTAATTACTGCTTTTCAAGAATATGTTACATGTTGATAGAGGATAAACAGACCAGGTAAATAAAGCCAGGTGGCTTCCTAGGTAACTGCTCACTTATGATTTTCCTTATTCATAACTACATAGTTAAATAGATTAAAAAACAAAGAATACTTATATTTTTCCTCTTGCCATTTTTCTATGAACTTTTAATATCTACAGAGATGCTAATGAGACTTAAATCACTTGAAGGCAATTATTCTAATCAATTGGAATCTTCACCTGTGATCCTTCCCTGTAAGTAACAAATTATAGCCCCAAACTGGTCTTTACAACAACCTTAAGAAGAATTGAAAGTTTGTTAAAAAACATTTGTCCCAAATTGGTTAAAAATATCCACTAAATATTATATTTAAAAGCATTCACTGGCACAAAAGAATATTACAGAGAGATACAGCTCAACAGAACATCCTGGATTATTTTTTCTTCCATGATTAATGAGTAAATAGTAAATAAGGAAAAAAAGATGAGGGAAATTAAAATTAGTGACAAAATGTATCTAATATTCTAAATACTTTCCCATATAGATATGTGTAGGTAGATATTAGAAATGGTGTGCCTATTTACATACCATTTAAGAAACTTATTTTTTCTCTTTAAGAGAAGATTATAATTCTTTCTACAGCAATACAAATAATTTGTGAATTTTGTACTGTCCCATCAAATTAATATGACATTACTTGTTTAACCAATGCCCTAGTGTAGCTAAGTGATGGTACTTCCGATATCTTGATAAATCTCATAATAAACATTATAATGAGTACTTTTAAAATCAGTGCATTTATTGCCTTAGGATCAATTCCTACAAGTAAAATTTATGGGTCAAAAGGGATGCACTTCTTCAAGACTTTTTTTTTTTTTTTTTTTTGCGGTACGCGGGCCTCTCACTGTTGTGGCCTCTCCCGTTACGGAGCACAGGCTCCGGACGCGCAGGCTCAGTGGCCATGGCTCACGGGCCCAGCCGCTCCGCGGCATGTGGGATCTTCCCGGACCGCGGCACGAGCCCGTGTCCCCTGAATCGGCAGGCGGACTCTCAACCACTGCGCCACCAGGGAAGCCCCTTCAAGACTTTTTTAAAAAGCATATTGAAAAATTGCTCTTTTAAAAAAAATAAGCTTTGGGAAGAACCCTTTCAAAGCTACTCCATGAATTTATCCTGTGAAGCTCCTTTATTTTAGATCCAGTTCAACTGCCACCTTTTCGCTGAGCCTTGAGCACACGTGTTTCTGATTTCGTTGTTCTGCGTTCTTCTTTCTCCTGTCAGAGTCCTTACGACGTCTGTTCCTGCCATGAGATTAATAACTACCTGAGGCCGTGGCATATGCCTTACTAGTTTTGAGTCCCCTCTGTTTGCGTTTGTCTTTTCCTTGATACAAGGGAAATGCTCGGAAGCATTAAGAGGCTCCTAACACACTTAGAACAGCAGAACTGTTTTGAATGTTCTTCCCTCTTATTACCGACTGAGCACCCCTAAGCCCTTATCATCCATGTTTCATAAATAAAATTGTAACTTACATCCCTATAACTGTGATACCTACCATGGTATAACTCATTGTTTTAGTCTCAAAAATATTTTAGGACTAAATTCATTGTTTTCAGATTGCCAAGTGAATTTCCCTTGTCTGCCAGGAGGTACACAGAAATTTCACCTGTGGTTGTTAAGTTGGTCAGTGTGTGTGCATTTTATACGTGTCTGTGTAGACACTGGATGGCTAGGATATTGAATTCTTAGGATCTTGAGAGATTGTCTCCAAACTGTGAAAACAAGAAAAAAAAAAACCAACACATGTTGATTATGAGTTGGTACAGTTGGAGAAAGAGAAAATGCCGAACTGTTTTAGGGCCAGCTTCTTCCAGGTTTGAAAGTCAATCGTGTTTGGATCCCTTGAGCACCTCAGGCCTTTGAATCAGGGTCCCAGCCTCCCCTCCCCTCCCCAGCTTCAAGCTGTCCTTCCTCTGTGGCTGCACGCACGGATCCTAGACAAAGAGGAACACGTTGAAAGCCAGGGGGCTTTGCTGCAGGCTCTACTCAGGCAGCTTGAAAAGGAGAATTTTCATTCAAAGCGCTCTGCGCAGAGCAGAGTTTTTTCTCACAAAGCGAAGTTTTTTCCTGTGAGTCTGGGAGAACCAAGCAGGGCCAGGCCGGTTCACAGACTTCCCCAGACTCAACAGGTCTGAGCTTTTACACTTCTGCTCACGTGGGTGACTGCGCAACAGCAATGGGGCAGAAACACAGACCCGCAGCCCGGGAAGGGGGAGGGGGGGGCGGGCCTCAGACCTGGGCCACCTCTAACCTCCCCACCCCCGTACCCAAAGGACTCAGCAAGGATGGGGGTGAGCGGAGGGGCCCCTAAGAACCCCAGGTGAAAGGCAAGCTGCACACTGGCTCCAGTGGCATCCAGCAAGTGATTAAAATTACAGCCTGGCCGGCTTTTTCCCTTTGAGGAAATACTCGGCTAAGGAACCCTTTGCTCTGAGTAAAGGGATTAGTTCAGTATATTCTCAGGTGGCCTCACCCTGCCCTTGTTTGCTGACTTTTGAAGCTGCCACCACCCTGATCTGACCCAGATATGAATAGGATGAAAATAGCCAGGAGGCAACTCAAGAGGCCGTGTGATATATCTCCTGGCATTGGGTGATTACAGACAGCATTTATCCAGTGCCAGGCTGCTGAGAATCTGTTCCCTCGTTTCATGGACCTGAAGAGGAGTGGCTGACGCCAGCACCGACTCCTTCCTTCTCTCTGTCTAGGCAGCTGCTATCAGGATGCTCTTCTGCGAGTGCTCTAGCTGTAAATGAACGTTTCCTTTTCCGCTTGCATCCTTAGAAAGGAGAACATACAAACTATAATTCATTCAGCAGTAGCAGATGAACGCTTGAGCCTGTGACAGCCACTAATCACAGTGCCCTGCACTGGGTCCCTAAGAGCCTGTGACAGCCACTAATCACAGTGCCCTGCACAGAACTCTGCACCCCTCCTCGGCGTCACATCCTAACTAATGTGTCACCAATGCGTGCATTAGCCTGAGCCTCGGTTTTCTCATGTGTAACTTGCGGATGTGAGTACTTACCTTATGTGTTTTAGCAAAGATAAAATAAGTGCAATTTAAATGCTTTTTGCAGTTTTATTAGATTTTGGACTTATTATTTCTTTGGAATAGAGCAATAGCATCTATTTTCTTTTTTTATTTTTTTAACATCTTTATTGGAGTATAATTGCTTTACAATGGTGTGTTAGTTTCTGCTTTATAACAAAGTGAATCAGCTGTACATATACATATATCCCCATCTCTCCTTCCTCTTGCATCTCCCTCCCTCCCACCCTCCCTATCCCACCCCTCTAGGTGGTCACAAAGCACCGAGCTGATCTCCCTGTGCTATGCAGCTGCTTCCCACTAGCTATCTATTTTACATTTGGTAGTGTGCATGTGTCCATGACACTCTCTCACTTCATCCCAGCTTACCCTTCCCCCTCCCCGTGTCCTCAAGTCCATTCTCTTTGTCTGTGTCTTTATTCCTGTCCTGCACCTAGGTTCTTCAGAACCAATTTTTTTTTTTTTAGATTTCATATATATATGTGTTAGCACACGTATTTGTTTTTCTCTTTCTGACTTACTTCACTTTGTATGACAGACTCTAGGTCCATCCACCTCATGACAAATAACTCAATTTCCTTTCTTTTTATGGCTGAGTAATATTCCACTGTATATATGTACCACATCTTCTTTATCCATTCATCTGTCGATGGACACTTAGGTTGCTTCCAGGTCCTGGCTATTGTAAATAGGGCTGCAATGAACGCTGTGGTACATGACTCTTTTTGAATTTCTCAGGGTATATGCCCAGTAATGGGATTGCTGGATTGTATGGTAGTTCTATTTTTAGTTTTTTAAGGAACCTCCATACTGTTCTCCATAGTGGCTGTATCCATTTACATTCCCACTAACAGTGCAAGAGGGTTCCCTTTTCTCCACACCCTCTCCAGCATTTATTGTTTCTAGATTTTGTGATGATGGCCATTCTGACTGGTGTGAGGTGATACCTCATTGTAGTTTTGATTTGCATTTCTCTAATGATTAGTGATGTTGAGCATCCTTTCATGTGTTTGTTGGCAATCTGTATATCTTCTTTGGAGAAATGTCTCTTTAGGACTTCTGCCCATTTTGGGACTGGGTTGTTTGTTTTTTTGATATTGAGCTGCATGAGCTGCTTGTAAATTTTGGAGGTTAATCCTTTGTCAGTTGCTTCATGTGCAAATATTTTCTCACATTCTGAGGGTTGTCTTTTCATCTTGTTTATGGTTTCCTTTGCTGTGCAAAAGCTTTTAGGTTTCATTAGATCCCATTTGTTTATTTTTGTTTTAATTTCCATTTCTGCCTACAGGTCTTTTGTCTCCTTAGGTAGGTTTATTCCTAGATATTTTATTCTTTTTGTTGCAATGGTAAATGGGAGTGTTTCCTTAATTTCTCTTTCAGATTTTTCATCATTAGTGTATAGGAATGCAAGAGATTTCTGTGCATTAATTTTGTATCCTGCTACTTTACCAAATTCATTGATTAGCTCTAGTAGTTTTCTGGTGGCATCTTTAGGATTCTCTATGTATAGTATCATGTCATCTGCAAACAGTGACAGCTTTACTTCTTCTTTTCCGATTAGGATTCCTTTTATTTCTTTTTCTTCTCTGATTGCTGTGGCTAAAACATCCAAAGCTATGTTGAATAATAGTGGTGAGAGTGGGCAACCTTGTCTTGTTCCTGATCTTAGTGGAAATGGTTTCAGTTTTTCACCATTGTGAACAATGTTGGCTGTGGGTTTGTCACATATGGCCTTTATTATGTTGAGGTAGGTTCCCTCTATGCCTACTTTCTGGAGAGTTTATTATTATTATTATTTTTTGCAGCACGCGGGCCTCTCACTGTTGTGGCCTCTCCCATTGCGGAGCACAGGCTCCAGATGCGCAGGCTCAGTGGCCATGGCTCATGGGCCTACCCACTCCACGGCATGTGGGATCTTCCTGGACCGGGGCACGAACCCGCGTCCCCTGCATCGGCAGGCGGACTCTCAACCACTGCGCCACCAGGGAAGCCCTCTGGAGAGTTTTTATCATAAATGAGTGTTGAATTTTGTCAAAAGCTTTTTCTGCATCTATTGAGTTGATCATATGGTTTTTCTCCTTCAATTTGTTAATATGGTTTATCACATTGATTGATTTACGTATATTGAAGAATCCTTGCGTCCCTGGGATAAATCCCACTTGATCATGGTGTATGATCCTTTTAATGTGCTGTTGGATTCTGTTTGCTAGTATTTTATTGAGGATTTTCGTGTTTATGTTTATCAGTGATGCTGGCCTGTAGTTTTCTTTCTTTGTGACATCTTTGGTTTTGGTATCAGGGTGATGGTGGCCTCGTAGAATGAGTTGGGGAGTGTTCCTCCCTCTGCTATATTTTGGAAGAGTTTGAGAAGGATGGGTGTTAGCTCTTCTCTAAATGTTTGATAGAATTCGCCTGTGAAGCCGTCTGGTCCTGGGCTTTTGTTTGTTGGAAGATTTTTAATTGCAGTTTCAATTTCAGTGCTTATGATTGGTCTGCTTATATTTTCTATTTCTTTCTGGTTCAGTCTCGGAAGGTTGTGCTTTACTAAGAATTTGTCCATTTCTTCCAGGTTGTCCATTTTATTGGCATAGAGTTGCTTGTAGTAATCCCTCATGATCCTTTGTATTTCTGCAGTGTCGGTTGTTACGTCTCCGTTTTCATTTCTGATTCTATTGATTCGAGTCTTCTCCCTTTTTTTCTTGCTGAGTCTGGCTAATGGTTTATCAGTTTTGTTTACCTTCTCAAAGAACCAGCTTTCAATTTTATTGATCTTTGCTATCGTTTCCTTCATTTCTTTTTCATTTATTTCTGATCTGATCTTTATGATTTCTTGCCTTCTGCTAACTTTGGGGTTTTTTTGTTCTTCTTTCTCTAATTGCTTTATGTGTAAGGTTAGGTTGTTTTTTTGAGATGTTTCTTGTTTCTTGAGGTAGGATTGTATTGCTATAAACTCCCCTTTTAGAACTGCTTTTGCTGCATCCCACAGGTTTTGGGTCATCATGTTTTCATTGTCATTTGGTTCTAGATATTTTTTGATTTCCTCTATGATTTCTTCAGTGATCTCTTGGTTATTTAGTAGTGTATTGTTTAGCCTCCATGTATTTGTATTTTTTACAGATTTTTTCCTGTAATTGATATCTAGTCTCATAGCATTGTGGTTGGAAAAGATACTTGATATGATTTCGATTTTCTTAAATTTACCAAGCCTTGATTTGTGACCCAAGATATGATCTATCTTGGAGAATGTTCCATGAGCACTTGAGAAGAAAGTGTATTATTCTGTTGTTTTTGGATGGAATGTCCTATTAATATCAATTAAGTCCATCTTGTCTAATGTATCATTTAAAGCTTGTGTTTCCTTATTTATTTTCATTTTGGACGATCTGTCCATTGGTGAAAGTGGCGTGTTCAAGTTCCCTACTATGAAGGTGTTACTGTCGATTTCCCATTTTATGGCTGTTAGCATTTGCTTTATGTATTGAGGTGCTCCTATGTTGGGTACATAAATATTTACAATTGTTATATCTTCTTCTTGGATTGATCCCTTGATCATTATGTAGTGTCCTTCCTTGTCTCTTGTAACATTCTTTATTTTAAAGTCTATTTTATCTGATATGAGTATTGCTACTCCAGATTTCTTTTGATTTCCATTTGCATGGAATATCTTTTTCCATCCCCTCACTTTCAGTCTGTATGTGTCCCTAGGTCTGGAGTGGGTCTCTTGTAGACAGCCTATATACGGGTCTTGTTTTTGTATCCATTCATCCAGTCTATGTCTTTTGGTTGGAGCATTTAATCCATTTACATTTAAGGTAGTTATTGATATGTATGCTCCTATTACCATTTTCTTAATTGTTTTGGGTTTGTTATCGTCGGTCTTTTCCTTCACTTGTGTTTCCTGCCTAGAGAAGTTCCTTTAGCATTTGTTGTAAAGATGGTTTGTTGGTGCTGAATTCTTTTAGCTTTTGCTTGTCTGTAAAGGTTTTAATTTCTCCATTGAATCTGAGTGAGATCCTTGCTGGGTAGAGTAAACTTGGTTGTAAGTTTTTCCCTTTCATCACTTTAAATATGTCCTGCCACTCCTTTCTGGCTTGCAGAGTTTCTGCTGAAAGGTCAGCTGTTAACCTTATGGACATTCCCTTGTATGTTATTTGTTGTTTTTCCCTTGCTGCTTTTAATATTTTTTCTTTGTCTTTAATTTTTGGTAGTTTGATTAATATGGGTCTTGGCGTGTTTCTCCTTGGATTTATCCTGTATAGGACTCTTTGTGCTTCCTGGACTTGTTTGACTATTTCCTTTCCCATATTAGGGAAGTTTTCAACTATAATCTCTTCAAATATTCTCTCAGTCCCTTCCCTTTTCTCTTCTTCTTCTGGGACCCCTATAATTCGAATGTTGGTGCATTTAATGTTGTCCCAGAGGTCTCTGAGACTGTCCTCAGTTCTTTTCATTCTTTTTTGTTTATTCTGCTCTGTGGTAGTTATTTCCATTATTTTATCTTCCAGGTCACTTATCCATTCTTCTGCCTCAGTTATTTTGTTATTGAGCCCTTCTAGAGAATTTTTAATTTCATTTATTGTGTTCTTCATCATTGTTTGTTTGCTCTTTAGTTCTTCTAGGTCCTTATTACACGTTTCTTTGTAATTTCTCCATTGTATTTCCAAGATTTTGGATCATCTTTACTATCATTATTCTGAATTCTTTTTCAGGTAGACTGCCTATTTCCTCTTCATTTGTTTGGTCTCGTGGGTTTTTGCCTTGCTCCTTCATCTGCTGTATGTTTCTCTGTCTTCTCATTTTGCTTAACTTTCTGTGTTTGGAGTCTCCTTTTCCCAGGCTGCAGGTTCGTCATTCCCGTTGTTTTTGGTGTCTGTCCCCAGTGGCTAAGTGGTTAGCTTAGCCACTTAGTGGTTCTCTTTGAGAACCACTGGCCTTTTGGCTGGTTGGTTCAGTGGGTTCTGTAGGTTTCTTGGTGGAGGGGACTGGTGCCTGTGTTTTGGTGGATGAGACTGGATCTTGTCTTCCTGGTGGGCTGGACCATGTCTGGTGGTGTGTTTTGGGGTGTCTGTGACCTTGTTATGATTTTAGGCAGCCTCTCTGCTAATGGGTGGTGTTGTGCTCCTGTCTTGCTAGTTGTTTGGCATGGGGTGTCCAGCCCTGTGGCTTGCTGGTCGTTGAGTGCAGCTGGGTCTTAGCGTTGATATGGAGATCTCTGGGAGAGCTTTCACCGTTTGATATTACATGGAGCTGGGAGGTCTCTCATGGACCAATATCCTGAACTCAGCTCTCCCACCTCAGAGGCACAGGCCTGACACCTGGCTGGAGCACGAAGACCCTGCCAGCCACACGGCATATGCCTGGCACAGTACTAGATGCTCAAGATACAGGAGTGAATGAGAGAGATGATGTACTCTGCCCTCCTGAAGTTTACATCCAACTGTATTTACATCAAGCAGGGCATATAATTTCGTTGTCTCACTCACTGTGTCCCACTCACTGTGCTCTCTAGAGCAATAGCGTCTTAATTGATCTCCTACTCTCTAAAAGCGATGATGATGATGATAATGGAAACTAACAGTTAACCCAGAATAAATATTATTCGACTGTTGGCTCCTTTTATATGCTTTGTCAGAACTTAACATTAGATTTGCTCTATACACTGGTTATTATTTTAATTTTACATACAAAAAATGGGGATCTGTGAAGTTAAAGGCATTTGTTGCCAAGCTAGTTAAGAGCCTGTGAATGAAACCCACATCTGTTTTCTCTTAACTCTTTTACCATGCAATTGCTTCTCTACCCAAACCATCTTTAACCCTAGTGCTTTTACTATTTTCCTGAAGTACAATGGAGTCCTGCCACTTCTTGTCTAAAAATGTTCACTGTCCATTTCCTCTTAGACCCTGAGAGTGTATATATCTTCCTTAGAATGTCCTCTAAGACCTGTCATGACCTTACCTTCCAATCTTATTTTTCTCTGTTTCTTAACCATCAAGACTGGGCTCAAAGGCCACTTTCTCTCTAATTTCTTTCAGACTCCCTCAGTCAGAATGGAATCTCTATGTAACTCATAGCATCTGCACTTTAGTAGAGTGCCTATTGCCTTAGGTCTTGTAACATGGCTAGTTTTCAGCGTTCTCCCCAGGAGGCGACACGTGAACCTTTGAAGGCAGATGCTGTGTGCCCCTTCCCCCGCCCACTGCCTGAGTTAGTGCTTTGTTGCACTGCTCATGGGGCACCAGGGAGGCTGAAAAATAAACAGGTGAATGCCACAGACTGAATCAGTATTAATCATTCATGTCTCTCTTTACATGTCAGAATTCTATTTTTTTCCTGCTTTTGCCTCATTAACCTTCTTCAATTCTGAACCTATATCAGATTTTTCACCATCCTTTTTGAACTATGGAACATATAGCTGAGACGACTGAGAGTCAGTTTGACCAGTGCTCAGATTAGAAAGAATAACATCGATTTCTGCTGATTCGACTCAAATTTTGGGGAAAAGATTTTTGCATACTATTCTAACCAGTACAGTAGGGGGTGATACAGGGTCAATTTGTAAAGCAGAATTCATTTATTCACACAAAACTTAAGTCCAAAAGGGGATTTTTAAAGGCTTTGTTAACACTTTGGAAAACAAATGGAAAACAAAAATGCATCTTAAATATTGGAAGACTTAAAGCCAAAGTAAGACTTAAAGGGAAAATAAGATACTGTGAGCCAGGAGGGAGGCTGTGAAGGACCGCTTCTCCACGTTTGGTTCTAGACCTTTCAGCAGCCAGAATGAAGAGGGAATCAGAGTAGGTACTGACCGTCGACTGAAAGCCAACCACGTGTTGGGGACAAAAAAGCAAGTATCAAATCAGTGATCATCGTGAAAAGGACACTGTTTGAGGTCATGAATAGATATCGCCTGATCGTGACAAGGAAAGCAAGAACTTTTAAAAGAAGGCATCTTAGAATGTTTCCTCGTGTAGACACATGTATTAATGTCAAGGTTCAGTAACAGTCATAAGGGGTTTAGGGGAGGAACCACCACAATGGCACTAAAATGGGTTCTATTTCCTAAACGATCTATGTAAACATACGGTTCAACCAGTATGTGACTTGCGTTGTAAATTTGTTCTACTTCCTTACTCCACCCAAAGTCAACAAGACACCACCATGTGGTTGACGGCATCCTGCCAGTAGCAGGGTTGTCACCCACCAGGTCCTGGGACCTCTTCCCTGTTCTGTGCTTATCCTCTCAGAGAGCTCATCCAGTCTCGTGGCTTCCAGCACCACCTGTGCGCTGATGATACCAGTGTACGCAGATGCTAGCCTGGACCTCTATCCCAGGACCCCAGCCCACGCGGCCACCTCCCCCCATCTGCTCCTGCAGCCATCTCAGAATGAGTACACCTCCCTGCCTGGCAGGTCTTTCCATATGGATCTGCCCCCTCCCATTCTCCCCCGCTTTCTTTCTCCTTCTCACCTGTACACATTCTATTCATCAGCACAACCTAGGATTCCACCCTCAACATAGATCCTATCTGACCATTTCTTAGTAGCTCAGTGGTACCCTGTTCTCATCTGGATGGACCTCACCTTCTCCTGTGATGCTTTCTGGCCTCCTTACTTGTATCGTCACCCCCTATATTCTTTTCTCATCACAGCATCCAGATCATTTAAACATAAATTAGATTATATCACATCTGTGAATAAAACTCACTGGGACTAAAGCTAGAATCTAAAGGTGTTCTGTGAGGACTGACACATCTCTAGCCCTGTCCTCCCTGGAACCCACCCCTGGCCACTTCCCATCACATGCTTAGCTCTGGCCACCCTGGTTTCATGCTCCCTTGAACACACCCGCACCTTTGAACCTGCTGTGCCCTCTGCCTAGAATTTTAGATATTCTCAAGGTTGCCTTTCTTTCCTCCTTTAGGACTTTGGTCAAATCTCATGACATTGTAGTATCAACATCCTGCCATGTTCCAACGCCTCTCCTTCATCTTCCTCCAGGGGACTTATCAGGACCTGATTTTAGATAGATGGATAGATAGATAGATACATAAATAGATAGAGATATAGCTATATAGATTGTATATAGATATTTATATCTATACACACATTTATATACACACATGTTATATGTATATATATGCACACATATGTTCACACCTATACACATATCTGTATATGTGTGTGTTCATTGCTTATTATTTAATATTTAAAATCTGTCTTCCTTTATAAAATATGAGCTCCTCGAAGGCAGGGGTTCTGTCTCATTTCTGCTTGGTTCATAGTAGGTGCTTAATTAGCATTTGTTGAAGGAATGAATAAGCTTGCTCAGCAGTGCCTCCTAAGGGACTGGCCACTTACAAGACACTTTCAAGGACACTTTTTCATAGCCCTCCACACCTGGGAGATCTTGCCAGTCCCTGTATATCCTTTAAGCGAAGTGAGCCTTTCTCCTGGTGTCCTGCTCTTCTAAGTGAAGATGGATTGGGGATGCTCTGAGCACCATAAAATCCTCTGTGAAGAAAGGCTTCATCTTCCATGCTTGCCCTGCTCGACAGGAGAAAACTGCTTTGAGGAGTGGTTCTCGGAATGAGATTCCTTGCCACCTTCACCCCACCAGCAACATCACCTTCCCCAGGGAGGGTCCCTAAAATGGCAAGCCCTCCAGGTGACTCCAGGGAACACTAAAATTTGAGAACCACTGGCCTAAAGCATTATCTTGAGAAAGACTTTGAGACTCAATCTGTGGCCAGTGGGAAAAGGGGTCAGTGCCCACTAGAAATGCAGGCAGAGGGCGCTGGAGAGAGGCAGGTGGTCTGTCTGCCCTGCAGAACTTGATAAACCGTACTCTTTTCTACTCTGACATTTGCTATCACACCCTAGTTTGACTTGCAGCAGGTTAATACTTGAAAGGGTGTCTTTCTCTTAGTACCTCTTTCTAATTAGCAGGGCATATGCAGATACCAGCTGCCTGAAATCACTTTGTAATGAGGTAGGGCCAGAAACAAAGTAAACACAACACTTAAATGATATGGTTCCACTTCCACGTCCTTACAAGGCCCCTTCCTTACAGTTCTCTCTCCGTCTTATGGCCCTTCTGGTCACCGACCCCCCTGCATTACCACGCATACCAGCCAGGTGTGCCAGGTACCGCAGCCCTCTCCCAGACCCCAGTTCTGGAGGGTGCAGCAAGCAGAGAGGTCACTGACGCCCTGTCCTGCTCCATCTTGGGCCTCATCCTCTTACCTGGTCCTTACTCTGCTTAAATCTGTGGCTTCCTGCGGCTCTGGACCTTGTCTCACAGGCTCTGGACCTTGTCTCTCTGGATCCTTTTCTCAGGATCTTTGAAAATCGGGTTAAGTATAATTGCTTGTGATTGGTATCATGGAGCCTTGTTTTACACTCCAAGCACTTTTCTCCTGACTGCCCTGTGTGTTTCTGATTTCTCATTGAATCCACGGTTGAGAAAACACACTGCTTGTGGGCATTTGTAAGGAAAGTAGGTCAGGACTTTATTGATCAGGAAGATTCTCTTTAAAAATGCTGATTCCGGGGGCCAATTGGGCTTGGCTTGTATACTTTCCATTCACAACACTTTTTCTGGGCACCAGTATGATTGTAGGATTAACATTTTTATAACAAATCACCATTCCTTGTCTCCTACAAATGTAATATATGTTAAAGAAGCTCTTTAAAACTAGTTTTCAGAGAAAGAAATTTTCATTACATTTTTTTGGGTAAAATATTTGGGAGCGTACATCAAGTAGAGCTGACAATATATTCCCTAACATATAGAGAAAAGCAAGAGTGATATCTACCTTCTTCAGCTTTTAGGGAACAAGTCTTCAGATCGTCTATTGATTTTTAAACATGTTCATTATTTAAAAGTAGCGGCATGGCTATAAATTGTAATGACCCACTATAGAGAAGGGGCTTCAGAAAACCTGTAGTGGATAAATACCAATTAGGAGCATAGGGAGAGATTGTTTAAATTGTCATTTTTTAAAGGATTTTATATGTCTTAAAATAATCTTTTTATATTATCACTGATTTCATTCCATACTTGATTAAAATTACCCCACTAAATGAGCCATGCAAATTAGCAGTGAATTATGCTCAAATATCCAAAAGCAATTATGTTGGTGAATATGTTCGTATTTTAATAAAATATAGATGATAGCAGGGTTAATATTTTAGATTATGCATGTCATGATATGACTTGAAATATGGAAAAAATGGGCATAATAAGATGTGAGCTAAATCTTCATGATTATTCCAGAAGGAAGATTAATGGCCAGACATTTTAAGTAGTCATGCGTTGAGGTATATTTAACAGAGAACTAGAAAAATAGTTCCTCAAGATGTTCTTGAATATTTGGAGAGTTTATGTTTTCTCAAATTTTAAACGCTTGAAAACTAAGAAATCTTAATTTATTTTTTTAACCGAAAGAATGTTAACTTCCAAACTCCTTTTTTTCTGAATGCAAACATGCTGCTAGCATTCGCCAACCCTCTGCTTTACTTTTGTGAAAAGCATTTTCTGTATCATTTTGAACCTTCTTGCCTTACCACTCAGCACTAAATAATTAGGGTATTACGATATAAACCTGGGCCATCTGGCTAAAAAATTAAATGCACAAATCAAATATCAAAGGTTCAAAGTCAATAGCATCTTTTATCTCTGTATGTAAATATACCAGGATTAATCAAATCAGTATCATCTAGTCCTTTCTTGCTCAGAAAACACCACAGATGATGCTAAACAATTAGTCCCTATTTCCACAAATGAGAAGACTGAAATAACAGTTGTTCATCAGAATAAAATTTCGGAAGCTCTGCAAACAATCAAGATACTGCCTAGTCCTTAATTATCCCCCTTTAAGAACACATTATAAACTCTGCTGACTCACGAGGGAAAGTGGATTTCACCACTTTAATGCTTCAAAATTACCTCCTCAAGTGACTATCAGAAACCATTCCATTAAGCCAATTTTGGTGGTCAGATTGAATTGTCGGGAATGAACACTCCCAAACGACGAGCATCCAATTCACAAATACTAAAGTGTATCTAACAAGTCACTAAAACGGACACCAAACTGGACCTGCTTCCAGCTCCTGGAGATTATAATAAAACATCTGATCTGTTAGCATACACTTCAGTCAACAACAGACAGAAGGCAACCTGATGCATACCGTACAGGTGATTTTCAGGTAAAGCCGATTTAATCTCTTTGGTGATGTTCTTAGACACAGATCCATCTAAAAGAAAGTAATTCAATCAGCTGGTCCTAGTGTTTTTCCTCAGAACAATTTCCTTGATACTTTTCTATCTTTATGGGATATTTTGAGATTTGCAGAGTATGGAAAGGGTGTAGGTAACACTGGGGAATTTACATAAGATTATAGCCTTTGAAAAGGAGGCTTTAAAGATATTTGTCTACTCGTGCCCAAAATAGCCATGATATTTTGTTTGACTGCTTGGAATAAAGCATTTCATAAGGGAAATTTAAATCCAATCCAATCCAAGCAAAGCAAAACAGCAAATAGTTATGATCCTATGAAAGACATGGCACTGCAGACTGCACCAAGAAGCAAAAAACGCAGCTTCTGGGAGTTTACAACCTAAGTTGGTGAAACAAGGCAAAGATTCTGACTATTTAACTAAAAGTACTAGGTTAATAATTGGAGCAAAATTCCAAAAATTATTACAACCAGTCATTTCTGTGAATTAGAATGTGCAATACCAGTAAAATGCTCACACATGCATTTATTTTTTCATGTTTTATTCATTTAGCCGGGTTAGAATTGTCTGAGTGATGTTCCCGTCTCTGTGCTGTGTGCTTTATTCAGTGAGGTGAATTATATGGAATTAATGAGAACTTGCAGTGTGGCCAAATGGGCTGTGAACTGTGCCCTCTGGGAGGTGCCTTCGCATGGACAAGGGGGTGGGTGGAGCCCCAGAGCCACGTGGTGGCCCCTGAATCAGGATGTGTGATGGAGGACATGGTTATACGGTCTGTCCCCCTGCATCCTACAACTCTCTTACAAAGAGAATGCTCCAGCCTCTGTCAACTCTCTCCCACAGCCTCACACGCAGTCAAGAAACTCAACATATAAATGGCTGACCACGTGATGGGGATGGCACGTGTTTGGGAAGAACCATGACTCCAGCTGTCTCTGCCCTTGGCGTTCCATCAGAATGCCATCACAGGGCTTCCCTGGTGGCGCAGTGGTTGAGAGTCCGCCTGCCGATGCAGGGGACACGGGTTCGTGCCCCCGTCTGGGAGGATCCCACATGCCGCGGAGCGGGTGGGCCCGTGAGCCATGGCTGCTGAGCCTGCACGTCCAGAGCCTGTGCTCCGCAACGGGAGAGGCCACCAGCAGTGAGAGGCCAGCGTACCGCAAAATAAATAAATAAATAAATAAAAATAAAAAGAATGCCATCACAGACCCTGGCATGTATAGGTCCCGGTGGGTTGCCTGTGAAGATGATGGTGATATCAGGGTGCTGAGTATATGATGAAGACATATTAGTGAATGTCCCCCACTAAAAAGCTTACGTCCTTACAATTTTTCTCCTGCGCTTCTTAGATTTTCTTGTTCAACAGACTCTTTGCCATCACATTTTCTCATCTAAGCCCATTCTCTACTTTTAATAGACTCATTTGATAAGAACTATCATCTTAACCACAAATTCCATTAAAAATGTATGTGTGGTTATAGGAAGAAGCAACAAAATAAAAAGACATTTTGACTTTAAGGTACAACTGACGACTGTCTACCAATGAATCTGTCTTTCTGTCAGTCTAGTCAGTGTTTGGTAGGAGATATGGATAACTTGAACAATAAAGTTAGGGAACCATAAAGAACTGAGGGGTCGTATGATCATTTTCCCTTAAAAAGAGGAAGAATCTGGCCCTAAGGAGGTTCATATCATGTGAAAAGCAAATTTATAATGTTGTATAGGATAGAATACAAGTATCTGAGTCCCAACTCAGCACTCATTCTTAAATTAAGGATAATTATTTACTAGCTTATATATTTCAATACTAACTCTACTTTTATGAAACTGTTGACTTAACGGAAATATCCCAAAAGAAAATTCAGTAAGTCAATTTTTTACATGAATGATCATTGTAAACTAAAAATTCATGAATTAGTTAGTGTCTTCTTAGCCAAGAACCTTAATTCAGGGCCGCAGGAATGGCATATAA
>NW_006796769.1:2757723-2822180 GCF_000442215.2 Lipotes vexillifer | reverse complement strand
CGTGCCCCGGTCCGGGAAGATCCCACATGCCGCGGAGCGGCTGGGCCCGTGAGCCATGGCCGCTGAGCCTGCGCATCCGGAGCCTGTGCTCCGTGACGGGAGAGGCCACAACAGTGAGAGGCCCGCATACCACACACACACACAAAAAAAACATTTAGGAGACTTTCTGTAATACACAGATAAGACTTAATGGAAGCAGGTGATTTTATTTCTAAACTGTGGTAAAAAACACATAATGAGATCCATGCTCTTACCAAATGTTTGAGTGTGCAGTGTAGCACGGGTAGCTACAAGCATAGCGATGTACAGCAGGTCTCCAGAACTTTCTCTTGTGACTAAATCTTCAACCTTATTGAACAGAAACTCCCCCAGTCCCTGGCATTCACCTGTCTACTTTCTGGGTGTTTATCCAAATTATCCTCATTTTTGACCATGGAAGTTTTAGCATTTTTCATTCTGAGTTCCGAATATTAAAGCACACTCAATTATAACAACATGGCTCAGAAGGAAAGGTAACCAGGGGAAAGGAACTGGACGTGTAATCACATGGCTACCAACTCCTAGAAAGAGAAAAAAGGTCCAGAGTTTGACATCATTCCGTTGAGTAGAATGAAGAAAAAAATTTGAAAAAGGTTCTGGGTTGTAAAAAGAGCTATACCCAATTTTACAAGATAAATAAGATCTTATAGACCGTTAAATCTGAAGGCTGTGGAGGAAACAGCTCCAAGTTGTCACTTTACTTTCCAAATCAATTCAATAAGCAGAAAACCATGATCTTGACATGTTGTGGGAAATCCATGAATTTCAATTAGTCTTCTAAATAATTTACAAGTGTTCATGTGAAAAACAAAATAATGATTAATCCAGTAAAATGGCAGCTTATCATAACAGGTTAATAGCAATTAGGATAATATTAATATCCATGACTCTATGAGGAGATACAGATTTTTCCAGGTACTAATTAAAGACATAATTGTTACAACAATTACAGCTGTGTAATTACGTTTATTCCAAGAAGTAAGACAGCCTGGTAATTTCAATTTAATATTGTTTACAAATTATTACAAGCTTTCAGACAACTAGAAATCTATATTATACCTGTAAGGCAAACATGGGCCCTGTGTGGGAAACTTGGGAACTCTTATACTAGGAGGACAGAACTTAGAACCTTTTAGTACTTTGAATGTTCTAGAATGTGATAATACTTTGAATGTTAGTACTTTGTTAGTACTTTGAATGTTCTAGAATGTGATAATACCATCCTGTTTTATACAAAGTAGTGCTCGAATGTGATAGGATCATTCTCTTTGACAAAAAATCAAAGCATTGTAGTGGTGGGAAAGAGGAGGAAAAAAGAGGCCCTTGCAGGGGTTTGTAATGATCTTGCACCATGAACTGAGAATTATGATTTTTCAGCCCCAGGGTAAAGAGAGCCGGTATTTGGCTACAGTCTCGACTTCACACATTGAGCCGAAGAGCCTACCCACTGGGTGAGTGTGTTCACTGGGGGACTCTCCCTTTCAGCACTTAGTGCTAAGATTTTCTTAAAAATATTCCTGAGAGCTGGATATGGAATCATGCATAGGAAGGAGGACCTGGGTGGCGTTACATCATTACCAATTACAGAGACATGGATCAGCTGTTTTAAGACAGGCAGGTCGCTTTGCATTTAAACATCATTGACTTCACAGCAGTTTTCCTTCTTGATGAATTTTTTTTTCTTACTAGTCCATCACCATGCAACATTATTACATAATTATCGACTATACTCCCCACACTGTACATTTTATACCCGTGACTCGTTTATTTTGCAATGGGAAGTTTGTACCTCTTATTCTCCCTCACCTATTTCTTCTCCCCCTTTATGGTGACCACCACTTTGTTCTCTGCACGTTGTCTGTTTCTGTTTTGCTACATTTGTTTTGTCTTTCAGATTTCACATATACGTAAAATCAGATGGTACTTGTCTTCTCTTTCTGACTTATTTCACTTCCATAAGACCCTCTAGGTCCATCCATGTTGTTACAGATGGCATTATTTCATTCTTTTCTATTGCTTAGTAATATTCTGTTTTACATATGTACCATATCTTCTTTATCCATTCATCTGTCAATGGGCACTTAGGCTGCTTCAATATCTTGGCCCTTCTTGATGAACTTTGTCTTAGCAATTTGCTAAAAAGTGTAAGAAATGAAGGAAAGCTACTTTAGATTCCCTGAGCAGTGCAGGCCACTGTCTGCACCTTAGCCACCCTAGCTGACGTTTACGATACAAGCATAGACCCTGGGTTTGAGGGTACATATACAAGCAAATGGCTGCGACTGGAGACGGAAACCAAAAACAAACTTGGAAAGTGTCTCCTTTCCGCCTAGGAACTTTAAGATCAGCTGCTTCATCTCCCTCCTGAAGGTCATTCATTCATTCATCCACTAACTTGGTCATTCCATTCTTCCAAAGACCTTGTAAGAGGAAATCAGTCCCACCACATCCCTCTGAAGTGGACATTTACAGGAGTAGTTATAGATCTAGAGATCTACTTAGAGTTTATAGAGCACTTTCACATCCATAGAGCACTCTCACTTCTAAGTATTTGTGTAAAGGGTGCATGATAAATACATATAACAAATGTACTTACAATTTTATTTAACGTAACTTTCCAATAACAATTTGTGGCAGATATTATCGTCATGCCCATTTTACATGTGAGAAAACAGAGGTTCAGAAGGGTGAGTGGCTAGACTATGAAAACACAGATCACACACATCATTTGAGAACTCAAACCCAGGTTGTCTGATTTCAAATCCCAAGGTATTTTACCTATATATCACACTCTTCCTGAAGTAGGGAGATACTGTGACATGTGTCTGCTAGTGTGTGCTGTTATTTTTTAAAGTAATTTATACAACTTTAATAGGAAATGGAATAAAAGTTATGAAATACTACCATTCAATTGTTTATGCATATACTTTAATAGTCTAAATTATAGACAACATTTTCAGCCACTTGCTAAATAAAGCACAGCTAACTAGGGATGCTGAATAATTCTGTTAGTCTTTGAGTAAATCCTTTGTAGAGTAAAATAGTGAAAACTCAAAATTTTCTAGTAAGGCATTTAGTATTTGTCTGTTTAGTATTTATCAAAAATGTTACAATAGCCATGGTTAATAACAGTGTAAGCATTTACAGGATACCATTGAAGGTCCATTATTAGTACATTAAATGAAAGTATCAGAGAACTGCTTACTGTTATTTTAAAACATAACAATTAAATTGCATTGGCTCATCTGCCTTGTTACAAATCCATATCTATGGTCAGAACTCTGATATGCCTTGTGAATCAATGTTGCAAAACCCATTTTAGGAGGAAATGCACATCTAGATAACTAAAACAGAAAACAAGTTGTGTACCTACTGGGTTTAGCTTCAAAAGTGTGGTGATGATGATGGAGATGACGACAGTGATGCCTAGGACACCAAGAGCCAAGCACAAAGCGTGTGTTTTTTTTTGTTTTTTTTTTTAAGCGTGTGCTTTTTATGTTTCTGCACTACAATGTAATTATACATTGCAATAGCAACCTATCAATAATAATATCAATAACCTATCAAAGGTTTCTCTGAGCCTATATAACAGAGGTATTGTGAATTTTTTTGTCAGTTGATTTGTTTTAATCTTCTGATATCTATCTATCTTTGAAAGAAAACACCCAAATGTCTTCATTTCAAGAATCAAGGCCATTGGAAATAACTACTAACTAAAGTGAGTTTGGGTTTTTAGAAACAAGAGGGTCACAAATGGATCTGAAAGTGTCAGAGCCCTGATTAATGTGTATTACCAAGGGGAAGATCCAATCTGAAAAGGCTACATGCTGTTTGATTCCAAGTATATGACATTCTGGAAAAGGCAAAACTATAGAGACAGTAAAAAGATCAAGGGTTGCCAGGGGTTGTGGGCTGGGAGGAAGGGGGAGTATGAACAGGCAGAAAACAGAAGATTTTTAGGGCAGTGAAATACTTCTATGTGATAACTACAGCGATGGATACTTATTGTACCTTTTCCAAACCCATAGAATGTACGACACCAAGAGGGACCCCTAATGTAAACTGTGGACTCTGGGGGATGTGATGTGTCAGTGTATGTACACGATTGTAACAAATGCACCATCTGGTGGGGGGGGTGTTGATATCGGGGGACCCTGTGTGTGTGTGTTGGGGCAGGGGGTGCATGGGACACCTCTGTACCTCCCTCTCAGTTTCGTTGTAAACCCCAAACTATATTAGAAAAATAGAGTCTTAAAAACAATTTCAGAAATTGGGGAGTATGTTTTCACGGAATTAACCAGGATGAGAAGAGGAGTGATATTCAACAATGACATTCATGGTATTAATAGCCAGGGTAGTTCTGAGGAGTCTGTGATACTCTATGGCATTTTCTACAGAAAGTCTCGTGGGCTCTTGAGGTATCTGGTTCCCTCGCCCTACGTAAATGTTTGTTGGCAATGTCTGGAAGCCACTATTTCATCATTGTATTGTTGTCTTTATTTTTTGTAGAATAGAGTGTTTGGTATTATGTTTTCATTGAAATTTGTGGACATCTTACCTTGTTTGACAGAATCATTGAGTCAAAGACATTTCCTGAGATCTTCTGAAAAGCAAAGTATTATGTCCCTCATTTGTCTTCTGTCTGCAGTGACATTTCCCAGCTAATTGCATTATGTCAATCTTATGAACTTTACTAAAATGCTTTCAGTCCCTTTACCTACATTTTCGAGCCAGTTCATATCATTCTGCCTCAGATAACTCAGATAGACCGTTCATGTAATGTTTAATTTCACTTTAATTTCAAGACGAATGAAAGTATCTAGTTAAGGTGATACATGAAATCTTAAACCTTGAAAGGCAAGCTAGGTAAATATAATAAAACTGATGTTAAATTCTTAGGACCTAGAAATTGAGAGAGTTCATAATTTAAGCTGCTAACTGCATTAATGTCCACCCAATAAATTATAAGGAACGTGGAGTTCTACATAATCAGTTATGTTAATAAATTATTAAGCACAGTAGTTGTATTAAAATTAAATGCAATCAGATGGTTAGCTTTTCAAATGTTTTAGTTATAATTCTATTGAATATTCTGAGACTTACATGATTATTTATATCATAAAGACTTGTTTTAGAATTTGATTGAATGATAGATAAGGCATAATCACGGCCGGCTTCCTGTCATTTATTCCTTTCGTGGAGTCCTTGAAGTTGGTCTTCTGAACCCACTGTACTAATGGAATTCTTCTCTCCTCATTAGCAGGAATTTTCTAAGGACCAATTCAATGGTTATTTCCTGTCTGCATCTCTTGATGCCAACGCACAATCCGACCATCGTGAACACTCTTGTGTTCATGAAGCCCTTTTCTCCCTCAGGGCACATTGCATCGCAGTACTATTAGGTGTTGCTGCTAATTTCAGGTCAACAAATAGTTATCCTGTAAGACTGAAGCAGCACAAAATTAAAGACTGTATGGTCTGTGCCTTTGAAGAATTTAAAGTCTAACAGAGGGACACGTGATAGCATAGATACTCAATAAATATCTATTGAGGGAATAAATCATTCATGAATGAAGAATGAACTGATGACAGATAAGTGTCAGAGGGGCTGCAAATAAAAAGGAATATAAGAAAATGAAGACATTCATCACATGACAGCTCAGTTCACTCGTGCACTAGTGGGATTTTCAGGAGAAAAGAGGACAGCGCCATACGTCAGGGCAGATGGTACTCTTTTCTGCACTTACTTTACCGTCAGGAGGAACTTTGCGTTTCAACAGTGGGAATTTTACTGTAATATTTAGTTACAAATATTGCTCTTTTTATCTGTAACACACATTCCCCTCCTTTCTCAAGACACGATTGCGTCCAATGAATCGCAGTAGAGATAGGAGAGTGCGATTGGGGACTTCTCCGATTCCTTCCACCAGACTCCCCCACCCAGCCCCCGTGCCCACCTGTCCTCCGTTCATCCACGTCGCTGTGACCTTCAGTGGGCCTCTGGGTCCTGGCCTCCTGCACGTTCTCAGGAAGGCAGTGCTGCCTCTTCGTGCTCTACCTTCAGAAGGTACAGGCCCTCCTCCTAACATCTTTCTACCCGACGTACTCCTTTACATGGACTCACATTGCTCTCAGCTTTAAAATCACCCTTTGACCCAGACTCCTTCACCAGCGACCGCCTTGCCTACTGACTACATTTAAACATCTTGGAAAGTGTGTGTCCTGGCTTGTTTAGTGCCCTAATCTCCAGCTTTCCATCACTGTGTTACTCTTACTAAGGGGGCCCTGATCTGTCTATTGCCAAAGGCATTGGAATTCAGTCATCATATTATTTATTGCCTCACCATCACTCCATCCATTTTGAACACTTCTCTTTCCTTCACTTCTGGGACACATTCCTATGACCTTCTTTTTTCCTCTCTAGTTGCTCGTGTCCTTTACTGGTTGTTCCCTCTGTCCTGACTGGCCTTGGATCCTCTCTACTCGGTAGAAAGATGTTTGGTCTTCAGACTATCCTTGAGAAAACTAGCCCTAAAATTTCCATTACCATCAACGTGCCAGGAATCCCCAAATGTTTATTCCAACCCTGACCTCCAAAAAGGGTATTAAACATTCAACTCAGCATCTCTACATAGATTATCATGGACACAGCAAAAATCAACACGTCCAAACCCTAAATGACCATTGCATCACGTGCATGCACACACACACACACACACACACACACACACACACACACACACACACACACACACACACACACACACACACACACACACACACACACACACACAGACACACACACGAAAATGGCTCCTTTTCCACTGCTGCGCGTCTTCGAAGACATCCCTGTTGAGCTAGTTGCCCAGGTCATGATTCTCCCTCTTATTCATTGTTTATACCTACCAGCACATCAGGTTTCCTCTATCGTCCTAATGTTTGGTTTTTTCTCTTCAGCCCCGTAGCCACTCCCTGTTCCAAGCCCACGGTGTTCTCTCAGCAGTGTGACCACTGCAGCTGCGGGCTGCATCCATCTTAACTCACTCTTAACACCATCCTCCCTGTGACCCCATCTCACACTCTCAAGGGTAGATCATTTTAAAATCACCCTTCTACCAATTAGCGTTTAATGCCTTGATGTTGCCCGTAACCTACAAGAGCAGACCCCCATCCACCTCTCCAGCCTGACCTTGGACCTCTCATCCCATTTTCCTGCTATTTTGTGTCTTTTTTCGGTTTCTCCAGCATGATCTACTTTTCCCGACCTGGGGCCTTTGTCAACACTGTCTAGAGCTCTTACTCTCTCTTCACCACGTGCCTTCCCTTCTTCTCCTGCCTCCCCACCTATTTTCCTATTCATCTCCAAAATAAACTCAACCAGGCCCCTGTAGTTTCCAGCGTTTCACGTCAGGGTCTAGGAGCCCTTATAGTTTCTAGTTTAATGTATCTTCCCTGGCAGACGATGAGCAGAAGTAATGATGTCCTGTTTTTTTACTGTGCCCCCAGGGGCTAGAAGATGGCCATGAGTGCAGTAATTATTCAGTAAGCATTTTGACTGAAGTGAGACAGATGCGTTTGCATCTGATATAATTTACCAAAGTATTGAATATTAACTCTCAGCTTATTTTTTTTCCCCACACTTAGTGACATTTTCCAATAGATTCGTACCCCTATAGAAGTGTGTCAGAGAATTAGAATAAGGTTGTCTGATTTACATTTATCTGATTAAGTAAAAATAGAAAAATTTCACACAATTGGACAGTCTATTACTTTTATTGATTTAGGATTTAAAAAGTCTCAATAAGGTATAAAAGGTGGTTAAAGAAAATATACTGAATATATATATATATATATATATATATATATATATATATATATATACACATTTTAAAGGGATCACTTGCCATATATATGTATGTATAGCAAGTGATCCCTTAAAATTTTGATCAGACCAATAAGCTCTGTGAATATGTAACATGTTGATGACCGTACGGGGAAACCACACAGAGGAGAATCCTTCTGAAGGAGATGGTGAGAAAAGGTGATGGAAGTAAGAAGATGGGACTTTCTCTTCTGGTGAGAGTCTTGGGAAGAAGTCAGAGATGAGAAATGGCATTTTGTGTTTGTGGCAGGCAAAATAAAAGCGTGGACAAAAGGTACGAATTTCAGTGTATTGAGAAATGAGGCTGGAAAGATGAGGGGAGATTTGGTAGGAGAACTTCTATGATGAAGGTGAAGGATTTGGGGTTATATGGAAGTCCTAGAAGTGTGTATGGCTATTCAGACAAGCAACGCCACGTGGAAGTGGTGATCACGACAGGCACTTCTAGTTATTAATTGGATTGGACAGGAAACAAGATGGAAATAGGACCAGCTGGTGTTATGGGGCCATTTAGTGAGGAGAAAGGAAAAAAAAAAAAAGCAGAATATACAATAATAGAGATTTTGGTTAACCATAAGAAAAAGGACCTTAAGAATGATGTGATTTAATCCTGGAATAAGCTTTCAAGGGAGACTCTGACATCTTGGCCCCCAGAGACCCGCCTGGAAGCAGATGCCTGCATGATGTGATTTTCTGGGAGCCTTTTGAGTCCTGAGCTTGGCATCCTGTCCAGTAAACCACTGTTGCCAAGGTAACTTGACAGGATGCCCCGGTCATCTCAGATTTCTAGAGCACTGGAATATCCCCAAAGGGCTAGCTGGGCAGAGCCTGAATAAGTAGGACTTGGCTGAGTGTGTGTGCCTTGAAATAGCTACAGTAATATGCCCAAAAACGTGCTAGCAATCATCACCAGTGACACAAATAACAGTATTGTGCAGACAGTATGGGGAAAACACTTATTTTTCTATTTCTCTTGAAATTCATTTCCTCCAAGAAAGTTAGAAATCAGAGAGGGATTTAGCCTGTTACATGCACGCTCCAACAACAACTTATATTCATAATAGTGTCCTCTGGGTGGAAGGCAATGCACTCTCTAAAGCAGCACCGAATTCATCGTAGAGTTTGTACACCCCTAATGGTTTGAAAAAGCATTTCCAAATAACAAAGGAGAAAAATAAATTATATAATTAGCAATCTCGGTGTGTTTTCTTATTAAGCATAATAGCTTTATATTAAAATCATCCATCTTCTGCTGTATTAGAGCCCTAACAATAATACATCCCTAAGAATGTCTGCTCGAATCATTTTGAATGTATCATTGGAATCCTACTTCTTGGTAAAATTAGTATTGTGTTTATTGGGTTCACATTTAAAATATATATTAAAAAATTAGTAAACTTAGATTTCGTGACTTTTATAAAAGGACTTTTTACAGTCCTCGTGGCAATCAAGGAAATGCCGTCAGAGCACTTCCATAATTCACCCAATGATCTCAATACTTCAGATACCACTGCAGACAGCTTGCAGGAAGGGGCGAGGTCCAGGTTCTATCATCTTTTCTCACATAGTCATGAGTTATTTGAGCATCTGGACATCAGGATGACTCCTGACATGTTTTCATCTCCACACGAAAATGTGTGGAAAATTTGTGAAAACTGTTTTGACTGCATTATCAACCTCTTTTTATCCCAATATAACTAAAGTGTCCAAAGTAAGTTTTAACACACACACTGTAATTATCCTTATTTTATATTTAGTTCTCCTTTCCCAGCACCTTGTTAAGCCTCTATTTAGGAGAAAAATATAGGAAATGATTGGGCAAACGTTCCTGTCCTCACTCTCCAACTTCGTCTTCACAGAAGTCAGAAAGCTATTTGTCTTTCTTATCTAAATAGCATCCATGCAGCTCTGATACAGGGATTCATCTTTTAATTATTTTTTACCCATTCCTTCAACTATTTTCCAACAGTATATATGTGGTGCTTTTATTACGAACACTATCAAAAATGGCAATGGAAACTACTAATTATTTTTCAAATCCACAGAGTCCATATCAGCTCCAGAATCAAGAGCCTCTTCTTCTGATTCCTGCCTTTGCTCCTATTGGTAAAATTAAGCAGTTAGGTTGTTCCCTAAGAAATTAGGAAAGGAACCCTGAGGTCCAGACAGGGATATGAGATAGCCAGATGATTCTTCACCCCGTTCCCGCAGTGACGGACAAGTCCCTGGACACAAAGAGGCCACCAGAACCTGGACTTCACATCAGTAAAAGGGAAACTCCCACCAAGTGTCAATGCATCCAGAGAGAAGTGACAGCAACAATCCTGCTGATAGAACAAAACACAACACACCGGACCTTAGCCTGGCTCTATCCCAGGAGCAGCTGCACAGCCTTCTTACCCCGGTCCTGCCCTGGTCACCATTTAGCTCATCCCACCTGTGGGTTTAGTCTTGATTCCTATTTACCACCAGGAGTTAGAACAGTGCTTCTCAGCCATGTTGCTCCAGTGAAACATCACAGAAGATGATGTAAAAATTACAGATTATAATTAGAAAAAGTGCCTCCACATGTAGATATGTCAGAAGATCAACAGGGATTCCCATGCAGGGACACGGTTGAGAGAACCGCCCTCTTGCCTGCCACATCAACCACCTTAGCCAGGGCCTGACACAATCCTGACAATCCAATCGTGATCCACTCCAGCCTCTCCAAACATATGGCTCCGCGTCTTCCCAGCCCAGCACACCTGTTCCCTAGAATCCCCCAGAGACTTGCTTAGATGCTTCCTTCCTTTCAAGAAGGACAGACAATTCTACTGAAATAGCATTAACTTTGAACCTGATTCCCTACCAGGCTTTGCAGAGCAATATAAATGGAATAACTCTTAAGGGGGGCGTATTATTATATTACATCCATGAGTGATATTTGAGAAGTCTAAAAGCTGCTGGTCCTCACATGTGGATACTGCTTTCAAATAATAGCTAAGAACCACAATCTCTCCTAATGCCTGTAAGCAAGTTTGGCACCTTTGGAAGTTAACATTAATAATATCTGTGAGACCTCTGGGCTGCTATTAGGTTATTGCTTCAGCGGAGTTGATTCATGCTGCTAGAACTGGCCCAGCAGAACAATTTTTTAGAAAATGATTTTATTTGAGCAAAGTTTTTTTTTTTTAAAGCATATTCAGGGCTCAGAACAGAGAGAGAGGTTGTGTGAGGTTTACTGCTACAAAAGGGTTTCCCTTAGGGTAGGAGTACTTACTCAGAGACATTGGACACCAGAAGCTCAGGGAAAACACCCAGAAACCACATGCAGACTTTTCTGCCTCTATTCCTGTGGAGAGATTCCTCAGCATCCATCACTCCTGCTGGGAGATCTCCCACCACAGTGGGTAAAGCAAGGCTGTGAAAGAATGACCGTTTTTCCATCTCTACTTTTCCACTCACAACTTCCTTGACCTTGGGCAAATTTCTTAACTCATCTAAGGCTCAGTTTTCTCCATTCTGCTAAATGTGTTGTGAATGTTACATTAGGTAGAGAACTGATGTGCTCAGCATCTAGCCTGGCATGTAGTCAGTGGTCCATAATTGTAGGTTTGTAATGATTCTATTTGCTATTCTCAGAGGGGTCCATAAGTCAACAGACATTGAGCGCTCCGATCCCCACTGAGTCCCAATCTGAGGGTCAGATTTTTTTAAATTAATTCATTCATTTTTTGGCTGCATTGGGTCTTCGTTGCAGTGTGTGGGCTTCTCACTGCTGTGGCTTCTCTTGGTGCGGAGCACAGGCTCTAGGCGCATGGGCTTCAGTAGTTGTGGCACGTGGGCTCAGTAGTTGTGGCTTGCGGGCTCTAGAGCGCAGGCTCAGCAGTTGTGGCGCAGGGGCTTAGTTGCTCTGCGGCATGCGGGATCTTACCAGACGAGAGCTTGAACCCATGTCCCCTGCATTGGCAGGTGGATTCTTAACCACTGCGCCACCAGGGAAGCCCTGAGGGTCAGATTTTATCTCCTATCACAACTTAAAATTCCTGTGGTGTCGTTCTAGTGGTGAGAGATTGTGAACATGTCAAAGTTCATTTCAGGTCCCAGCAAATCATCATGTCTTCTGCCCCCCAACCCCCATAAAAATAACAATAAATGTTCTTCTCAGAGGCAAGAACTCCAGCAATGCTCTGAGGAAGAAAGGTTGTTTACTTGAATCCCGGAACATAGGGTTGAGAATTAGAGGGACTACACAAGACATATCTTGAGCTGTTTATCAACAGTAACAAAGAATGAACTCTAAAAGTCTAGTTGCTACTCACTGGCCAGAGGTAGGGTCTGAGATCCCTCATATACATCCCTGATGGCAGGCATTTACCCAGGTCCACACTTCTCACAAAATGCTTGTCCCCTGTCTTTCCTAGTACAAGTTAGGGGGTGGCATTGTTGTCAGCTAGCCTTAGCTCATGATGGTAACCTTTACCTGGCACTAGCCGCAGCCTAGTGGCACCTCACCCTTGGCTGGGGCATTTCTTACAAACAAAGCAAAGATCTACGGAATGATTGTATGACACCCTACTTGAAAGGCTATTGCAAAATCTCATTGTCATGTTACCTTAGAGTGTTCATGAGAGCTTGGTGTTATTTCTAGTAGTACACCAGGAGGAAATCATAAAGGGAATGACAAAGAAAATTCTACATTTCCACATTTATACAATTCACATAAGATTGAACTTTGATATTTTTTCTAATTATACTTTTATTAAACTCTAAATGTGTGTTTTATCATATTTAATGTTCTATTATGGTCCTAAAATGCATTTAAAATATGTTGACCAAATGCATTTTCTTTTACAGACTTATGATAAAACTGATTTCTTTTTTTTCTTTTTACTTTTCCAACACAAATGCTCTACTTTGCGTTTGCTATATGAGATCATATTTCTGGTTTCTGGTTTACTTTGAACAGCAGATTTTCTGCTGCTTAAAGTAATATACAGAGTAACACACAAAGTAATTTTTGTGCACAGCAGGGTGCATGGGAACCAGGGACTTGGTTGGAATCAGAGAGATAGCAATTTGAATATTATTTCGGCTGCTCACTAGCTGATGTCATTTGAGAATTTTTTTAACCTCTCTCAACCATTTTCCTCATCTATCACATGGCAATATAAGACCCGTTTACAAAGTGTTTGAGAATCTTCAGTTGTCTGGTACCTGTGGCACTTAGTACTATAGGCAGCTCCAACCAGTAAGCTGATGGGTAATGTTTGGCTTAATGTTGGGGCTGAATATGAGCACTTGATCTTACTATTTTATGTTATTTACAAAATGAGAATGATATCCATCTTCATATATGCATACATACACGTTACATATACATTTATGTTTTATATAAAATATATATGCCCATTATATATCCATGTATATATAATATATAAAGTATGTATATATATAAATATATATTTTTCCCTCTTGGAGGTATTTCTGTTTCCAGAGGTGGGAAAGACCTACCAACCACCTGGCAACCAGTTAATTGCCATTTTTCACATAAAACAAATAATTATTTCCACTTTTCTGTTGAAATTGTACTTTGCAAATCTGAAAAAAAAATAATTTAGGTTCATTTGATACTGGAATCTTGTTTTATATGAAAAGGTTTCAGAGATTATTGTACCGCTTATTTTTTGCCTAAAAACCCCTTTATTCAATCTTTTAAACTGCATATAACCTTGTTTTTTATCCCCCCCCATTAGATAAAATTTGTCAATTGTTTCTTTCTAGAATTTACAACAAGACTTCTAAAGTATTAAGCATTCCTATCTCATGTTTGGTGAAAATTTGTTAAATGTTCCACATGATATATCTACACTATGCAGTACGTGACTCAGGTTCACTTTGGGATTTTGAATTAGTGTCCCAAATTCACGTTTCATACTATTTTCTAAGAACAGTTGATTTTATTTGAAGCAGATTCATGTTGCAATTTAATATTATGCCATGGCATTTTGTTGCCAAAATCAATAAAATTAGCTATTTACAATTTATTTAAAATAACTCACAGCCCCTATAGAACGGATGCTTGAATGGGTTTCCAAGGGGTGTGGGAGGAATCCCTGCAGCTCTGAAGTCAGCACTGTGGCCAGGAAAGGGAGGGGCTCAGCCCCACGGCGACCCCACACTTAGGGTTTGGGGAAGCACACAAGAGCGTTCCAGACAGAACCGTCTAGTGAAGAAACAGGTTTGAAAAAAAAAATCAAAAAGCATGTTTGGGGCTCACCAACCACATTTATAAATTGGCCTGTTGTGGACAAGGAAGTGAACAGTAAGAGATAAGGTGATTGTTGTTAAATTGGGTGCAGTCAGAGAAGAACTTGAAGTCAGACCAAGGTGTTTGAGTTTACTAGAGAGGAGCCCAGTGCAGGATTCTGGACAAGGATGTAACACAATCCGAATCCAGCTGTGAGGTGACTCACTCTATTATCCGTGAGCACTTGTATGTGGACAGGAAATCACCCAGCGAGGTCCTGAAGGTGTGGGCCCCCGTCTAGCGACTTGAGCACCCCCTGGAGCCTGTTGGAAATGCACATTCTCAGCCAGAGTGAATCAGAAACTCTGGGGTCCAGGCTCATAATTCTGCGTTTTTTTTTGTGTGTGTGGTACGCAGGCCTCTCACTGCTGTGGCCTCTCCCGTTGCGGAGCACAGGCTCCGGACGCGCAGGCTCAGCAGCCACGGCTCACGGGCCCAGCTGCTCCGCGGCATGTGGGATCTTCCCGGACCGGGGCACGAGGCCGCGTCCCCTGCATCGGCAGGCGGACTCTCAACCACTGCACCACCAGGGAAGCCCTTGACAGGTTATTTTTATCTTGGATGTTCCAAGAAAACGTGGGCTGGACAAAGCAGGAAAACTGTTCCTGATCAGCTGTAACGGGGCCCGGGAGTGACTCCCAGAGGCCCCGAGGCCCCGAGTCACACTGACGGTAAATAGATGGCCTAATGTGCAATCCTCAAACAGCATGAAGACCTCATCTAGGTTTCCCCAAAATACCTGTAAAAAGCTCTCAATCCGGTTAAGCAGACCAGCAGCAGCAGTACTGACAGCGGGCAATTATCAAATCCAGGTAGTCAGCGAAATGTCATTCTAATAAAAGAAAAAACTGCATTCATTGCAGGACTCGTGACAGGTGGTCAAAATCTACTGGAGTTCAGGGCTAGCTTTCAGCTCCGGGTGGAAAACTAGAGTAAAGATAAGTAGTTTGAGATAAGATTGATCAATGGATGGATGGAGGGAGGGAAAGTTGGCTATAGCTACTATTTATTCAGTATCCAAGATGGGCCAGGTATCATGTAATTTAATACTCACAGAATCTTGCAAAGTAGATAGCTCTATGTTATTTGATAGGAAAATTGTGCCTTAGAGAGATTGCATAATTTGATTATGCATTTTTGCAAATAGCAAAGCCAAGATTCAACCCCGCACCTCCTTTCCGGGTGGTGGTTTGAATAACCAGAGTTGATAGTAAAGTTGGGGAGGGAGGTATGAGTTAATCAGTGGACCCTAGAAAGAGCCACTTGGAACTCTGGAGTCAAGGAGGTTGGCAGTGTCCTGAAAAAGACAGTAAGAGCAAAAGTATTGGAATTATGACTCTTCATTTTATTAGTAGTAATATGGCTACAGTAGGTGAGGGGTGTTCTATAACTTCTGTCATATTAACATTTTAACAATGAGGTCGGGCTGGTTTTAGAGACACAAAGCGACAGGAGTATGACAAATCCTATAACTTGTACAAATCATTGGGAAAGAAGCACACAGTGTAATAAATGCAATATGGTGACAGGTGAAAGAGGTAAAGAATGGCTGAAGCAGCCATTCAAAACCAACGGTAGGCTCTGACATGTATGAACTGTCCCATTGCTTATAGTCACAAATCATCATGGGACATCTAAAACAATCTAATAGAAAAAGCAGCCGAGAAGGGCATAAGAAAGCTACGGCAGTATTAAGTCACAACAAAGAGTATTTGGGAACATCTCTAGAGCTTAACAAAGCACAGTGTGACGCCAGATAGGATGTTGGCTTGTCCACATCCTAGATCATCAAGCCTTGGCAAGGGCAGTTCAGTTCTCTGTCATTTCAGAATCTAATACATTTGTTGAATGTCACCGCATTCTATGTACCTAAATTAGAAGAGTTAGGTACTGTTTTATTTCAGTGGTTTCCACGAAACTATCAAAGGATCTCCACCCCAATACTCCCTGAAAAGGCACAATATTGAATGAGCAGATGCAACCGACAAGATTCTGTACATTTTCCGAAGGCTGACTTTATTGATTTAAAGTCAACTGTGCATTATGAGATGTACCTAGTGAAAAACAACTAAAAGTCTTTAGAATGAGACCAAAAACAAATTATAGAAATAGTGAAGGATTGGTGAAAGATGCCCGTCCTCACTTGGAATCAAGAAACATATACCACTACCATATATAAAATAGGTAATCAACAAGGACCTACTGTATAGCACAGGAAACTCTATTCAATACTCCGTAAAAACCTACATGGGAAAAGAATATGAAAAAGAATAGATATATGTGTATGTATAACTGAATCACTTCGCTGTACAGCAGAAACTAACACAACATTGTAAATCACCTATACTCCAGTATAAGATAAAAATGAAAAGAAAGAGACACTTTGAGAAAGTGAAGGTGGAGTTGGGGTTTCTGAAGCTGCCAAGGGGTTGAAGGAACACATGATGTTACTGACACAGCAAAGAAGAGGAAAAGTCAAAGGAATCTTACCAATACTGAAAAAGAACATTATTGAGCATTTGAAATAAAAATGTTATTGGGCAAGTAGTGACTAACGATCTTGCTGTTTCTGCACGAGGAGGATGTATATTTCTTAGCACATTCACGATTCTCCGTAATCGTGGAGTTCAAACTTTAAGCTTGAACTCTGGGTTAGAATTTATCTTTTTTACCCCCCAAAGTGGTTCTTAAAATTCTTCTCATTAAGAAAGTAGCAACAATAATGATAATTATATGAATAACAGTCACCAAACTCCTATTGGCCCCGAAGTCCCCTCTCCTGGGAAGGCTGCTCTGAGGTCTCCATGGCTGAGTGGAGCTGGCTTCCCCCTCCACACTGCCTGGCAGCCCAGCTCTCACTGTGCTTTTGTGCATCCTCTGCTGGTTGTTTACTTGTCTCCCACGTAGGCTGTAAACCTTTCCCAGGATCGGTCCCTAATGCGTAACAATGTGGCAGGCAGTATTTGTTTTAAAGCGAAGATGAACCCTTCTCAAAGTTGAGTCCAGCTTTGGCTGATCTGTATCCCTTTCTCTTCCTGGGGTTCTTTAAGCATTTATGGCTTCCAGCCACACATTTTAGTACTGACAGGCATACTGTTTGGTTCTGTTTGTTTTGGATTTTCACATGAACATCTTGAGGGCTGACATTCTTCAATAGAACCAACGCAGCTTACATCACTGTATCCCTGGTGCGGGCCCACTGAGTATTGGTCCATCAGTCCCACCCTGAGCAGTCAAGGAATGCTTGATGACCCATTGATTGAATTTAGGAAAGGTGTTAATGCCTCAAAAAGACGGCTTTTTGATTTTGATGTAATGGTTCAATTTTGGCAAAGCATTCAGGTTGCTGCCCAAGATTTCATCCACTTGTCCATTCTGAACTCTGAGCAGAGATGAATCGACAATTACCAAGAAAACATGTGGATTCACAATGATATATGGATGCACCTTTGAATTAATAAATATTCAGCCTTATGCAATTTTTAATTTCATCATATTTTAGTGCAGTAAAGATTTATATTTATTACAATAACCTAGAGACATCACAGACCTGGAAGTACTCTCTGGAACATTATGCTTAATATAGTTATAATGCTAAACTAAAATGTTATTATTCAAATTAGTTAAGGGCATGTCATATATTTTACCTCGTTTTATTGACCTTTGATTATTGACACATCTTATGGTAAATAACAGACTATGATACAAAACAGATAATTTACTTCACGTGTATTAGATAACGTCTGATTGTTCGCACTTCTGTTGCTTAAGAGATCAATTACCATTTGTTCTTATGCCTCTGTGGCCATTTTACCTGAACTATCTTCATTTCCTCAATATATAGTAGACTTTTTCCATGTTTATAGGCTTGTAGCTGGATGGCTTGGGGGGATTTGTGACTTATAGTTGCCCCTATTCTGTCCCAGCTAGTAGAAAACTCTGCTACCCCATGAGCAACTGGGTGTCAGGATGATGGTAATGTATTTTTCTATAAACATTGCTTGTAAGCACCATTTAAATGGTGAGAATAGCATTCTTGAAATGGGATCTGAAGACCTCCTAGGAGGCCTCCTGTTCTCTGTGACTAGATTTTAACTTTGTATTTTCATTTTATGATTATGCAACTCTATGTAACCATATACTGTATTATCAGCATGACCGCCTTATTTGTATTGTTTAAGATTCCACAGGCTATAAGTAGCACTACTTTAATATCCTCAGGCTAATGAGAAAAAGATAGACATGAACTTGTGATGTAAATGACACATCTGGGCCAAAGGAAGGCACATGATATCAGAGTGTTTCATATGAAAGAGATTTTTGCTGTAATTTTAATAGAGCTTCATCAGAGTATTATGGCCATGTTAAAGAATATTGATGGTAATAATAGTAATAATGATCATAATAATATTATTATTATTGATGATGACTTGTGCCAGAACAGTTTTGAGTGGTAATTTATTGTTACTTAAAATTCATCACATTAATGTATGTTCTTGAAGATTTTTATAAACAGGTTATTTTTTTTTTTTTATTTTTTTTTTCCTTGCGTTATGCGGGCCTCTCACTGTTGTGGCCTCTCCCATTTGCGGAGCACAGGCTCCGGACGCGCAGGCTCAGTGGCCATGGCTCACGGGCCCAGCCGCTCCGCGGCATGCGGGATCCTCCCGAAACGGGGCACGAACCCGCGTCTCCTGCATCGGCAGGCGGACTCTCAAGCACTGCGCCACCAGGGAAGCCCAACAGGTTATTTTTTAAAATGAAAAGATGTATATGAACATATACAGTTTTGTGTGCATTTGTTTTATATATATTTTATATTTGTATATAAGCTATAAGCATTCCTAGTTTGATATTTGCATGATTTTAAGATCACCATTTTTTAAACTTTTTTATTGAAGTATAATAGATTTCCAATATCATGTATTTCTGGTATACATCACAGTGATTCATTTACATATATATATATATATTCTTTTTCAAATTCTTTTCCCTTATAGCCTATTACATAATATTGAGTATAGTTCCCAATGCTATACAGTAGGTCTGTGTTGGTTATCAATTTCATATATAGTAGTGTGTATATGTTAATCCCAAACTCCTAATTTATCCTCCCCCCCACCTTTCCCCTTTGGTAACCATAAGTTTGTTTTCTATGTCTGTGAGTCTATTTCTGTTTTGGAAATAAGTTCATTTGTGTCTTTTTTTTTTTTAATTCCCCATATAAGTGATATCATGTCTTTGATATTTGTCTTTCCCTGTCTGACTTACTTCACTTAGTGTGATGATCTCTAGATCCATCCATGTTGCTGCATATGGCATTATTTCACTCTTTGTTATGGCTGAGTAATATTCCACCATATGTGTGTATATATACCACATTAGGATCATAATTTGAATGAAAACCTAATCAGTACAGAAATGTACTGTAAAACAAAACATTGAGAAATGTTTTGTTTTAGAAGAGGCTCATATTGCATCAGATTTATGAAACACTTGTCAGAAATGACTGGTTATAATAGAAACCTGACCCAAGTATCTGATTGTACCACGCACAGCTCTCCTTACATGAAGGTAATTAAAATTGCTAGCTGTGCTGTGCTGTGACCATTGTCTCAGGAGGAAAGAATGGCTATATCATTGAACTTTGTTTTGGAAACTTCCTGTACATTTTCTACTAATCCTCAACTCACTGAAATTTAGACCCCTGCTTTAAAAATACTGGCTATCCTTTAAGATCTCCATGATTTTGATGATCTCATGAATACACACAACAGAGAAAGGCGCATTAGAAAAATTCCAGTGCACTAATTCCATTTAACAAATGAGGAAAATTAGATCTAGAGAGAGATTAAGTTGCTTGAGATCAGTGGGCAGTTAGAATTGCTGTCCGGGATGTGAAGCAGGTTTCGTTAGTAATATGGATGAAGTTATTTATGAGATAGCAGTTATACTATTAAAGAACCCAGCATCAAAGTGAATTAGGTAATAGACAAACACAATTTTCTTGATTCAAACTTTATGTCACAACGATACCACTGCCACAGGCTGTTAGACAACCTACTTGTTTTCTCCATCTATGTATTTCTGTGGTTTTTAAGAACTAGTTTCTAGTTCTAGTTTTTTAGAACTAGAAAATCTAGATTCTAGATGATCTAGAACTTTCAGTACATCATTTGGAAGCTTTTTATTGAATTTGCTTCCTATGTTCAAGGTTTCAGAATCTTTATCTGGGCACCTCTGGTGTGTAAAGAGATCACTTCCTTTAATATTTCTTTGGACTATTACTTCTTAATACATTGCTAATTCAGCAGAGGGGGTATATAAACTCCCGGAAATCAGTTTATGCATTTTTTCCCCTCAGGGTAATTTCACTCACAGACAGATACAAGTTTGGAAGTGATTGGTTCAAGAACTTTTGTCAACATCAAAAAGGCTGTAGAATTCGAAGATTTTTCTCACAGGTTGCAAGATGATCTTTTAGTTGTTTCTTAAGCATAGCATTGGTTAAATCACATTGGACTAAATCAAATGCACAAGCCACGTTCTGCAGTGCTGGTGATGGGTGTGTGTGTCAGGCTGCTATGAACTGCAGCGTGTCTAACTCGCCATCGCCAGTCAGTCCACTGAGCTGGTTGTTTGTGTCTTTTTCTGGAACCAGCTGCACTGCCTTAAATGTGATGCAACAATACAGGAGGCTGAGATGGCTCATCTTCCACAGGTGTGACCTGAAGCTCTTAACTCCCAACAGTGCTTCTCTAACAGGAATGCACATACAGAGCAGGTGCGAATATCGTTAAAGCATAACTCTGGTTCAGCACCTCTGGGGTGAAATCTGAGGTTCCTGATGTGAGGCTACTCTGCGCCTACAATTTGAGCGTGAATATTTAAGACTGTGGAAAGTATTTGTTGAAGAGTGGATTATGAATGAGTAAATACGTGAAAGAACAAACAAGTAAATAAGTTACGAACCAAATGCAAAGTCTTAAACTATAAATATGTGTGTACAACAAAAAGCGATTTTTAAAATTTCACATAGAGTTTTTCCCATTTTTGAGAATTTATCAGGACAATTTCTAAAAGTGAGACATGTTTGCGCATTAGAAAGAGAAGCCTGTGTGTATATAGTAAGTGTGTTTATGTCCTTTCAGGAGTATCTATATTTCACAAGGATAGGTACACCTAAATTGATCATAGGCCTAATGATACTGATTTTCTATTTTCTGTCTGATGAGATTTAAATTTTGTGCCTCTATAATACTGCATTAACAGGGACAAAAATAAACACACTCGTGCAGTATTCCATTTAGTATCTAAAATAAGGCATTCCCCTTGGGCCATAAATCTCAGCTATAATTTAAAACGTGAATGTGTGTTAATAAAGCACTACATGGGTTTATTTGATCAACCATAACTTAAATAGCATGCAGCAGACATTCTAACTCTGTGTTGTGGTTGGCCACGAGTATGATGAAAAAAATCAATTATTTTGATTAAAACCCATTTTCTTAATATATAGGGAATATTTATTGATGTCTTTAAATTTGTCATTTTGAAGTGAAGCCAACATCTAGGTGATTCATGAATTACATCTAATCAATAAGTGAGTAAGCCAATGAATGTTTAATTATGACGACCATTGGTTGTACTTTGCCCGAACACTGTTCAGCTAGTAAAAATCTCACAAATGGCCTCAGTTAAGCTGGTTTCAGGCCAAATGGGCATTTTATGATTGACTTTTTAATGCCCTCTTCATCATATTGGGAATTAAGTCATCTATACAGTAGAGGTTTGAATACCACTAACGCAGTATAATTTTTTTAGGATTTATGTGACAGGTGTGAAAATAATGCTCTTTTTAACAGAACTAGAACGAAACATTGTCACTGAATGCAAATCAGGGCATCTACCTATTTCACAGCCACATGCACCTCTAACTGACGCTTGGAAGCCGACTTCCTGGGTAATTCTAGTTAATCAAGCACATCATTCATATGGTTGGAGCACTGCACAGTCTTTTCAATTAGACTCTCTCGTCGGCAGTAACCCTGGACTCTTCCTTTGACCTCAGCACTGGCCATTTACTTTCCTCTGCGTAGCCCAATGCAGACAACAAACCAACAGAAAGAGGGAAGAATATTTTAAGTGCGTATTTTTGAGAAAAATGTCCTAGAATGATTATTTTTGAATTAGGTAAATGGTAAAGCTCTCTGCACTTCTATCATTGAGGGCTCACAGTGGTGCAAAGTTGTTTTCTTTTAATTGGATAGACTTAAATATCTGCTGATCTTTACGAATGTCAAAACCATGAGAGACATCTGTCCTATGACACTGATAGCCAGTTGCCACCAGAAGTAGAGAAAACCCAGAGCAAAACTTACAGTGGGTGGACCTAGGAAGGAAGCGAGATGGAATGCACAGGAAGGAGAAGGCAGTGTTTGCCTTTGATTTTATAATATTCTTGGATTTTCTTTGTTATGGTAGGACTGTATTCTTTGGAACCTGATATCAAACTGTCACAATAGTTTTCAGAGGCCAATCTAGGTTTTGGCAAGCTTAAAGTTCATAATTTGGGGGGCATGCCAATAAAAAAAAGACAAAATTGTGAATATTATATTGTTTGAAAGTGAGTATTTTCTTTAGAATAAGACAAGAAAGCACTACAACTTACATGTTTAGAAAGCAAAAAAATACTATAATCATCAGAAATGTCAGAAAAAAATCTGAAAACAAAATTCCTAATCATTTTACCCCTCACATACCTGTAGCATATATTTTCCTACAGCTTTGGCTGAATACTGATTGATTACCTTTTCATGCGAGCATATGATTTTGTAATTTTTTTGTAGAGAAAATAGAAAGATCATTGGGACTTTTCTTAGTCAAATGCTTATTCAAACTTGTTTTATAAGTATTACTATTATGGATGAGTTGTATTCTGAAGTGAGGACTCGTTTTGGTAACGTCATGTATATTTTTAACACTGTGGTCATACTTGAGAAAACTTCCCTCAAGCGAATTTCACAGACTAGCATCTGGCTTTGTCCATATCAACCCCCTTTCCCTCTTCCACTGCTACCTGCCTTCAGGGGTGGCACTCAGAACACGGTCCATAACACCCCTGCCCTACACCGGGCTCTGTGACCCCCGCTGCGTTCTCGGAGCAGACTATACACATTGATTTGGGATGATGAGTGATAACTTAGTTATCGACAGAAGTGATGGAAACTGCATAAACAGGCTGAAATAAGAGATCTTGAACTTCCCTTTAGACTGATCCCAAAAGCCCCACGCCATGCCCAGCACCAGTGCTGAAGTACCCCAGAGGGAGGATGCAGTGGAAAGAGAGCGGCCTTTACCTGTTGAACTTAAAATATATTATTGTTGCAAAATTCCCCAGTCAGAGGATTATAGGCACATACTGTAAGGACAGTTTCCAGAGCCTCAAGGCACCTGTGTGACGGACGGGTTCTCGAGTTCAAGCTTCGTTAGCTTCGGGGAAATAATCCTCTCACGATCCGTGCAGGTAAATGCGAAGACATAAAAAGCATAAAATCATCCCCAACACGTCTTCTTGAAGAGGGAGGCTGAAGACGGTTTTCCTTTTTAGCAATTATGGGTGAGTGATGTGGAGCTGACGTGCTGGCTTATTGAATGTTCAGGTGTCTTGAGTGAATGCTTGACCTCAACTCTTTGGTTTAACCTTATAAAATGTGACTGTGCGTTCGAAGAAGGCTAAAGGCGTCGTATGTTTTGGGCTGTTACCTTTCACTTGCTAATATTATCTGAGAGCATATCTCTATATATCTCTATATATCTATATCTGTATTGCCTTCACACAGAGGACATTTCAGCACACATGCAATAAAACCTTACACAAATGTGACCTCCTTTACTATTTCTTTTTTTTTTTTTTGCTGCTCTCATGTTAGTAATATTAGTGTGTGCTAATATCAAAATAATTGATGATATGCTTTGGGAAACTAATTGGGCATGTTCAAATATTTCTCAAGAGTTTGGCATTCTGATAATTTTGTAAATCATATACAGAAATAATAAATATATCAATAGCTACCCTTTACTGGGCACCTTCTACTAGGTTTACAGACAAGGGAATCAAGGTTTACAGAAATCACCTGTGTACCTGAATCACACAGTAACCAAGTTATAGAGCTGGGATTCAGTGTCAGGTCAGAGGTGTGCTGCGTGAATGCTAGCTTGGAGAGTTTGGGGACATGGGATGGAATAGTAGAAAGCAAGTGAGTTGTAGAATCAGAGAGACACAGCTTCAAAAACCTGCTGCACTGCCGGATGGCCTTCACTTTCCTTACCTAGAAAATGTCCGCAGTGTTTATTTCACACATTGTCGGGAGAATTATATGAGAGCCTCCTGTCCAAATGACTCAACAAATGCTGCTTTTCTTTCTCCAAACTTATATGCTTAGTGAATGAGCATTTTTATCACAAAGAATTACCCAGATATTACCGTATTTTAGGAACTGGAAACTTCCAAGACCAAAAATTCCCATTGCCATAAGCATCAGACATTCTTGCTATTTTATATAGTGCTTCCAGCTTGTTCCTTTAAATTCTTTCTGGGGCAAGACTCATCTGCAGCAACAGTTTTATTAAACTCTCTGCTGAACTGCGGGATGGCCTTCACTTTCCTTACCTAGAAAATGTCCGCAGTGTTTATTTCACACATTGTCGGGAGAATTATATGAGAGCCTCCTGTCCAAATGACTCAACAAATGCTGCTTTTCTTTCTCCAAACTTATATGCTTAGTGAATGAGCATTTTTATCACAAAGAATTACCCAGATATTACCGTATTTTAGGAACTGGAAACTTCCAAGACCAAAAATTCCCATTGCCATAAGCATCAGACATTCTTGCTATTTTATATAGTGCTTCCAGCTTGTTCCTTTAAATTCTTTCTGGGGCAAGACTCATCTGCAGCAACAGTTTTATTAAACTCTGGGCTTAGAAATGTGCTCCACTTTCTGGGGTGGGAAAATATGCCGCCTGCTTTAGTTCATGTAATCTTTATTTCAAAAAAAATCCTGGTGAATTAGATATCATCCTGTCCTTTGATAAAAGTTGTTTTCTTCGCAGAAAGCTGAAGGGTCTTGACACAGTTAATCATGATGGAGCCAGGGTTCACATGTTCCCATCCCGTCCTGTCTGACTGAGAAACGAGGGCTCTCGAGTCTGGTCCAGCCCAACAGCCTCAAAGTTCTGTGGACGGTGTGCACATTCAGGGACTGAGAATCCAATTGCTGCAGATTCTCAGCGCTCACGGCTGCTTCAGCTGAACCCCAGCAAGTGCTGTCCCATCAGAATGTCTCCTGATGTAATTTCTATTTCTGTAGGCATTTAAAAGTGAGCTACTTTGCCGAGACTTTCCAGTGAAGGAGGCAAACGTCCCCCCGGCTGGCGCTCAGGGTCTCGGGAGCTCACATGCAGCCCAGTGTGGTCAGGGCTGCAGTGAGTTACCTTGTCTCAGTTTGGACCTGCGTGAGGGTCTCTCATCTCCCCCTCCGGCCTAGGCCACTATATGTATAGTTTTAAAAGCCCCAGTAGGTTAAGCATTTGTACCTTTTCCTCTTTGCCTAAGTCTACTCAGCTCCAGGACAGGTTCTGAGTGAGGCTGCGAGCCTGGAATCAGGATCCGCATGGCCCTCACCTCTGACCTCCAGGACAGGTGCCTCCGCTTTCCTCTTCCCAGTGGCTCGTCATCTTTATCCCCTCCGTTCCACCCTTCACCCTACAGCCCACGTCATGCTCTAGCACATCCCAGTTGGCTTCCAAGCCTATACTAGTCGCTGTTATGAACTGAATTGCTTTCCCTCAAAATCCGTATGTTGGAGCCTCCGCCCCCAGATGTGAGCATGTGGGGAGAGGACCCTTTAAGGAGCTGATGAAGGTTAACTGGGGTCAGAGGGGTGGAGCCCAAATCTGATAGGACCACAGGGTCCCTATAAGGAGAGGGAGGAACGGCCGAGGCGTGAGTGCGCAGAGAGCGTGGCAGGCGGACGCGGGCCGGGGCAGCTGTCTGTGTACACGCCGAGGAGGAGTGAGGCGTCGTGGAAGCCAGCTCTGCCGACCCCTTGGTCGCGGACGTCCAGCCTCCAGAACCGTGAGGAAATATTTTCCTGCGTTTAAGCTCGTATTTTGTGATCCTTTGTTTTGGCCGCCGAGCTAACACAGCCCCCGTTGGGTTTTAGCACTGGGGTGAAATGCCACCCTTCGTCTTCCCACAAAGGAACTTTCTAGTTCCAGTTTGCAAGGCTGTCCCCAGCCTAGGGGCTGATTCTGTGACCCCTCGGGTGCCTTTCTGTCCTCTGAGTGAGCCGAGACCCCTGAAACCTTTGTGGGTGCAGTTTCCGTGCTGTCTGTCCTGCTTCTGCTCCCCGTCTCAGCCCCCGCGGCTGGTCATGAGGCCTTCGCAGGTTTTCCTCATCAGGATGCTGGAGCCCCACCCCCAGCCACGGGGCCCCCAGGTGCATCCACAATAACCGCCCTTAAAAAGCCCCTCCCTCAATTAGAGTCATGTGTCTCCAAGACGCCAGGAGCTCCTTGAGGCCCCGGTGGACGTTCCATTGACATGTGTTTCCCATACTCCTGCTAGGGTCTGCTCAATGATAGATGCTCAAGAGGAGTCTGTTGAATTGATGGGCACAATTTTCCATCATTAGGAAGATTTCCCAAGTAGATTAAATTTACCAACCAGTAAGATACCTGGTTTCTTTGCAAAATGGATCTGTAACAATGTCACTTTTATTAAAAATAGAAGCGTATCCTTAGGGATTGTGATATTCTAGTTCTCAAGATGCTCCAAAAGAAAGCAGGACCCATATATCCAACAATAAGCTATAAAAGTAGATTATCAAATTACCTAATTCACCCTGAAACCAGGCCACACAAAATGCAACAACGACTTAGTGACTCAAAGAATTTGTGTAATTTTGGTGCCTTTGAGCTTTCACTTGATGAGCATAAGATAGTTGATAGTGCATAATGGGGCTTTGTTCATTAGAAGCAGTGTCCAATCCCTTTTCAGACTTCCAGTTGTGTGCATTTATGGTCTAAATGTGCATTTTTTGGTATTAAGCCCAAGAGTGTATGATCTAATGGGAACATTCTAGAATATGCTATCTTAGCAAAATAAAACCTAATATTTTTAATAGCATAAAACTTGGCAGGTTATCTTTGTTTTAAAACCTTTGAAATTAAGGACAATGACTTTCTATAAAGTCAACATTTAAGAAACCTCTCGTGAATTCATCATTCAACTGAATTTTTGTGGTTTGTTTATTTTGGTGGTGGTTTCTGAACCTGTCTTGAAGAAACCTGCAACCTTAACGCCGATCTTCGTTTTATTCTCGAGACCTTGATATTTGTCTTTTGAATTATTAAAAGTCAGACTTCTAACTTGCAGAATCCAATACACTGGTGATCAGCAGATAAAACGTACAGTTGGGCTATTAAGTTCCTTCTAAAATTGTTTCATGGGATTACATTAAGTATGACAGTTGTATGGGTTTATAAGAACTTTTTATCCTAAGAAAGAGAACTTTCAAGAAGAATGCACTTAATGGCATTGAGTTTTTAAATATAAAACTAAATGGTGTAGATATGCTTTTAATTACATGATAGAAATAATGTGTTGAATATTGAAATATGCATTTACGAACATAGGCCTTATTTCTAGAATAATCTTTCTCAGCTGCGTTTAGAAGTGCTCTTCATTTCACTTGCAAAGTTCTGCTTGCCGACGTGTAGGCTGGAACGTGATGCAGTGCTCCAGCCAGCACTAGCGTCCCGGCCTCTTTCTCTCTCAGCACACAATGAGATTAATACGCTACAGGATAGAGCACTTGACCTTGCTTGTATCACAAAGATCTCCTTAGACTATGCAGCTGGGCCATTATTAGCTCGGTTTTCTCCAGCTGGGCACTTGATGCAAGAGTTATGGCAAGGTCAGAAGGGGGAGTGAGCAAAGCGCTGTGTGTGTTACTTGAAATCTCTGATAATCTCCTAAATGACACTCCTTTTTAATTACGCATTTTGCACATGAACTTTGCATTAAGGTAAAAAAAAAAAAGTGTCCCTATGGAATGAATCGAGCATGTCTAGCAAGCTTGTTTGACAGTTCACCCAATTGAGTAATCACCGTCCTTTGAATTTGGATGTGAATCCTTGCCTAGAAGACCACGTTGCCAGGGTTCCACTAACAAGGACTTTGCACTCAGGTGTATGTAGCTGATGATCACATCTTACTTAGATTACTCTAAATGAATCTTGAGGCTTTGAAGTTGTCAGGTCAGGTATGATAAAAGTTTTTACAAGATGGTAAATATTTTATACAAATAATGTTATTTATCCATGTTACCCCATTTAGATAAAAGACCATTTGTTTCTAATTACATGATATCACGGAATAATAACTGTACCCCATTTTCCAATTTCTTTTGTGCTCTCAATTTCCCTGCCAGAAATTAGACTTCTTTGATAATCAGATAATAATCCTAACAAGCACCTTTTAAAGGAGTACATCCTGTCATTAAAAACACTATTTTCATAATTATAATTTTTGCCGAGTGGGCCCTTTTTATCTCATCCCACATAGGAGCACAGAGGAGACCTTATCTTTCTAATCCCTTCTTTGCACATATGAAGAGTCTGAGGCACATAGAAGCAAAATGCCTTTCCTGATAGCACAGGGACATTAGTCTGCTGACGTGAGACGAGAACCCCAGTCTCCCGATGCCCAGATCAAAACTGCTGCTTCCAGTCTAGTCTGTACATGTCCGTTACAAAGGTACGGCATCTTAACTGTGGGTCTAGAACAGTGTTCTTGCCTCCATATTCATGTTAGAATTACCTGGAGAGCTTGAAAGAAATTCCTTTGCCCTGTCCTACAGAGATTCTGATTTGGTTGGTTTAGGAGAAAGTCTGGGCATCGTTGCTGGTAGAAACACCACCTGGTGATTCTGATATGTAGGCATGGAGGAGAGCCCCGGGCTAGAATCGGCTTCATTCCAATCCTGTGCGCACCTCACCTAACCGGCGTGTAACTTAGACACAGGAGACGGTATCATGTCCTCGGACACATCCGGAAAGGACATTTGCCTTGTCTTCTGCGTTTATCTGTAAACGTTCTCGGGAAGGGATCACCTGGCAGTGAAAGGAGGGTGCTCTGTGGTCTCCCAGGAGTCTCTATCCTCACTCTGCAGCTGAAGGACAGTGGTCCCCAGAGCCAGCTCTTCCTTACTGATGGCACTGCCTTTAGGAGCTGGACCACTTTGAGTGGCTGGAAGGCTCTCTACAGATGCCATCGATTTCACCAGTTCAGTCATGGTTTTGGTGAATGCTCCACTTCAAATTAAGATACTTGGCCTGAGTGGAATCGTGCCTTAAAGTCAGGAGAGGATTTGTTTGTATAGGGTAGAGGTTGAAAGGTTCCTAAGGTCACTGTGTTCCAGAATGTTCCCTGCCTCCCTGAGGAGGAATACATTAGTGAATGTATTCTTCTTTGGCTTGATCTACTGAAGAGCATTTCAGTGCCTCCAGAGTTGGGTAGAAAGCTGAGAAGGGGCGTGTGGCCCTGATCACTGGCTGTGTTTATGCTTCGCAGGGAATTGGTACAACTTGCTGGTAGCTACTGAGGGCAGGAAGTGTGGAACCAGAACTGGGCTCACATCTCAATGCCACTGTCCCTGTTTACCTGATCTTGGCAATCTCTCTTTACCTTTCTAAATCTCGGTCTCCTCTGCAGAATAAGGATGGGGATGCTTACCTCCATGGCACCAGATTAGGGGTTTAGCAAGTGTGCGACGTAGTTCTTAACAGTAGCAATGATTAGAAGAAACATCTCCAGCGTCAGGAAACTACAGCCTGTGAGCCAGACCCGACCCCACTAGTTTTTGTAAACTGCTTTTACTGGATTGCAGGTGGACTCAGTTGTGAATGTACCGTCCACGGCTGCTTCCACGTGTCAACAGCAGAGCTGAGTCGTTGACAGGCAGTAGGGCCCCCCAAACCTAACATATTTACTATCAGGCCCCGTAAAGAAAAGGTTTGTTGAATAGATGATACTCTAGATCACTGCTATCACATTATTTAGTGGCAAAGAAATAATCATGAAAGTTAGTGTCTTAAAAAAAATCATATTGATTTAGCCCTGTTGTGAGTTCAGTAGCTTAAGTTATAATTATTGAATACTGATTGATAGAGAAGCAACAGGTCTCATTCCGAGCAAATTGTTCCAAAAAGACTTTGGCCGGGTCAGAAATAATTTTATTCTGTGGTTTATTGCAGAAAACCAGCTTTCAGCCATAAATAAGTGTTATTTCAGTTTGTGTGTATGGGGATGTCTGGTGTGTACATGCAAATTTGTGAACTCACATGTATTTCTGTGAATTCGGGAAAGAAGGGACAAGGAAGGATAGAGAACAGAAAACAAAGGAAAATATAATTAGTAGGTGGATTGAATGACAATGGAACAGCTGTTCATCGTAGCAAATTCAGATGCTGGATAACAGTCTAGGCAATTACATTGGTAGGTAGAGTAACAACCCTTCCCTCATCTGATGAGAGAGCAGGCTAGGTAGAGAGAGTTTTCAGGAATTTATTTTCATCTTTGAGAACAGTAGAAATTTGCACTTCAGCTTTGTTCAAATAATTTACAGCATCCTGTTATCAGATATTGTCCCTATAATGATTCCATTGGCAGCTTCAAACTTTTATACTTTCATTTAACAATATAAATGTCACTAAGTGTGCCGATAAATATTGACAGCCGCCCCCCCCCAAAAGGTCAGATTGATTCTGTAACTCACACACCTGTCCGATTCTAATGGCTTTTCAGGATTCTCTATGAACACCATAAACGGTCTCCCTAAGGAATTTTCCATTTTTCCTGCCTGTGAGTACCCCTTGATACAACTCAGTACTTGTGTTAGCTGTATGCAAGAAGCTATTTGCTTTAGGAACATGATAGAATCATGGAAACCACACACATCTCCTAGCTTTCTGTAGGATGTTTTAAGGTTGTGTGTTGTTTATACAAACAAAACACATGGAGGCTTTGTCTACGGGCATTTGTTATACAGTCTTTCTGACCAACTCTGATCCATTATCTGTCTTCGTAAAGATGCTGGTCCTACCGTTAACATCTGTTCCCACCACCCTCACTGGAAACCCAGTTTTCTTCTTTTCCCCCGGTGTACCCTTTGCAGGCATTTTCAGAAACTCGGATCCTGGCGTGTCACACAGCCGGCCCTTTGCCATCCACTCAGTGTGGGCTCTTCATTCCCCTTCTGTTGTGGTCCAGCTGCCCGAGGGGTAACTGCCTGCTTCCCTCTCATCCTCCTCTGTGGCCGCTCTCCACAACCAGAGTGAGAACCCCACGTGACAGCTCTGATCACGTGGCCCGTTTGCTCCAGTGCCTTCAACCACCCCCCTTGTCTAGCTCTCGAGGTTCCAGTCCTGGCTTCGAGCCCTCCTCCACCTGGTTCTGTCTGCTCTTTCCTAGGCCGACTGTTCAATTATCTTTATGAAAAGGATACCAGGCCCAATCAGAGCTAGCTTCTGCTAATATCAAGATACTTCTGCAGTATTTTTTCCCTTCTCACAGCATCGTCCCCATTCTTCAGGTCCTAACTCAGCTTTTCAACCACACAACCTCTTTTGGGTGCTCAACTTCCTAAGCTGAAGCGGCGTTTTCTCCAAACTGTAGTGGCATTTATCACACTGCACTGTAATTGCCCACCTTCTTGCCTGTGCCATCCATTAGGATGGTACGGTACAATTTCTGTGTCGTTCCCCTCTGTATTCTCAGTGTCCAAGCGGCATGTGGCACATACTGATGTCCAGTAACTTGCTGACCGAATGCCAGGATCGCTGGAACGGCGAGATAGGCGAGGACTCCCCTCCACAGAGACCATTCACGTCACGACCCTGTCTGCACGTGGGCCCTGCCACTCAGCCTCGGGTGTTCAGGGACACCTTCTACTTACATCTCCACCATGTTCTCGTTTAGGTTAACTAGTACTGGACCACAGATGCAAAGTTTTGATTTGCTCTGTTTTTATACCTGACTCCACAAGATTCTCACAGAAGCAAAACAGTGTTCTCGAGATCAGTTTTCACTGGTTATAAATGTAACTTCAGTAGGAGACATTTTCAAATCTAAGCATCCTACAATTAGTAATGAGGTGGTCATCAAAAACCTATCATACACACACCTTCAGAAGGCACTTAGCATATTTTTATGTAGCAAGTTTCTTGGCCTTGGCATTTTAATATATACAACTGAGGACCAGGTAGAGGACTTGGTCTACACAGAAGCTCAAAATAATGTCAGTGGAACGGGAATTATTTACCCAAATGTTTTATAGAAGTTAAAGCCAAACACAGACATTCTCCCAGGTGAGTTAGTATGTAAATTGTAATTTAAATAAGGAAGAACATACACAACGTGCAGGTCAACGTTAAAAGAACACTTCTATTTAACCGAGTCAGAACAAGTTGTCTTTCTGTGCTCTGTGAGCCTGGCGTCCTAGAAGCAAGTGTATCAGGGAATCATGAATTACTAGGGCTGGGACGTGTGGGAGAGGAGAGGCAGCCAAATGTGAATCCACGCCAATGTGTGAGCCTCCTTAGTGCTGATAATTTTTGGTTTTGTTCTCTGGGTCCTTTGATGTCCCTTGAGCCCAAGACCTCTAACAGAACATGCCAGTTGAGGCAGCAGGGATGTGTCTCTAACAGATCTACAGGGAAAGGCTTTATTACTGTCTTTGTTGACGCAGGTTTATATAATGCAGGTATCTTCTGTTATGTAACAGATAGAAATGGTGATGTTACATGGTAAATAGAAGGGAGTTTGGAGTCGTCAGAGGGATGTAGAAGGAAAATAGAGGGCTTGTTCAGTAAACGTACCTGTTCAAAATTTTAAGCCACCTGAGTTTATTGTTCCATAAATATTTTCTTAGAAATATGAAAGCGGCAAGAACATTAAATTGACTTCGGATTTCTTTCATTTTGCTGTTCAGTTTTATGGGGAAATAAATGCTTTGAAAACGTCAGGTAGAAACTAATGTCCTCTGGCATGAGAGCTAAAATATTTAGTAAATTCTGACCTTTCGATGGGACTATTTCCCTATGCTATATTTGTAAAATATAAATGCATATGTACATGTTTGTATGTACATATGTTCAAATATTTATAATTTACAAAAAATATATTAATATATTTATATATTAATATATTTATATAGAGGCAATTAGTTTCCTCTTTTCTGATCTAATTGTTAAACTTTATTTCCTCTGAGCAGTGCTTATAAAAGGAATTGTGTAACCTCATTTAAAAGCTACTACATCCATGTAGATTTACAATAGGTTTCAATTGATCATTTCCAAACCATAAAAGAGATCAACCATGCCATGAAACACGGTACTTGATTGATAAATGTTTGTGTCAAGAAATGATTCACAATAAATCCTCAATGGTTTGGGTTTTTTTTGGAGACTGTTCCTTGAAGGCATTGGTTCAGTACACTGTAGTGATTAAAAAGCATATAAATCCTCCGGATTCAATTAGAACAGTAGTGAAAGTGATTATACATATAAATTTATAGAAATCACATATACACATATAGCAACTGTGTGTGTATATATATATATACACATATATATATATATATATATATACACACACACACATACACACCCACACACACACCTCATATAAAACTTGTGTATTAGTACCTGGGATAGCTCAAGTTTTTCAACTTGTCAAATGTTTAGGACACTGAATCTTGGGTTACTCATTCAGTGCTCACAAAAACCTAAGAGGTAGGAAATTAGTTTTCCATTTTTAATGAGAAAAACTAGAGCAGTTACAAAAATCGCTCAGACGCTTGTCTAGTAAACTGCATTTCCTGGAGCTGAACCCAGCAATTTGTCTCTGAGGGCTGAGCTTTTAACAGTGCTACTATATTAGATTTAATTCTTTATCTATATTAAGAATTTAGAGGATTTCTTACAGAAAAGACATATCAGTGATTCTAGGATGTTTTCAGGCTTCTGATCAGTTAGCCAAATAAAAGATGCATATAAAATGTGTACATGCTGTATGCTTAGCAGGCAAAATTTTCACAAACTTAAAAATTTATGGAACTTCAGGGTCAAGTTACAGAACATTTCCCCCAGGAGACCCTCATGAGCTCTTCTTTGAATCTTAAATCCCAACTCAGGAGTAACCATTCTCCTGCCTTCTAACAGCATTGGTTAATTTTGCCTATTTTGGCATATTATATAAATGGTGAAACATAGATTTTGTGTCTTCATTTCTGGCTTCTTTCACTGAAGGTTGTGTTGGTGACATTCATCCAGGTGTTGTGTGCACTTGTGTTCATCGTCATTGCGGTAAGGTGTTCTATTTTGTGAATATGGCGTAATTTATGTGTCTCTTCTGACGGGCATTTATGTGATTTCTAGCTTATGGTTACGAATTATGTCGTTCTGAACATTCTAGTACATGTCTCAGGTGAAGAGATGGATGCGTATCCATTGGACACAGGCCAGGGAATGGTGTTGAGTCAGTACGAATGTAGTGCGGGCCGTCCAGGTGCTCCACGAACTAACCAGTGTTTGGTTGTGTCCTATCTTTTTCATTTAAGTCATTCTGGTCTGGCTATAGTGGTATCTCATTATGGAGGCTTCACTTGCGTTTTTTTTGACACACGAAGTTGATCACCTTTTTGTATTTGTTGGACTGGCTCTTAACATCTTTCTCTGAGAAGTGTCAGTTTAAACTTATGGCCGATTTTTTCACCTGTGTGTTGTCTTTTGCTTTTTGAGAGCTTTCTTTACATGTTCTGTGAGCAAATCTTTAATAAAACGATGGTCATCTTTTCTCAGTCTGGATAGTGGCGTCTTTTGATGAATAGAATTTCCCAAATTTAATGACCCAGCCTATTGCTTTTTCTTTTACTGTTAATACCTTTGATGTTTGCAAAACCTTTGACTACTCAGAGGTCATGAAGAGGTCCCCTGGTGTGTGACTCTAGAAAATTTCTTTTTACTTTTAGATCTTCAGTCTTTCTGGAATTGTAAACGGTCTCTAGCTGCATCTGTCCTTGAACCAGTCAGTCACACTCACATTTTAAATACTTCATCACCATAACGGTCTTGATAGCTGGTAGTATAAGGCCTCGAGCTCTGCTGTTCTTCGGAATTGCCCTTTATGTACTTAGCCTTCCGTATTTCTCTGTAAATTTTAGAATTGGCCTGTCAATTTGTGCCAGCAAAGAAATTCTGTTGGTTTTGGGTTAAGATTGGATTAAGCCTATTCATTTGAAGAGAATTGCTAGGTTCACAGTGTTGTGTCATTCTGTACATGAACATGGTGTATATCTGCATTTCTTTAGGTCTTTTTAAAAATTAATTTATTTTTGGCTGTGTTGGGTCTTTGTTGCTGCGTGTGGGCTTTCTCTAGTTGTGGCAAGCGGGGGCTGCTCTTGGTTGCAGTGTGCGGGCTTCTCATTGCGGTGGCTTCTCTTGTGGAACGTGGGCTCTAGCCACGCGGGCTTCAGTAGTTGTGGCATGTGGGCTCAGTAGTTGCAGCTCACGGGCTCTAGAGCGCAGGGTCAGTAGCTGTGGCACACGGGCTTAGTTGCTGCGTGGCATGTAGGATCTTCCCGGACCAGGGCTCGAACCCGTGTTCCCTGCATTGGCAGGCAGATTCTTAACCACTGTGCCCCCGGGGAAGCCCTCTTTAGGTCTTCTTTAATTTCACTTAGTAACATTCTAACAAGTCACTCTTTAAATTTACTCATAGAGATTTCACATTATGCTGAGGTACACGCAGCACCTTTAAAATTTTTTCCATTTTTCTGTTGCTAGTATTTAAGAATACAATTGACTTTTCTGTTTATTGGCTTTGTATCCAATGTGAATACTTGCTAAATAATATGGCATTTGAATTTAATGAGACAAAAAGGACTGGGAAAGTTTGTTAGAAATAAATATAGAGATGCACAAACACATACCAGTCATCAGATGATCCTGAAGAATTATTCTACTTACAACCAGCCATCTAAAGGAAAATGTTCTTCCTGGGATTTAATTTTAGGATAATACTTGTATAACTTATCTTCAGGAAATACTGTTTTCCCACTTACATTGGTATCTGGAGCTGAGGATTTGTGAATCAAATCTTTGTGTGCAAAGATTTCTTCCTCCTTAGGTTAAGAAGTACACATGCTCTAGACTTAAATGGGGGAGATCTCAAAATACAGTATTTGTTGGGAAGATAACTGGCCATATATAGTCCTACTCAGAAGTATTGAATGGAATCACCTTGCTTGTATAGCTTGGCAAAATCAAGTTTCATCTATGACTATAAGGAAATTCAGCTAAATAGTGAAATATCTGGGAAATTTACATAGAAAAAATGCTCATTACTGCAAACCAGAACTGCTTTGATCATGTGGTACTTATATAGGAATTTGGAATATCTTCACTCAAATAACATTTAATAAAGAACTAAGGCTCGGTATTCTGGGAAGAGTTTGAAAGCTGTAACCTAATATCTTTACATAGGGCAAGAGAATTTGAGTTCTAATGCATGCTAAGAGAAGGTAATTCATATAGAATTGCACTTAAAATTACATTGTTTCCCCTGACTCTGCTCCTCTTGGCTATTCTTGAATCCAGTTTCCTCTGTACCTTGATAGAATGTATTAGAAGTCATAGTTGAAACGTATGGCAGTAAATGAATTCAAGTGATAGGCTTGTTAGGTTAGGAACTCTATTTAGAAACATCTTTTATATTCTTTCAGGTATCCCACTTTACAGTAGTCAGTGACTTTAGTATAGAAGCCAACCTTCCCATCCATCTTGAATAAAATTCTGTTTCACTGCACAAATATATTAAGTCCTACCATGTACCAAGCACTATGTCATTGATAGAATATAAAGGTAAATAGACCAGTGACTGCCATAAGATTCTCACCCACACCCACACCTCTAGCAAAATAAACTGTAACTATCTGAATCTGAAAGCAGGGTTAATTCAGGGTAAAATGTACTCTATTCCACATGCAACATTTTTTTTCTTTGTAGTGTAGGAATTGGCCTTTCATATTTTCCTGTAGTCCGTGAGATCTCTAGAAATATTGGATCTCTACAAAAAGTTTGTGCTTTAGCACCTGTGAAACCAGTGAATGGAAACAAATACAGTTCTAATGCCTGTGCGATTTTTAAAGGGATATCAACGGAGAATGACAAAACAGACGAGCGATGGGGGAGCGAAAACCTTAGCTTTACCTCACCTAACCTGCCCTGTCACATTTCCACACAGTCAGAGCTTTACCTGGGAAATTGCCCTCAGCACCACAGTGATCAATTTCTTCCACATGTATGGGCTTTTGCTACAATGGATGGATGCTTTATATATGGAGATTATCCTTAGTGTATCCTAACAAGTCTGAAAATTTTATCTCGATTTAGATTTGACTACAGAGTATTTCTGACATACTGATAAAATATATACAATATACATGTAACACGTGTGCATAGATGTATACATGTGTTTTTCCATGCAAAGAGAATTATAATTAAGTAATTTATTTGTAAGCAATAAATCATGACCTGTAACACCTCTGTATCAAGAACCCAACTAAATGCTGAGATATTCAGGAATCAGAAAGATGGTATCCTTATGCCTGGAGAGCTATCAAAGGTAGCATTCTAGAAAAATAATGGAGTACAGCATACAACATATCAGGGGTAGGCACAAGGTATTCCAGCATTATACTAATCAAGCAGTTTTATTGAAGTGCCTGAATCATGATTTTTAAAAGCATAGATTAAGTTACTTTCCTTTAGATCCTCTCTCTCTGATTTAATACCCTTCTGATATCGGTGAAGAATTAAGCTCAGACAACTTAGCATCCTATGTGTTCTGGCCACGTGATTAAAATATGAAAATGGGAATGTGTGATAGTGAATGTAGTTACCGAGTCAGCTGAGAGTCAGGAAGGGAGGTGATGACATAAACCACATGCTCCATTCCACAGTGCCTTCACACAGCACGGGACATAATGACTCAGGCACATTGAATTTGGGTCTTTTAAAGGTTTTGCTCAATAGGGATTATAGATATTTATAGATACAGATATTTGAAGGAATCCACACATTGATTACCTGTTTTCCTGTTGATAAAATTTCCTTCTCCATTGTTTTTTAATCAAGGTAAAACAAAACTAAGCTCATGTTTTACGTAGCTAATGTTTACATTTCTATATCTTTCTAAAGTGCAGGTAAAACTGGCATTATTATTGCTGCCGTACTGAAATAGTTACCATTTGTGGAGATACCTATAGAAGCGTTTAGGGTTTTCTTTGTATCCAACGGAGAAGATACACATGCAGGAAAGTTTGAAAACATAGTGTGTAGTACACTGCACACCTTGGGAGGGATCAAGCTCCACCTGCACCCCCATTCCTGGCAACTGTGGATAAACTAAAAAATTATTATCTCCCTTTCACACTCCCTGGTATTTGTTTTATGTTTGAACTATCCAATCTGGAGTTATCTGTTTGAATCTTCCAAGCAAAGAACGTCCAGGGACAAAGGGATTGTGAGCTGTGAGGGGAGAGAAGAGGTTAGGCAAGACATGACAATGCATGCTTGGTACACGACCATCCAGCATGAATTATTCATCATTGTGTCCATCTAATGACTCATCATCTTTGATAGTTGATCATCTGCATTCAGCTGAATTTGAAGACTTTGAGCTCTCATGTAGTTTAAGCTTTAGATCCTGTCCAGGGTCTACAATGTCATTTTCTTGCTTATGATATTTTCCTTATGAATAATTTGTGTTCATGGTTTTTCGGAAAAATTGGAATTCTTTCTATGACTATACAGTCTCCATGACAGTGTTTTTGCTTACTATAACATTTTCAGTATAAGTCTCAGACTGAGTTATTAATAGTCAGACTTGTTAAGTCTTTGCATCACTAGATACGAAAATTATATAAAATGTACAAGCTATGTACTTGGAGCCCTAGTCAAGAGACAAACAGAAGCTCCAATCTGAGAAGCATATGAACTAGAGCAGATGCTCTGAATTTTGGTCCCAGATGTAAGAGTGTAACCCCGAGGAACTCACATCTCTGAACTTTACCTAAAACTGGGGACTGTGAGGCTGGACGTCATCTCTAAGCAAAGCTCTCTCTTGTCTACCCCACTTATCACAGATGAAAAGAGACATAGGTAGGGTCTCCTGGATTGAGATAACCCACCTTTAATACCATCCCCTTTGATACTTATAACTGGGATGTGGCTTGGGTCGGCAGCCATGACAGGCCTCTTCTCACCCCATCTCTGACACAGCTGGATACCCACAGGACTCTCCACACACGGCAGGACCATTTGGCCGTGCAGTAAAGGGAACAGCAGAGCATCCACTCCCCATAGGCAGGCAGATCCTAAAGCGAGGGGAAAGAGGTGTGGAGGGCGCACCCAGTTCCTATGTCCAAATGTCCCTTTTTCTCCCATGGGGAACAGGGAGGAAGGGATGGAGTGAGGTGGAATTAACTAGCTCCCTTCATGTGGGAACTGGGCTACATGAGGCTGAAGGCCTCTTCAAAGACCCTAAGACTTTGTGGCTAGGAGAAGAAAAGATGCTATTTTAATATGTCAAATAAAAATGCTTACATTTCACATAAAAATGTGCTCTTGGTTAAGACTCATGAGTTATGAATTATTATACTTCTAGTAATTCCTGATGTAACAGGCATACTTAAAATGTATTGCCTCTTTTTGGAATTAGTATGTTTCTAGGAATAAACAAAAGGGTGAATCTTTGCCTATAAATTATATAAATGTATATACTCCATAAATTCTGTTAGAGCCCTCCAACAAGACATAGTAATAGAGAGTGCTGTCTTCAAGCCTCTAAGTGCAAAATATCTTATCACCGAAAAATGTAATGGATGTCGTAGGACAATGATAAACACAAAAACTAATAGAGCAGTCATTTCATTTTGGGCTTTGAAATATGTATCACCTTTTCCCATACTACAGAAAATTCAAAGGCAATAAAGGAGTACCTGAATGGATTTGATTTAAAACAAGTGTGGCTTATGCGATGTGAGATCAGGGGTTTGAAAGGAGGCTCCCTCTTCGCTTCAGATATCTACAGCCCTCATGAGCAAAGCTTCTGCCACTGGTTTTCCAGTGGTTAGCTGCTTATTTTCTTAGAACTATTAAATACTAAAGGCATGAGGTAAAGGTATAGAAAATACCTATATAAGTAAAGAGCAAAATAGAAAATTAAAATACAAGATCAACGGAATAAAAATTTTAAAAGTCTAGAATTGGAGCTGTAGTTGGGAGTAACTGTATAAGGCATAGAGCCCTTCACACATTTTTTTGCGGTACGTGGGCCTCTCACTGTTGTGGCCTCTCCCGTTGCGGGGCTACAGGCTCCGGACGCGCAGGCTCAGCGGCCACGGCTCACGGGCCCAGCCGCTCCGCGGCGTGTGGGATCTTCCCGGACCGGGGCACGAACCCGCGTCCCCTGCATCGGCAGGCGGACTCTCAACCACTGCGCCACCAGGGAAGCTCCGCCCTTCACACTTTTATCACCAGAGCACACGTTTGCTTCTGAGTTTCACGGCCATCCACTCACAGAGAGGAATCATGCCCGTTCGCCTCATCACCCCAACAGTGCTGGACCGTGCTTTAACAGTCCCTACAGACAACCCTCTCTGAGCCCCCCGCGTACCCTCCTGCCATCTCCCTGGGTTTCTACAGCCCTTTCGTGAAAACCTTTTGAGGAAGCATCTCTAGTTGTTGTCTTCACTTCCTTAGTTCCCATTCTCTCCTCCGCCCACCCCACTGCCCTCGGCTGGAACTGCTCTCGCTGATCGCCGTGTGTCAGCTCCTGTGGCTGAACCCCTGTCCTCCGGGTCTTGCTGCTCAGAATCAGGCTCATCCCTCCTCAGACACCCTCCTCTGAAACACACCTCTCCTTCCACGTGGGCTGCTCCTCCCGTGCTCCAGCTTCCGGTGAGCCTCGGAGCTCAGCTCCCTGCACCCTGCTCTGTCTCCCTCCCACCTGATGGCCTTGTCCAGTCCCGGAACGCCAGAGACCTTCCATCTTCAGAGGACGGCAGCTGTCATCCGGGGCCCTTCACCCAGTATAAGAGCAAATCCACTGAGCCCTGAAGCCTAAATGTAGATAGACAGCCTCTCTTTCTCCATAGATGTGCTCTGAATCCAGACTGTCGGGACCCTTGGAGAAGCCTCCGCTGCTCCCTCAGCCACGGGCCCTGCCCCGGCGTCAGCCAGCAGCTTAGCTTCCAAGGTCCTTACTGTGGTCCTGAAGTCGCCAGAGGATTTTGTCCCTATTAACTTTCCTGTTCTCATCACTCTGCTTTTCACAGGGTTCAGGTTCATATCAGACCTAATGGCTCTGCGTTAGATCCTCCCATTGCAGGCTCTGGAGCCAGCTCTCCTGCTGCCTCTCACGGCAGAAGCTCTCAGCTTAAAGGTCACCTCCCTGCGTGCTCTTCTCGAAGTCCCATCGAAATCACTGGTTGCCACTGTCTCTGTCACCTTAGCCCATTCCCCTTTCTTAATGGCTTCATTCATTCTCTGAAATGATCCCTTTTTTTTTTTTTTTGTTCGCCTTGCCCAAAGTTTGTGTTTTTGGTTGTCTGCTCTAGAAATCAGCTCTAACTTTTGTACCTCAGCTCTGCTGTGTGTCTCTCGTCTTCCTCTCATAACTGCTCTGAAATTATCCTTTTTTTTTTTTTTTTCTTTTTGTGGTACGCGGGCCTCTCCCGCTGCGGAGCACAGGCTCCGGACGCGCAGGCTCAGCGGCCATGGCTCACGGGCCCAGCCGCTCCACGGCGTGTGGGATCTCCCCGGACCGGGGCACGAACCCGTGTCCCCTGCATCGGCAGGTGGACTCTTAACCACTGCGTCGCCAGGGAAGCCCGATCCCTTTCTTTGAGTTGTTTCCTTGTTTATTGTCAGCATCCTCACCTAAATCTGTCCTTCACAAAAACAGCCATGTTGTTCTCATCTCTACCACCAGGGACCGTGCCTGGTGCTGAGCGGGGGCTCAGTAACATTTGTTGTGTGAAGGAATGGCAGGGCATTTGTTATCCACAGGGAGAAACACGGTTCTTTTGGAAACCTAATCTTTCTGAGCCAAGCTGAAAATAAAGTGCACAAGTGGGAATTAATATACTGAACGATGTTTCTAACAACATCCCCGGAGCAGATGCCGTGAACACTTCATAAGGTGCTGCTTTTACCTTCTCAGTGAAGGCTGGGAGCACATGCTCCAGTGCAGCCTTGTACAGGTCAGTGAAGGCAGGGAGAATGTGCCCCAGTGCAGCTTTGTGCAGAAAACCTACAGGAGACAGACGGGCAGTAGAGTCTGAGCTCTCTGGTGTCTGATAGCTCTGCCTGATGCACCGATAACACCTACAGGGGCTGTAGGAACTCGTGGAAGGTGTGTCTTCAAACAGTTCCCCATAAGTATGATTTCTCCAAACTCCTTTTGATATGAGTTGGGCAGCTTGTCATAACATCGTATAGGACTTACTCCCTGGCCCACATCAAGGTCTGGGGCACAGGGACCATGAATATTGTAGCTCTACAATGAGCATACTCACCTTCCCTTTTGAAATTGCAGGGCAGGGAGGGTGCATCTCTAAATGGCAGACTCCTAAATGGCAGAGATGTGGGAAAATGTGATACTTTGGGATTTATAAGAAATACATATTTGGTCATTCATATGACCAAATATATATTTCTCATATGTATTTGGTCTTCTTTCAGGGTTCTTGGTTTCTGGCTCACAGCAACCAAAACACTTGGCATTTCTTAAGTGATGAGAGCAACAAAGTTGTCTTTGTTATGTTAATGAGGTGACTTTTGGACCCCCAGCAAAGGTTGGGTTGCTTACCATGGGAACCAACCATGTGATTACAGGGTTGAAACTTTCAGTCCTATCCCTGACCTCTGGGGAAGTGGGGAGAAGGGCTAGAGGTTAGATCAATCACCAATGGCCAGTGATTTAACTAATGCCTATGTGTTGAAGTCTCCATAAAAACCCCAAAGGATGGTTTGGTGAGCTTCTGGGTTGGTGAACAGGTGGAGGGTTTGGAGAGAGTGGTGCATCTGGAAAGGGCGTCAAAGCTCTGTGCCCTTTCCCCATGCCTCTCCCCATGCATCTCTTCCATCCGGCTGTTTGAGTTATATCCTTACATGATAAACCACTGATCTTGCAAGGAAAATGTTTCTCTGGTGTCTGATAGCTCTGCCTGATGCAGGGATAGAGTGCATAGAGTGAGCCACTCTAGAAAATTAATTGAACCTCTAATTTATAACCAGTGGGTCAGACATACAGGAGACAACCGGGACTTGAAGCAGAGGGTAGGCTTGTAGGACTGAGCCTGTGTAATCTGATGCTGTCTGTGTAGACAGTGTCAGAATTGAGTTAAGGTGTAGGAAACCCAGCTGTTGTTTGGAGAATCACTCAGTGGTGTGTGAAACCCACGCCCCCAACATACACTCACATATTTGAATTAGGTCCCGGACCCTTACAGAAAGCTGTGTAGATGCCAAACCAAGAGACCCGCTTCAGCCACGCAGTACGTCACAACGCACCTAACAGACCAACACGGTCCCTGAGAGCACAGCTCTTCTCTTGCCAGAATCCAAACTCGGATCTATTTGTTTCCAAGATTGGTCACACGCACACACCCACACACCCGTTAGCCAGTCTGGTTTCAGTGAACTTCTGTCTTCCTAATGTTAGGGACCTACAAGGTAGATTCCAGCTCTGATGGACTGCAAGCCCTAGAAGGTCACCTGACAACCACTATTTATACATTCCTTTCTCTCATCTCTTAATCACCCTGCTCCCCGCACTGGGGGCCAATCTGATTGGTACTGTCTTATATTTCTCTATATCCGTAATGCTGAGAATAAGTCCTTATATATAGTAAGAGAAGCTGAATGAATGAAGGGCTGGAGGAATAAACATTCAAGTAAATGAAGAGCCAATGAATAGATGTAGGAAATTGAATTATGAAATGAATGCTTTTCCACCGGAGCCCATCAGAAAATTCTGAAATAGCAAACGTCGTTTCTTCAAAGCCATCGTCTGAGTGACCTGGCAGAGTATTACCTAGTTAAGGCACCAAGGAACACATTTTCCCTCTTTTCCTATAGCTTTTTCATTTGCAAAATGGGTTTGGAATAATGCTTGTTAACTAGGCAATTCGGGGAAGGGTGTGATGAATAGAGTAGGGATAACTGAAGCATAAACATCTTGCCAACACAGCGTCTGGCTTCCCGCCGGAGGGGACGCTGGGAGAATTGAAAATGAACACAAAGCAGTTACTGAATGACCTGAGACACAACACATTCAGCTCCCAGCTAGACTCTTTTACCGGCAGAATAAAGTACGTGATCTCAGAATGACATTAACCATTCTAATTTAGCTGAGCATCCTCCATGGGTTGAAACAGCATGAAATGAGGAAAGGAATAAATAAAAAAGAAAAGACAAAAGCAGAGTTACCTTTAGCAAGTTTTCCTCTAAAATACCAATATAATCCACGGTAATGTATTGACCACCCCAGTGATTGCATCCACATTTTACAGAACATAGCCCAGGTGTGTGGATAGAAGAGGGTAAAACTTAGGCTGTGTCTTTCAGAAATCGGCATGTGGCAGTTGATTTTCTTTACTGCAAAATGGGTTGCTGCTTTCTTTGAGATGGAAGTTTATGGCTCAGTCACCTGTAAAATAATCATAAGCTTCACACTTCACATCAACAACACATGCTTAATCTCTGTGCCATCTACATTGCACCAAATGTCTTAGATATTAAAGAGTAGGCTTTGGAAGCAGTAACATAAAAGACAATTTTGCCCACATGAAAATGACTGACCTTTATATGGAAAGGATGCAAAGTTAAGAGGCAGATGATAAAGTGAGAAAATATTTGCTTTATAAAATATGAATCTGAAGATTAATTCTCCTGATATGTAAAGAGCTTCTGCAAATCAATAATCATCTATGAGACTAAGAAAAAAATTAGGCACTGCCAGCAAGGGAGTTATAAATGGTTAAACATAATAAAGGACATTCAATTCAACCTCACTAGTAATCTAGGGAAATACAACCTAAGAGAATGGTGAGACATGTTTTTTGATTACTTGAGACAAAGGAGTCGTTATCTTTTTTTTTTTTTTTTTTTTTTTTTGGGCGGTCCGCGGGCCTCTCACTGCTGTGGCCTCTCCCGTTGCGGAGCACAGGCTCCGGACGCACAGGCTCAGCGGCCATGGCTCACGGGCCCAGCCGCTCCGCGGCATGTGGGATCCTCCCAGACCGGGGCACGAACCCGTGTCCCCTGCATCGGCAGGCGGACTCTCAACCACTGCGCCACCAGGGAAGCCCAGGAGTCATGTTTATATCAACTGAAAGTCATGTTTTTCAAATACCACTAGGAGGAGTTTTAACTGGTGCAGGTATTTTGGAAGGTAATTTGTTATTGAATGCTAAAGTATTTGTCTCCTATTATCAATTTAGTTCCTTGGTATTCTGGCAAAATAGTTGTCCATTTGCATTGAAGGTAGATATAAGGATGCTCAGTGAAGCATCATTTGTTATAAAAAAATTTGGAACATTGTAAATGTCTTAATAGGACAATTAAACAAGCCTTAATATGTACATATCATGAAATACTATACATTAGTGTAAAGAAAATATATATTTATATGGATTAAATGGAAAAATTTGTCATGTTCAATAAGAAGTTTAAAAATGCACAGCAATCATTTACATTTTAAAGATCTATATAAAGCATTATACATGCATTAAAGAATGCTAGAAAACAATGAGCTCTGTGGAGGAAGCAGCATTGGAATAAGGGGAGTAAAATAAGTTTGATAATGTGTTTTTCTTTTATGTTTTACAATACAAATGCAACCCTACATTGCTTGAATCATTTAAATTAATACGTAAATAATTACATGGTCAGGGACTTCCCTGGTGGTGCAGTGGTTAAGAATCCGCCTGCCAGTGCAGGGGACACGGGTTCAAGTCCTGGTCCCGGAAGATCCCACATGCTGCAGAGCAACTGAGCCTGTGCGCCACAACTACTGAGCCCACGTGCCATAACTACTGAAGCCCGCCCGCCTAGAGCCTGTGCTCTGCAACAAGAGAAGCCTCCGTCCGCAATGAGAAGCCCGTGCACTGCAACGAAGAGTATCCCCCGCTGGCTGCAACTAGAGAAAGCCTGCGTGCAGCAACGAAGACCCAACGCAGCCCCCACGCAAAAAAATACATGGTCAAAGATTCAGAATAGGGTATTAGCTGAGAAGGAAATTACAGATGATTTACAGGTTAAATAATGGTTAACCTCTTGCTAATGTTCAGGTAATAAAAAATAAACATAGTTTTAGTGAGTTAACAGATGAAATAGTATCTATTTTCAAACTTTAACTTTGTTTTAGTTAATTTATTTTAATTAGTACACACATGCACATCTATAAGTTACATATAAATTTTGGAATACATTTCAAGAAACACACACAAGGTGCTAAAAGACTGACATGGATTTTCTAGAGGGTCATCTGGCAGTGCCTGTGAAAATACAAATTTCCCTTAGGTATCAACCTGTGGATTACAACTCTAAGAATTTATTTTACAAAAATACTTGCAAACATGCAAAGATATGTACATGAATGTTCTCTACGGTGTTGGCTGCAGTTGGGAATAAAGAGGCATTCACAAGGGAAAGATCATTCTGTCTCCAAGCAACAGATCACCACGGAGCCGATAAGAAAATTGAGGATTTATAAACAGACTAATAATCAGTTTATGAAATTTTAGCACAGTGGTTAAGAGAGAGATGTATATGACAGATTTTTCCTGACCTTCTGGAAAAGAGTCTTTAACCAAGATTGAAATTGTGAAAAAATGAGTATAGTACCTGTTTATAAAGTATATGTTGTTTGGAAGGACAACAACTGTTAAAAGTCAGTGTATCTGGGGATTATGCTTATAGTTGAGTGAAGAGACTTCCCTGATCTGGCCGTGGGCGACAGGGACATGAAAGACATGCAGTCTCAAATCCAGAGTGGAGTAGGGGCATGTGACCTGAGAATTGTGGGCTTCCTGCAGTGACATCAACAGCGGTAAAGGGCATGAAAAGACTGGGTCTAAGAGTCTCCAGGTAGAAAGCGGTGCTGTTGCAGTGAGATTTGGGGATTAGGTCAGGGGAGACGGGCCAGTGGTCTGACTTTCAATTCCGAATGGAAGCCTGGACTCTGCGGGGGTGACAGCCCTGTTAAACCTATAGAGGCTTTTCCCTAGTTCTTGGTGGAGGAAGAGGCTCACTGTTCCTCTGTCTATATCAGCAGCTAGTATTAGTAATAACTGTGTGAGGTAAATGTAGTACATGCTCCAGGTTTCTGTAAAGATGAATCAAGTTAATGTATATAAAGGACTTTCTGTGTGTCTCGGGTACCTGAATATCTCCTTAGAGGTACCACACCAGCCTTACGTTCTCTTACGTGTTCTATTCTGCCATCTTCAGAAGGCCATTGGTATACTTGTTTTGTTTTGTTTTTCTTGCCGTACGCGGGCCTCTCACTGCTGCGGCCTCTCCCGTTGCGGAGCACAGGCTCCGGACGCGCAGGCTCAGCGGCCATGGCTCACGGGCCCAGCCGCTCCGCGGCATGTGGGATCTTCCCGGACCGGGGCACAACCCGTGTCCCCTGCATCGGCAGGCGGACTCTCAACCACTGCGCCACCAGGGAAGCCTCATCGGTATCCTTTGATTAAACTACAGCCCAGGAAGATGCACAGGTAAACCACTCCTGAATAAGAACCTTGAAAAGATAGGAATGGAGGGAACTTGGGGAGTTGTCCAATTCACTAGAAGAGATGTCCAGTCCAGGCTTTAAGGCTACCTGCTCTCTGTGGTGTTAGGAGTTTTTTTTCAAGTTTTGGAGCTTTTAACTACATGGTCTTGGTTCTCAAGCTAGCTAGTTATTAATTTGTTCATTAGTTATTTCACTCTTTCATCCATTGGCAAGACAGAAGACCAACCAGCTATCCTATCCATCCCACTATTCGATTAAAAAAAAAAAACCATAGCAACAAAAAGAATTTTAAAAGAATGAAATCAAAATGGTTGTCATAATTTACTAGAAAAAAATCATCGGTAAAATGAAAATTAAACAGCAATTCTACAAATGTATTGATCCACTCAGTTGAAAAGGCTGGCTGACTCACAACTGCAGTGTTTCCAAATCTCCATGCAGGCATATGCCAGCATCATAACATTGCCACATGTTTCGTGAGAGCAAGTTTTTACAGCAGAATTTAGAATTAGAGTCTTCCCAGATAATGCTGGTAGCCTGGAACTTTTAATTCATCAACACCAAATTGGAGGAACTGCTTAAAGCTTAAGCAATCCATTACCAGTAGGTAAACATTCCTAAAATGAAAGAATCCTTCTGCACTTGGAGACATAACAGGAGCAAAGAATCTTCACCTTGGATAAGTTTGCAGCCATCGGGTGCCAGGGGGGCGGGGATCCCTTTGGCTTAATGGTGCCAAGGGCCATCCTTACAAAATAGCTTTAAGAAGAACTATTTCCATGTAGCTCCTGCAAGTTTATTTTCCCGAGTCCTTTCCAAATGCTGACTTCGGTGTCAGGAGATGGAGAGCAGAGGCTGCACGGTTTTTTCAATGGCTTGTGTCCTCCCCAGAACTAAAGGGCTCATTTAAAGCCTGGAAGAACACTCATTAGCAAGTGCTGCTGTGGTACAGCGTGCACGCGGAAGAAACCTGTAACACGTTAACATCACACACACGCACATGCAATTTAAACAAGTCCGTTAAATAAAATTAACTGCTCTGTTTACTAAAGAACCGTACCAACTGAAGCAACGTAAAGTGAAATACACATGGGATGTTTGTATTCCATTGAAAGAATAGAATGTCAGTTCTCAGGGCTCAGCCAGCCTTTTTCGACAGTTCCCTTTTAAAATGTATTCATCAAAAAGGTTGTTTATAGGTAATTGGAGATGATGTTCAAAAACTGTGGCTAAAGATTTGAATTAGGAATAATGGCTTGCTCATTTAGGTTTAAATGGGCATGCAGTCGGGAAGTGAAGTCTTGATGTAATAGCTTCCGTGTCTTCATAAACATTCATCTATGGAATAATGTAATCCTTATTTAGCAGAACGCTCATGAATTGAATTTTTAAAATGTCTTCTTGTTTTTCAAAAGTATTACTGTGTGATTTGGGGGAGATTTGTCTCACGAATATGGCTACAGATAATTCTAAAATTCCTCTCAGTTTTTATCATTTTAATTACATTTGCAGATATGGGAGAAACCTGAGGTGGTGATGCAGCTTGTAAATAATTTTTACAGTTTGATTTTACTGCACCATGGGTTTCTAGTTCATTTACCAACAATAAAAGGGTAGTTATACAAAAATTTAAGAATGGAGACTTGTTTTAAGGAAATAGGGGAACCTAGTTAATAGCATCAATCCATCCACATGTGAGCTCCATGAATGGAGATCTTGTCTTTTCTGTTTCCACAGAACCTAGAACAGTGCCTGGTACATAGTAGGCACTCACTGTCTTTTGTTAATGATGCCAAGAAACGAATGAAGTGAAACTTCGTGACCTTGCCAGTGAGTGGCACCTAAATTCTTTTACCATTTTCCATTCCCCCCCTCACTTTCTATCCTTTTCTCCACTCCATCCCTCTCTTGCCTCTATCGCCCCTCTTTTCTAGTTTCCCGTATCTTCTCTAAGATCTGTTAGCAGCATCTATGATTCTGCATCTTAGCCCGGCTCACAGGCAGAGCTGGACATGGTACCTAGTGACTTGACAAGACCGTCTGCATTGGTTTCATCTGTGCACCCAGTTTTAGCCCAGCAAAAGCACTTCAGAGCTTACTGGTTAAAAATTGTGCTTATATGTTACTTTTAACCACCAACCTGTGAAATATGCCCGGTAGGAGTTACTTATTACCTCGTTTTATGGATGAGGAAACAGAGGACCAGAGATAATGGTGCCTCTTGTCATTCCTCAAGTAAATAGCACAGGTGCCCCTAGACCCCAAAGGTTTTGCATCTCAGCCTGAAAATTTGGATGAATGGCTGGAACATGGGGTTAGAAATATCACATCAACTATATTTACCAAAATAATATGCTTTGAATATGTTGAAAAATAGAACCAGGGCACATCTTCCTCTGCAAATTAGAAAAACAGCACCTCCATGAACCAAAGTGAATGATGCTGTGCATGCAAACTGTGCTGTCAAAACTGGAGAGAAAGCTGCTTGTTCAATCTGAACAAAAGTCCAAAAGCTGGCGTGATAGTTTCCTCCTTTTAGTAAATATTAAAAGTCAGCCATTTCTTCAGTTTTAGCCTGACCAACACTAGCATGATTCTAGGAAAACTTCTGCATCACACGTGACTTTGTGGACACCTTCAACTAAAAGTCTTTCTCTTTCCTCTGTTCTTCCATCCTTCTGGTACTTTGCTTCTCACTTTATCTCTCCTACCTTCCTCTCTTGTACTTTTTCCAAAGGATATTTATGTATTTGGAAAAATTAGCCCCCTTTTAAAGTTATTAATGCATTGTTTTTGTCTGACCCCAACACCCGTCTCAGTAAGAACTCAACAAATATTTGCTGAATTATCAAATTATGATTCCCACAAAATTTTATTTTAACAGAGCAAATTATGATGAGTTCTTGTGGACAAGGAATCTGAGTCATTATTTTGATCATTTAGCATATTTCTTGAAATATACAAGGGATCCATAAATACTGGTCAAATAAAAAAAAATCAAGAGCTTTAAAAATGAGGTGAAAATGGCATGTGTTTAGCTGAAAAAAAGCCATTTTCACATTTCCTTTCACTGAGTAACTTCTGAGATTTGCAAACGTTTTTGTTTTTTCTTTTATGCCATATGAATTTACTACCTGCTTAGAATGTAGCTGCAGAAAAATAAAAACCTCAACCTCTGGGGCTTCCCCGGTGGCGCAGTGGTTGAGAATCTGCCTGCTAATGCAGGGGGACACGGGTTCAAGCCCGGGTCTGGGAGGATCCCACATGCCGCGGAGCAACTAGGCCCGTGAGCCACAACTACTGAGCCTGCGCATCTGGAGCCTGTGCTCCGCAACAAGAGAGGCCGCGATAGTGAGAGGCCCGCGCACCGCGATGAAGAGTGGCCCCCGCTTGCCACAACTAGAGAGAGCCCTCGCACAGAAACGAAGACGCAACACAGCAAAAATAAATAAATTACTAAACTCCTACCCCCAACATCTTAAAAAAAAAACAACAACACTAAAAATAGAATTACCATATGATCCAGCAATCCCACTACAGGGCATATACCCAGAGAAAACCATAATTCAAAAAGACACATGCACCCCAATGTTCACTGCAGCACTCTAAACGAAGACGCAACACAGCAAAAATAAATAAATTACTAAACTCCTACCCCCAAATCTTCTAAAAAAAAAAAAAAAAAAAAAGGCGTTATTTAAAATCACCTGGCCTCAACTGGTAGCTATTAGCGTTTAAAAAAAGAAAAACACCTCAAGCTCTGGAGATCATTTTTCTATCAAGTTCTAAAGGGTGCATGTCAGTTTCACAATCATTATATTAATCTCTCAAACTAAAAGCCATGGGGAAAATTAAACCTTTTTTGCTGATGGGTTGAATTGCTGCTTTATGTTTTTTCAATTTTGAATACTCTGCATTAAAAAAAATAGATTATGGGAATTTTAAGTGGGAAAAGTAGTAGGAAATTATCTTCTGGGTAGATGTTAACATTTTAGATGAAAGACTTCTTAATCGGAGACTACACACATGAGTAGTATTGAGTTAGTCATTCAGCATATGGGAGGGTGTGTGTATTAGTGCACGTGTGGTTTGCGGTGCTGAAACATAAAATATATTCACAAGGTATGGCGTCAACCTTAGAGAATATTCTTCCAAAAAAGCATACAGTAATAAAAGCACAAAACTTATGACCAAAATATCTGGGCAAATGCTAATTCTGCTACTAACGTAGGTGATGCTGTTGTGATAAGAAATTAACTTTTCTGGGACTTAATGTCTTCATTTGTGATCATTTGTGAAAGGGAAATAATATTCCCTCCTCAATTCCCATTCTCGGTTTTGGAGATCAACATGCATCCCTACATGTGAAAGCATTTTTAATCAAAACCAATGTATTGGATGATTTGGTTGATCTAACAACTAGAGGGTAGTTGGAAGGCAATACAGAAGCAAATACTTATTCAAAGAAAATACACAGTAAATACAGGTGCTGAATCTTAGGAGTGGGGTGAATTTTATGGTACCCAGGAGTTGTAAGCTCTGAGAAAGGTGAGCTGTGAGTTCTGGAGAAAGGCTCACATTTGAATTATGAGAAGTGACAGCTATTCCAGGAGAGGATAGCAAAAGACACATAAGAAAAATTCAGGAGGAGAAAATGGAAGGGCTGCAGAAAAGGGTAAATCGGGGGAAGCAAAGCGAGGTCCACAGGTGGGAGTCGTTCTGTGAATGAAGCCCTAAGTGTATAAATCTGGCCTGAAACATGAGAGTAAGTCGTCATGGTCTCTTAAGTGGAAGCTGTATATTAGGTGGGTTAAGGCAGTAACGTGGCATCATTTGGAAAAGAGAGAAACCCACTGTGATACAGTACAGGTACAAGGCCATGAAGGGGTGGATCTAATTCAAAGCAAGGGGAGTTAAAAAGTTGAAAAATGATAGTGCACTTTGACTAATGACACAGATGTGTCTGGGAAAGAAAACCTAGTTGTATCAAGTAGGGGCATGGAAGGGCTGTTGGCTTTAGATGTGCCACAGGATATAAACACATCTCAGAAGAGCTATTAACCCACAGTATATAGAGGGGCTTCCCAGAGCCATGACATCCTGGAAATGCAGGCATGTTGGGCATTGAAACTTCCGTCCTGGATCTGAACCTCAACTAGACATTTATTTACGTCAACAATGTTGTGTTAGCTTCAGGCGTACCGAAAAGTGACTCAGTTACACTATATGTTTCAGGTTCTTTTTCCTTAAAGGTTATTACAAGGTATTGAGTATAGTTCCCTGTGCTATACAGTAGGTCCTTGTTATCTATTTTATATACAGTAGTGTGTATATGTTAATCCCAAACTCCTAATTTATCCCTCCCTGCCTTTCCTCTTTGGTAACTGTAAGTTTTCTGTGTCTGTGGGTCTGTGTCCGTTTTGTATATAATTTCATTTGTTTCATTTTTTTTTTTAGATTCCACATAAGCCATATCACATGATACTTGTCTTTGAGTTACTTCACTTAGTATGATAATCTCTAGGTCCATCCATGTTGCTGCAAATGGCAATATTTTGTTCTTTTTTTTTTATAGCTGAGTAATATTCCACTACTCAAGTAAACATTTAGACGCTTGTGGCTTCCTAGATTGTTTGTCATTAGATTCATTTAGATGGATAAGGAGACCAGATATTCAGTGGGGCAGCGGAAGAATCAGGAGATTTCCTTTGGTAAAACACTAGCAGCAGACAGAGGACTATATCCTTTTCCTCCAAGTAGCAGAAGGGCTATGGGCATATCCAAGGGGCTGAGGTCCACATAAGTGGACATGAGGTCACCTCAGCTTATAAACCAGTGCTCTAGAGTAGCCACTGCCATGTAACACCTGCATAGGATTAAAGCTCAGAGTTCTCCTCGGGGGCATGCCCCGACTAAAGGCACGGCCCTCGGAGAAGTCCAAAGCTATCGCTTCCCAACAGGTGTCGATAGGTTCTTCCAGGTGACTGCACTCAGGGGCTAGGTACTTGACCTTGTCAACAAATAGGTGAAGAGATGTGAAGGAACCAAGCCCAGTGTGGTCAAGGGCAGCGGCCTGCATAGGAGAGAAAGGCACTGCCTCTTTTATGGCGTCCTTGAGGTCGGTGTTCTAATGATACTGTAAAAGGAAGAAAACGTACAAAGAGGACCAATTACTACGTGGAAAATTCAAATACCTGTCATGCCTTTCAGGATTTGCCTTAAATTAACAAAATCTCATTTTGTACAAATTGAATCAAATAAAAATATTTTTTAAAGTCCTTATAGAGTAGCTTGCTGGCGCTAACCTAAATTTATAGTAAACTTTGTCACCTCGATGATTGGATCCTTAAGGGATGCGTAATTATGAATCAGGTAACTGAGTGTTAGGTATTTCAGGGTGAGACGGGCCTGCTCTCTCCATCACACTGACTTGGGTTCACACTTGGATGTTGCTGTTTCAGGGTGTTGCGATTAGTCCAGCTTAGAAAGTTTACTGATCCTAACTTCACTCCCTTTTGTAGGAAGTAATAACTACTTTACAGAATTGTGATTACAATTCAAGGAATATAAAAACAGTTTATTTCATCCTCAGTAGCATGACTTTCACACTGTTCATCATTTATTATGACTTTCACACTGTTAACAACATATATGAAAAAAATGTGTGCTGTCTGATATTGGTAAGTCCAGGTCACCAGTGTCTTATGTACAAGGTACTTGTGTGAAAGAATTTCAAATATCGTCTGTTTTTCTTTAAGACCTACATTCAAACTGAATGTTTGATTGCTGTAGTGAAATACAGCCATTGACTCAATTGGGACAGATTGGGATTCTTTTCATATCGTAGTACAAAAATTGTTTTAAACTACATTAAACTTGCTGTGGGGCAGTTTTTAAAGACCTTGTGTTTCTTGACATTGCTCCAGAGGGTAGAGTTCTCAGAATAGATAATTGACATTAAATGGTATGGCAGGCAGCTGGGGCCACGTCCTGATACTGTTACTGCTTTGTGAGATCTTAGCTGAATCACTCAACCTGCCAAGTGAGAGTTCCAACATGTATTAAATTCTAAGATTCAAATGGGATCAATGGGAAGGTTATGCTTTAAAATCTCATCTGTCACTCAGAGTTAACCAAACTGCAACATCCAAGGGCACAAGTCCTCCATGAGACCCCCCCCCCACCTCTGACCCCATTTGCAGAGGTTGTGGGTGTTCTCTCAACCACAGTCAGGTTTGACAATTCACTGTAAGAACTTACAGAACTCAGTAAACAATCATTTTAGTCTTTTAAATGATTTGTGCATGATTGTAACATACAAAGTAATATTGAAAATGTGGTGTAACTTATGAACTATTCTATTTATGGTATAGCAAACAAGCCCCTTCTAAGACTATAAAGACAGCATTGAATGCATAGGAAAAGGTAATTTTTAAACCAGCCACGGGCATTTTGCAGAAATTAACAGTACGCTTTAATATAGTTCATTTATGTATTATTAACACCTCACTACATGAATTTTTATTCATAATTAAGTAGGCCTTAATTTCTACCAATGGTTAGAATTATGTAAAGATTTATATTCTGCTGAAATTAACCCCAGGATCAAACTGATGAGAAAGGTAGTTGATAATGTAGGGTACATTTTAAATTACTGTTGTAAAATTGAGGTCAAGCACAGAATAGTCTAAGCGTTTTCCTAAAAAGAAGAACCTTTGAAGATTTTATTCATGTTAATAAAATCCAGAGGGTTTGATAAAGTCCACCCTGATTCTGTAGATATATATTAGAGAAAAACCCTGCTTAACTTTTAGTTTGAATTATGGTTTTAGGGACTGGAGATATTTAGGGTGTTTAAAGAAGACCACTCTAGGGGCTTCCCTAGTGGCACAGTGGTTGAGAGTCCGCCTGCCGTTGCAGGGGACGCGGGTTCGTGCCACGGTCCGGGAAGATCCCATATGCCGCGGAGCGGCTGGGCCCGTGAGCCACGGCCGCTGAGCCTGCGCGTCCGGAGCCTCTGCTCCGTAACGGGAGAGGCCACAACAGTGAGAGGCCCACGTACTGCAAAAAAATAAAAATAAAAAAGATCACTCCACTGGCAAAAACCTGTTTTTATCTCTAATGAAAGTAAGTTAGCTAAGATGGACGTGATTTGACTGTTACAATCTATGACTGTCAAATTAAATTTTAATATCTTCACAGAGGCAAGTATATTCTTTATATCATATATATCAAAATATAACTACACATTTCTGCAAGAACACAAATGCAGAACAATTTCATTCAGATAACACATATTTTAAAATGTAATTTAGGCTTTAATTGATTGGAGCCAAAGGCTGCCCAGTTTTAAAGATTGAAGAAATCTGTTTTATACCAGATAACCTCTCATTCAATGAATGTGACTAGACAGCTTATCAAAGAATACGCTTTTTTCTCCTGAGTTCTAATTTTGACTTGGGACCAATGCTGAATTATTTTCCCCCTACCATCTCTCTCAACATTTTTGTCCTTAGAATCTATGTTGAAAACTGTCTTTGTAAGTCCATCACCACACAAGGTACTTGCAGATTATGATGAATCTAAGGAACAGCTCTGCTGACTTGGCATCATGCTTTTATGGACTGGCTATTCCAAATACTAGCCAATCTGTTTAAAACCTATGAGCTTATGCTTATTTTCTTTTGTTTAAATTGCCATGCCCTTCTCACCTCCCTGATTAGAGCGGTCCTCTTGATGTTAAAGGCCCAGTTTCATTATCACTCTGTGGGTGAATGTTCCCTCTTTCTTACTCTGCCACCCAGGTTGAGCCAGTTAGTCCCTATTTTGGCACTGTGTTCATGAAACTTATATAATGATCCCATCATTTGACACTTAGTAGAAAACCTTGAGGCAGGAACTATGTCATTTAAGCTTTTCCTGCATGAAGGCAACACAGGAAGCTCTGAATATACTTTTCTCATCCTTGCCACGACTTTGCAATAAACTTCTCTCCATGCAAAATAAAAATTTTCCAAATACCATCTGATTCTTCATAAAGGGCAGGATAGCTGGGGGATGCTGCAGTAACAAAGAGCCTCTGTGTCTCAGTAGCTACAAGGGTTTCTCCCTTGATGTGTGTCTACGTGTGAGCAGGGACTCTGTTTCCTGTTCCTCTGTCTTCACTGTGGGCCTCACCCAGTGGTGCAGCCTGTATCTGGGATGTGTTTGGTGTCCAGGTGGAGGGAAAGGAGACATGGCAAACCAAAACCTTGGTGCTTAAAGACTTTGCTGGGAAATGACATACACTTTCTACCCACGTTTCATTACTCAACAGGCGTTCCTGAGTTTATCAGTGCACAAATGTTTACCCTGCTGTGGGAAGGGGCTTCACAGGCAGGGACTGTAATATATGGAAAATTAGAATATCTACCACACAGCCCAATACTACACACTCTGGGTGGTCTCTGAACGTGTGGTGGTGAAAGTACATTTGGTCTTGACGCGGTTCTCAAGACTATTAGGGAAGGATGTTAATAGGATGATGGGAATGATGTAAATGTTTGGAGAATTTTGAGATAGCAGAGAAAATAGAAAAGATTAGATTGATATACACTGGTATTATGAAACTACTAAATAAAAAGATATGTTTTATAGTATCACTATTTAGGTAACCTGTACAGATTTGGCAATGAAGATAAGAAAGCAAGTAAACTGGACAGCGTTTCCCAAGGGCAATAATAAATGCAGTTGAACTCTAAGAAAATGGAGTCTCCACAAAGCCCCACTAGGAAGAATTCTACAGAAAGCACAACTGTACTCAATTCGGTAGACTAGAAGTTAATACCGCATGAGCCATTAAGACGAAACTTTGTGAGAAGAAAATGGTTACATTATTATATGGTGCATAACAGTTATGACTAATGAAATCAGGAAAATTAAATCCATGTTTCAAGCAGTAAACTGTCGTAAGAACTGGCATACTCAGTCATCTGGCGTTGTACCAACTAGAACTCAATTAATCGATATTTGTGTTAAAAACTCATTAAAGCCTGCAGAGGCAAAATGGCAATTCAAAAATAAATTTTTCAACATGTGAGACTAATACTTCATAAGTAGTGCATAGCTCTGTGAAAACATAATTCCTGAGATTTAAATGTTTATCCTTCATACTGCTATGCCTTTGTTTTTTGTTGTTGTTGTTGTTTTTTTTTTTGCAGTATGCGGGCCTCTCACTGTGTGGCTTCTCACTGTGTGGCCTTTCCCGTTGTGGAGCAAAGGCTCCGGACGCACAGGCTCAGCGGCCATGGCTCATGGGCCCAGCCGCTCCGCGGCATGTGGGATCTTCCCAGACCGGGGCATGAACCTGTGTCTCCTGCATGGGCAGGTGGACTCTCAACCACTGTGCTACCAGGGAAGCCCATGCCTTTGTTTCTTGTTTTGCTTTTCATACCAGCAAGTAAAGGGTTGGAATAGGACTTTTTCTTCTGTTGCTGGCGGGGCAGGGAGTGTGTGTGTGTGTAAATGTATATGGATATGTAATTTTAAATACCTGGACTTTAACTTGCAAATAGGATTTTCATGTATAACATGACAAAATGTTGTTTCTTCTTTTATAAAGGTTTTTGCTATGTCCGTTAGATCTTTTTAAAATAAATATTTTGCCTTAATGAAAATAATTCATTAGCAAAATTTTGAAAATAGAGATTATATTTTTAAAACATAGCTTCAATGGTAGGAGATAGCTATTTGGGACAGTTCCATTTCCCTCTCTCCCTGTGTATGTATATGCTTGTTTCCTTATAAATATGTAGGTGTATGTATGACTGTATGTTTTGTAGGTATTTATGCTGTCATAAATACTTACTGAATATCACATTGTCACATAAACATCCACTGAATATCATACTAAAAAAGATTTCCACGTTAGAAATATTTTGTAAGTAAATATAATATCTATACAATTTCTCTTCTTATAATGGACCAGCATTCAGCAACTCCATATTTTCATTACTTAAAATAATATAATGAACAACGCTGACTTGAACTTTGATCTCCATCATGACACCCCTTCTCAACAGCTCCTCCCCTTTCTGGAACCTCGCTCTTACTCTGCAGTCCTCTCCCCCATCCCGATACTTCTCTCTCCGTGTCTCTTGGCCTCGCTCCCTGCCTTCCGGCTCCCTCTCTCCCTCTCTTCTCCTCTGTACAGATCCTAAATCTCAAAGTCGGAGGATCCAGCTGACAAACTTAGAGTAGGGACTGTAGTCGAGGGAGGTTGAAGAGCTCAGTGCAAAGGCGAAACTGCCAATAAAACTGTGCAGTTAAATGATTGATGCCTGATCTGTATCTCAAAATACGGGAATTTATAAAATGTGCCAAATAACTTTGAAGTTTTACTGTTTGGCTAATCTTCAGTATGAGCATGAAAACCCCCTGGAAATGTGAGACATTTTAATCCATTAGCTGCAGTTTCAAGGCAAATTGAGATATTCAAAAGGAGAAACGTTTATCTCAAAGAAAATTACAAAAAAGATGCAATGCATACTACTAAAATTTTATTATAAAAGGATTATTGATGTAATGATTTGAAGTTTATCATATGATTTGAAAGTTTTACGTGTTCCCAAGTATTAGCATTGCCTTCATTTTTAATTTGTTTTTTTCTAATTAAAATAATTTCATTGTTTTTACTTACACTTATTAATTAAAAAAATAGTTGATATCTGACAGGGAAAATATCAAGGAAGATGTACACATGAGGAAGATAAGGGTTTTCTTGGAAAATAAGTAAGTGCGTAAGACGTAAGCAAGCAAATTCAGTGTACTCTCCTGATGTAACCAAATTATTTGCTCATTGAGTGAGACTGAATCACTACAGTTGGTGTAGACAAAGGCACTGCAGAAAACAATGTTGATTTCTTTCCATTGTTAAGCAACATGCTGCCTTTTCTTAGCTTTTCCAAAACTACAAAATTGTACAGTTGGTAGAACCAATAGAGTGTGGTAAAGTTTTGGAAAGAGATACTTACCAGGGTTTCTGAGGCTCATCCAACTGCCTGGTTTGTAATCTACCAAGTCGGGAGAAGACAGCCTAGAATGCCAAAGAACGTTACTCATGGTGGACCCATATCTCCTCCCTTTTGACAAGTGTCTTCTTATCTCATTTTTCCTCCTTCCTTCCATAAATATTTTTTTCAAGTTCTGTTTTATTGGATGTGCATTGTTTTTCATTTTATTTTTTTCATTTTTATTTTTTGAAGTATAGTTGATGTACAATGTTGTGTTAATCTCTGCTGTACAGCAAAGTGACTCAGTTATACACATATATATTCTTTTTTATATTTTTTTCATTATGGTTTATCCCAGGATATTGAATATAGTTCCCTGTGCTATACAGTAGGACCTTGTTTATCCATCCTGTATATGCTAGTTTGCATCTGCTTATCCCAAACTCCCAGTCCTTCCCTCCCCCACCCTCTCTCCCCCTTGGCAACAAGTCTGTTCTCCATGTCTGTGAGTCTGTTTTGTAGATACGTTCATGTGTGTCATATTTTAGATTCCACATATAAGTGGAATCATGGTATTTTTCTTTATCCATTCCTCTCTTGATGGACATTTAGGTTGCTTTCACATCTTGGCTATTGTGACTACTGCTGCTATGAACATAGGGGGGGCGCACGTATATTTTTGAATTACAGTTTTGTCTGGATATATGCCCAGGAGGGGGATTGCTCCTTCCATAAATATTGATTGTGCATCCATTTACCAGGCACAGATATCGATGCTTGAGAGACATCAGTGAACAAAATAGACCAAGGTCTTCACCATCATGGGGCTGACATTTTCCAGGGTAGAAGATAGGAAATAAGTAATTAATCTTAAGTAAATTACATGTCATGTTACAAAGTAATAGGTGTGAGGTAAGAATTAGTATTAAGCAGGGCAGAAGAGACCAAGGACAAGAGCCATGTCTTATTCTTGAGCTTCAGGACTGAGTTCTTGAAGAAGTAGCAAAAAGACTGAAAAAGTGAAACCACTATAAAAGAAGGAAGCAAGCAGAGGGATGCCCTTGAAGTTGAGTGAGGAGGGCACAACCGTGGATAGCAGACAGCCCGGGAGATCGAGAATGATGAGGTCACAGATGAGCATTGGGTTGAACAGCGTAGAGATGGTTGATGATGAGGAGGACAGTTTTAGTTGAACGGTGGGTGTGAACGGCTGGTGGGTGGATGTAAAAGCCCTCGGGAGGAGATGCCGCACGTAGAACACTCTTTGGAGAGTTTTGCTGTAAAGGCGTGTAAAGAGATGGGGCAACATCTAGCAAGGGGAAGTGGGGTCAAGAGATTCTTAAATGAGAAATAAGAGCCTCTGCTTGGATGCTCAAGGCGGGGAACCATCCAGGTGAGAAGCAAACACTGGTGGCTTAGAGAGAGCAGAACAACGGCTAAAGCAGTGTACCTGGAGGAGACGGAGTTGATTGCACACAGTGATAACCACCGCTTCGCATCTCCGTGACTCATGGCTTCACCACCACTGTCGGTCATAATTCACCTGGACTAACCTCGTACTTCTTATTGCTGTCCAGTCACCTTCCTTAAGCAGGGGGACTCTGCCCTGTTGTACTCCACCCTCCTGATGCTCTGTGTACCCTTCATTCTGTCCCCCTGCCCTCACCCTTCTTCAGTCGCTGGGACTATCTACTGTCTTTTCAGGAATCCTTTGTCGGTTGTCAGCAGCATCTTCTATACCCCCTGTAGCCTCCCACAGTCTGAGCGCTCCCATCCCTTCCTGCTTAGCCTCTGGGGACCCGCCACCTCCAGCCCTCTCAGAGTCGTGGTGGTACTTTGTTTACTCTCACTCACCTCTACCAGAATAGCGGTGGGACAGGTGTCCTCCTTGCTCTGCATTACTGACCTCAGACTACTCTCCCTCCCAAACAACCCTCATCTCGGCTTCTCAGGCCACCAGCTTACAGCATCCACTGACTGCAGTGTCCTTGCCACCTGCTGACACCTGACCCACTCCACCTCATTCTCAGTGACTTGATCCTGGTGTAGAGCCACACTCTCCATACTTCTGCGCAATTCTTGGTGACTTCAGTATATGTGTACATGACTTTCCCAACAGTCACAATGCTCAGCTTCTTGAGCTCCTTTTCTACGATGGTCCCCTCCAGTTGGCCTTAGCCATCCTCACCGTTGTACCGGAGGACTTGTCTTTGCCAATGGCTGCCATCCCTACGTCGTCTAAATTTGATGAATTCTTCTCTTTGCTCTCTTTCCAGCTCCCTTCTTCCTACCTGCTGATCCCTCAAAATTTTTACCCCACTAGGATCTAATCCTTGGACCCAACCAGCTGTTCACTGTCTTTTCACTCTTTCAGTGCCCCCACCTTCGTTATGCCCTCACTCTCATGCTTAAATATGATTCTTAGGCAGTGTGATTGCTTTCTCATTTCCTTTACTTTTATTGCCCTCTTGTTCTCTCTTCTTCACTTCCTTACCTTTAAATCTTTTTTCTTCCCATTTTCCTTTGTTTCTCCACTATCACATAAAGCTTAATTTGCCATAGATGTTTTCTTGGTCCAGTGCAAGTAGTGTGATGTAGTGTGGCCGCGTTCCCCTTCCTTGACCTAAAATTAGTGACTGCTACTCACAGCCCAAAGTGTCACCTTTTTAGGGACCAACTAACAAGACATACCAAAGTGGCCCGTAACCAGTTCTTTTTTTGTTTTCTATTTTTTCCCTTGAGATAATGTGTCATTTAGAGTGTAAAACTCAGCATTTGAGAAATCAAGTGCATTTTACATGTTGATTCAAAAAGAAATAACCATATATAGCTAAATGGTGGTGTTTTTTGGTGGTTGAGGCATAAATTTGGAATTTTCTACTGATATCTGTGCTATCAGTTAAAAAAAAAAAAAAAAAAGGGCCAGCCCTTAGAGAGATTTCAGGGCCATGATACACACCATTGTTGAGAAACAGAATTGTCATTTCAAATGTTCTCCCTTGTAAAATAACGGCCGGGTTCATTTTATGGAAATTAATATCATAACACATCTTGTCATAACCTAGTCCCTCAGAAATCTTATAGTAAATGGAAAACTAGTCATCTTTAATGAAATCCATAATTGTACCTAAATATTTAAAAAGTCTTCCCGTGTTAATTTCTACAAATCATAGTTAACATATTGACGCCAACGCAGCAAGATTCATTGATACTTAAGTTGATATGTATTGCTTTTACTGTACTCATTTATGTGAGAATAAATGACTTGAAATAAGTAATTCCTTATTTTAGATACTTTATACTCTATTTCCTTTGAAAACAGTAAAAATATAAAATAAGAATATATCTTTTCAAGTCTGTAGAGTATCTTTGACATCAATTTCTTGATGAGTGTTTAGCCTTTAAGATTTGAGATCTGTTTTATTTGGTTGTTTTTTTTTTTTTACAAACTATTAAATCACACTCTTAGGATGTATATGAACATGGATTTTAAACAGTCAACAGCAATGACAATGTTAAGAGGAAGGGAGAAATACAGATTGTGGTCAACATCATGTGACAAACATGAGAGAGTAAGACATGTGGAAAAATAGTTATTCAAACCAAAATGGAGGTGCATTGAATATAAAACTGATTGTATCCTGAGACTTACCTATTATTCTTTAATTCTTGTATTTAGAACCTTTGTGAAGAAAAGTGTAAATATCCACATAATTTACCTACAGAGCAGACCCTTGACATTCATGACCTGAGAATGCAAGAATCACAAATACATTGATACTTTTATAGGATACAACCTCTTTTATTAAATTTTGTCTCTAAAAATTACTGTCCTTCATAAATATTTTTACAAGAGTTTCAGAAAGCTTGCTTTTAAGTCCTGTGTTTCCCATCCAGGGCCTCCTGTCACCAATCCACACGCTCACTAAAGCTGATCTCTCTCCAGGACTTTGCTTGTAAGTCAGGTTGACTGCCTGCAAACTGTCTCAGGGATCACTTTTCTTTTTCCATACAGAGGATTAAATGAACTCATTCACATCAGAGATAGGAATGTCTGCCAAAACCATCATTCCAACCTTTGAGTTATGCCTTTACTTATTTTATGGATTACAATTTAGATGTGAGTAAACCACCAGTTACCATGACCAGCATGGTTGTGTTCTAGTCTTTAACAAGGGCTCTACCTCTTGCACTTCCTTTTTTTGATGTCTGAGTTCATGGTCTTCTGCTACATTCTACAGCTTTCCACTTGATCTACCACCATCTTTGCGGAGCCTTCATGCCCAGTCGGCGTCCACTCTTCTTTGTGTCCACACTC
>NW_006796769.1:2747990-2757559 GCF_000442215.2 Lipotes vexillifer | reverse complement strand
ACTCTTTCATCTATATTCCTGTTCCCATGCTTCTGTTTTGTTATTGTTCTTTTCTTTTTCTCATTGACCATTCTTAGACTGATTCTTCCTTCAAATGAATCTATTCTCTCATCTTCTAAGAGAAACCTCTTTATTAATCTAGGCTTTTCTGACCCCTGCTTAGCCTTCAGTTCTGTTGTGCGTTTAGCTGGTAAACTTGTTCCTCTATGTTGAGACCTAAGACTACATGCCACCAAGTTTATCTTAAGGGATTAGGTGAGAGGAGAGCCGAAGTCCATCATCATAAATGGGCTAGGACTGCTACTTCCTGTCGAAAGGAAGGTACAGAGAACTACCGTCACAAACCAGGATGCCAAATCCTGTTCTCACAAAGAATGGGGAACAGGGCAAAAGAAATTCAAATTGAAAAAACAAAAACGTAGCATATAAGGGAGGCACAAGGTCTAGTAGGAGTGGGGGGGAACTCCAAGCTGAAGTGGAAGTGCCTAGAATTTGTTTCATTCAAGGCAGATTTTAAATGGCAATATATAGAAAAAGCCCAATATAGAGGCGTAAAGAGAAAATGATAATTAATTGGCATTCGGTTGAAAATATCTGTGAGATGCACTTAGGGGGTCTTGTTATTTGCCAGGTTAATGACGCTTCTGAGTCTCATGAAAAACCCAAAGAGCAAATTCCAAAAGAAGTGAAATGAAATGGCAAAATATTACTCCTTTGTTTTTAAGTCAGATTTCATGATGATGAATAGGTGGCCCAGAGTAAATCAAATGGGGAAAAATGACAAGAGAAGCTTTCAATTCACAACCTTCTAAGAAACAAATAAGTCCTGAAATATGTCCTGCAGAGACCATCACACTGTCCTCTGTGTTCTGCTGTCCTGAACAGAGAATTTTCTGAAGAACTCTGGCCTCTGGCAACTGAGTCAGGTGATTCTGCATTTCACTGGAGCCGTAGGGGACCCAGAAAGACCTTAGCTTTGCTGTAGTTACATAACCATGATCCATGTTCAGAATTACTGATACGTTCATAAGAAACTCAACTAAATGTGAGTCACCTAATACTGTTTTATGCTTTTGAACAATTTTAGCTATTTCCATTTCTGCCTTATCAAAATTTTCGTAAAAAAGATTTTCGTTGAACTATGTATTAGGAATTAGTCTTCAAAAATTACAGCATGTGTTACATTTAAAGCACACAAATGCAAATAAGTTCAAAAATGCAGGTAGTTTGTTCTGTCCTGTCTTTAATATTTTAGGTATAAACCAAGTTTAATTAATTGCCATTTTCTTATGCAAAAATTGTTTTGATCAAATTACTGAAAGTCAAATTTCAGTGACCTCATTTTTCCTACTAATGATTCTGGTCACCAATTCCAGTATGTGGGGACCCTCCCACCCACATCCAAACAATTCTCCAGCACCAGCTGGGCGTCCTACAATTCAACCCAATTCTGGCACTATCTACCCAGAGACGGCATCAGATCCGACAGGTTAAGGGCTCAGTCCTCCAAGACTCTCCCCCCATCCTTTTAGCCACACCAATAGCAAGTCCAGGCTGTCACCTGTGCTTCTCATTGGTTATAGATCAGAGGTTCCCATGACCCCCTCCTTGGGTTTGATGAATTTGCCCATAGAACTCAATTTACTTACTAGTTTACCAGTTTATTATAAAAGAATATAATGTGGCAACAGCCAGATGAAAGAGATGTAAAAGGGCAGGGTAGGGGGAAAGGATGGGGAGCTTCCATGGCCTCTCTGGGGGCCACTCTCTCAGTACCTCCACATGTTCACCAACAAGGAAACTCTCTGGCCCCTGTCCTCTTGAGTTTTCACAGAGGCTTCATTACATAAGTGTGATTGATTTAGTCATTGACCATTGACTCAACCTCCAGCCCTCTCCACTCCCCAGGTCAGGGGGTGGGACTGAAAGTTCCAAGCCTCTAATCACATGGTTGGTTCTCCTGGCAACCAGCCCCCAACCTTAGGTGTGTTCCAAAATCCACCTCATTAACATAACAAAAGACATCTTAGTTGCTCTCATTATGTAGACAAAATATATATTTCTTATTATGAATCACACAGTGTCACACCTATTTACATAGGCATAATATTTTCACTTTTTCTGGAAGGATACAAAACTTATGTAACACATTATAACCAGGTATATATCATAAGGGATATCATTTCAGATTTTTTGTTTGGATTTTGATTGTTTTTAGAATCTTGCTAGTTACTTAGCAAAATCTTGTATTGAAAGCTAGATGTGTGCTCAAAGTACATTAAGTTTACTAGTTAATACTTTCTAATTTAGATGACACTACTCGTAACATAAAGGTTCTGGGATCTTAAGGTACCTGACGCTCCTCTCTCTCTCTCTCTCTCCCCCTATAGTATCTATAAGAGAATCTCACGTACGACAGACTCCGTAGCTGAACCAATTCTACCCAACAGTGCTTTTCTCCACGTTTCTCTTAAAATCTAATTCATCAGTTAAGCTGCTGATTGAATTTGTTATATTTTCTCGATAGTCTGGCATCCATTTGCTTTGATTCTTCATACTTCAGTCTTGTAACTCGGGGGTCCCCAGGCCGCGGACCGGTACCGGTCGGCAGCCTGTTAGGAACCGGGCCACGCAGCAGGAGGTGAGCGAAGGCCAGCGAGCAAAGCTTCATCTGCTGCTCCCCGTCACATGCATTACCACCTGAAGCATCCCCCTCGCACACACCCGTCGTGGAAAAATTGTCTTCCATGAAACCGGTCCCTGGTGCCAAAAAGGTTAGGGACCGCCGTCCTGACTGGACGTCTCCTTCCTGTGGTTAGACTTCCCTGCATACACAGTGTATTTTTGCAATAGTATGCGTGCTGTTTGTCACTCTTTCATGTTTCTGGGCCCCCCAAAAGAAAATCATACATAATTTTTGACGATTTTATTGTAAAAAGTACCACCTTTTTGGTAAAATGACTACTACGAATTTACTCAGGTAAGTATTTGATAACTATAATTAGACACACATAGCTTAGAAGCGCCTAATATACCATTTTACTTTCAGGTAGCAAGACACAGAATTTTCAAGTAGCATAATGTGAACTGAAAATACCTGCTTTAAAATGAAATCCCATCTATTATGTGCACTTTAAAATGAGGGAAGTTGAGCATTACAAAACAATTCAAAGTGCATATCTACAAGGAATAGTACACAGAGGTAAAGTAAAGTAGTAGTGAACAAATGAAGCAAGTAACTCCTCTGGCTTTTGCTATAAAATGAGAGTTCTGTAAATTCAGATCACTTAATTGAAAAAAAACAACTCAGTACTTAAATTGTTAGAAATTAAATGGCTCCTAAATGCTGAAAAAAATCAACTGTATGTCTAAACAACATAGAAAAAGCATGAGCCTTTTTCTGGGTATTTTGTGGCCTCAGAGTTGTTGCTTTTGTTTTGTCCTCCTGATTCTGGGAGCTCTGTAGGAGCAGCAGAGCTGAATGAGCTCCCTTCTCGGGGGCAGGTGTTGGGGCATACGAGGTCTCACCTGAAACGTTCTGGATTTCTTTGACATTGGTTTTCGACAGCAGAAAAAAACCTCAGTAATCACAGCAAAAAGAAATTCAGGATAATACACTAAATAAATATGTGTGTATATCTATCTATAGAGAATTTGGGTGGGGGGAATCACTGGGATGGCTTAAAAACATGAAAAAAAAAATAACGCAGGCGGAGATGATCCAAGGTACGTGGAACACTGGGAAAATTATATTTAGTAATTTCAAACACAAGGATTACTCTTAAAAAGGATGGATTAGAAAAACATGGCTGAAGTTGAAAAGTGAAAGTGGCACACGAAACATGTGAGAATAAGACATCTGAATTAGCCACTGTTGTGTGCTCCCTGAAGCTGATATGCAAATATCAGGCCCCAACTGCGTATCATGATCACTTGTGATGTAAAAGAAAATATGGATCTAAGCTGTATCCTCAGGGTTAGGCTTGATTTAAGGAAGCATTCTGTGTGACAGATCACCATGACCTCGGCAGCTTCCGTGGGTCAGGAGGCTGGGCAAGCCTTCGCTGGGTCCCACAGGGCCCCATAATGCAGCAGTCCCGCCATCAGTGGCTCTGTGATCTTATCTGAAGCTCTAGGTTCTCCTCAAAACTCTGTTGCTGGCAGATCTCAGTTCCTTGTGTGTCCTTTAGTCCTTCTGGTTGGACCCAAACCCTCAACTACCTAACAGTTGCCTGTGGCCCCATGCCATGTGGGCCTCCCCACCACAAGGCAGTGTGCTTTCTCAGTCACCAGGACAGCACCTCTGCTGCTGCTTTCTGTGACCAAGACTCAGCGGAGAGGTCAGGCTGCCCAGAATTAACTCCTGGTGAATAACCTCAAGTCAACTAATTAGGAACCTTTATTGCACGTGCAGAACCCCTTTCCCTTTGCCGTGTAACATGGCATCATCATGGGAATGACATCAGCATGGCTGGCTAGAAGTGGGCTACGCGTCCTGCCCATACTCAAGGGAAGGGGATTCTAGGAGGCATGGGGGTCATGGTGGAAGGTCTGGCTACGGACGTGTTCCAACAAGGCTTCTAAACTTGAGACTATAGCACTAGGAGAAATCACGTGATCTTTGCGGAGATGAGAAGATTGGGTTTAAGGAATAAGTTCTTTGATTGCCTGGGGACAAGAGGAGTAGCTAGAGAGATTATAAAAGAGAGCAAGGAAGGTTTTAGGGGTGGTGGGTGTATTCATTATCTTGATTGAAGTGGTTTCATGGATCTACATGTGTCACATTTTTTTGTCTCCTTTCACTCACCATAATTATTTGGAGATTGATTCATGTGTGAGCTTTAGTAATTCATTCCTTTTTTTATTGCTGAGTATGGATCTACAGTAATTTATCCATTCACCTGTTGATACACACCTGAGTTGTTTCCAGTTTTTGGCTATTACAAATAAAGCTCCTAGCTACGTTTAAAAAAAAGTTCTTTGGCTAAGATATTTTGTCCTTCTGCAGAAACAGGGTGAGTTAATAACAGAAGCGAACATTTGTGAATATTTATCCTAAACATCAAGTTGATGTAAAGTTGAATGCTTAATGTACACTGACTCAATTAATCCACCCAATCCTATAGAACAGATTTTACTGTTATCCTGGTTTTACGCACGAAGAAACAGAGGAAAGCAGCTTAAGAGCTTGTCTGAGTCATCCAGTTGGTCAGTTGATGCTAATCAAGGCATACGTATATTTAGTTCACATGTACTTTTTCCTACCCATACATGATACATTATTTTTAGAAATTCTCCTCCTGGCTTCAAATCAGTGTCTGTAGATTTGCCTTATACTTGACACTTCTTTTCAAATACACCTATGCATTCTGAATATGAAAGTGGATTCACAAGAGGCCTTCGTTAAGTTGCATTGTAAAATTAGACACTGAACTTCTACTTCTTTTAGTTTTAAACTTTGTATCTTCATGCTACTTATTTAAAATAACGAACTGAACATCAGAATCTCAATTTTTAAATGCATAGAGAAGTGTTGATGAGAATTTCAGGAAGAGTTACCATTTCAACCAGCTTTAACCTTGAAGAGACTTTTTTCCCTTCCAAAAAAAAAAAAAAAAAAATCGTCTGATTATTCCAGGAGACAGAGGATATTTCACTTACCCGTTGCTAAGGTCACACAACCTCACTGACAATGAAAATCTGTATTTCTGTCTATTGGAAATAAAACTAGTAAGGCTTCAATTCCTGACAATGATGAATTCAAACACTGAGTTCCCAGATGCTTGCTCAGAGGAATCCGTCCATCTGCAGAGATGAGGTCTCCTCATGTGCCGTTTTAAATGATATCGGTCTCTAGTTATTACTTTCTTAAAAATCCAATTTTTTCCCTGTGACAGTTCTGCTAAAATATGATAAAGTTACAGTTAGTGACATGACCAAACAGATTGCACTCCCAAAGTACATAAATCAACTCTCTAGCGCTCCCACCACAGATCAGAGTTGAGTCCTAAAAATCATTCTTTTTTAATAATTTGCTTGGAAAGTGAGGTATGCATATAATATACCCAATGGAGCTTCTGGGGCTTTTTGCAAGTATTTCATTCCCTTCCACCAAGGACTTGAGTTGATCTGCCAAAGTCATTGTTAATTTTTCTTGATTCATTGAGGGTCACCCGTTCACTGGTGACCACAGCAGCCTTCCCTGATATCTGAATCACCAGCCAGGCCTACTCCGTGCACCTACTTCTTCAAGAGGAGAAATAAAAATAGACCTTTCCTAAATTAAAATCGATTTTGTTTTATTCCTAAAGGACTGTTCTTTTATATACATAGTAATAAAGGTGGGGGAGGGCAATTTTAGATGGCCTTGTGAAGAATGAGATGGGAATTTAATTGTGTTACAATCATGCCACTGTAATAACTAAAGCTCTGGAGTGCTGGATGCCAGACTGAGCACTTTGAGTCCATTTTCTTGGTTCATCTTCATGCTTCTTTCATAACCTCGCTGGGATGCAGTGGAAAGTTCTGCTCAGTCAGTATAAATTAAATTACTCTGATTTTTACTTACAGTGTGTGCCCTCTTTATAGTTTTCAAGGGCACATTTTTTTAAAAAAAATTTTATTTATTTATTTATTTTTGGCTGCGTTGGGTCTTCATTGCTGCACGCGGGCTTTCTCTAGTTGCGGCGAGCGGGGGCTCTAAATTGTGGTGTGCGGGCTTCTCGTTGCGGTGGCTTCTCTTGTTGTGGAGCATGAGCTCTAGGCACACGGGCTTCAGTAGTTGTGGCACGCGGGCTCAGTAGTTGTGGCTTGTGGGCTCTAGAGTGCAGGCTCAGTAGTTGTGGCGCACGGGCTTAGTTGCCCCGTGGCATGTGGGATCTTCCTGGACCAGGGTTCCAACCCGTGTCCCCTGCATTGGCAGGCGGGTTCTTAACCGCTGCGCCACCAGGGAAGCCCGAAGGGCACATTCTGAAACAATGCTCCAAAGTGAGTATTACTGTCATTTCCGTTTTGCAGACAGTGGATTGGAGACTCATATAGACGAAGGTACTTCCCAGAGATCAAGCACCTCATAATAGAGTGCAGACTGCACCCTCTTTCTGCCCACTGGAGGCTCTTTTCTATAACTTTGCTATCTGCCATTTTTGTTTACAGTGCATGCCATGATATCCTATTATAGGTTATTATTATGTTTTACTATTCAGATATTTGGTTTCCACCTAGATGTGTTGACACAGAAGTCTTTGTAATTTATAGTTCTATTTTTTATTCAAAACCAATAAACCAATTAGTAATTTAAATTGATAGGAATAATCCTGTACCAGTTTTTAATTTTTCATATAGTTTCCTATTTTTGTCTGTTAGATTTCATGTGCACAGGGTCTGGGTATAATTTGCTGTTTTTATCCTTGGGTGGCCGTTATTTTGAATTACTCTGAATGGAGCAAACACTGGCTTTAAATTTCTTTATCTTTGCTTACAGTTGCACATAGTAGGCACTCACGAAATACCAAAACAATGTCCTCAAAGGATTTCTCTCCAATTAAGGAAAAGTAGTATAAAAAGAGAGAATTTTTAACAAGTCACAAAAGTATTGTCAGTAGAGCAGACTATTTTGTGTTAATTGCAAAAAAAAAAAAAAATGCGAAAACAAGACTTCCAAGGAAAGTAGAAATTTACAAGCCACCAGAGTGAATAATGGAGAGTTGATTCCATTAAAAAATGGCAGCTTAATCACTTATTTAACTTTTGTGATTAAAAAAAATGCTGAAATGAAAAATCACTGACATTCATCTGTAAAATGTGAGTAACAGTAATCCTTGTGGCCAAGGGTTCTTTTAGAAAGCTAATTGATTGAGTGAACTAATGTTGACTATTGGTAGTTTCTTCCAATTCTTGGAATGCTTTTGGTGCATTTAGGAAATTTTATGTTTTTACTTTTCACATCAAGTTTGTGAAACAAACGCTATTCATATTATATTCCCATTTATGATAATAGCCATCTGGTACTGTATTTTTGAGAACTGGTTCATTTTACTGCTTTTAAAAAGATAATTTTAAAACCAAGTATTAACTAACTTTTTACTGTTTTTTTCAATTTGAATCTTAACACTTTTTTTTTTTTTTTTTTGCTCATTTCTCATTAGCATGGTTCTGATTTCAAATTCTCTCTTAAATTGAATGTAATTTTATGGGTGTTCTAGGTAGTAGTAGCTATAGTCATCAACGTCATCTTTATTTATGTTCCATGCAGGCAGGAGACATGTGTGTTACTTTTACTACTGTCTCTAGGATCTACAACAATCTCTGACAGAGACGCAAGATTAGAACCTGGTTCTTCCTAGAACTGAAGTTAAAAAATAGTTGATATTGGCACTGCACAATGAGGGACAGAGAGTTTAACATCTGCTTAACATTGAGTGATCAGGATGATAGTAACACCAACCAATCATAGGGAATTTTTTTTTTTCATTTAAGTGTTAACTAGTAGTAATACTGACATGGTTATCCCAAATCAAACTTAGGGTGGGTGTACTGGTAGAATGTTCTAGAATGAGAAGTGGACAATCTCATTGGGAGACTTGAAATTAGTTTTGAATCTCTCATGGAGACGTTGACAAGCTAGGTGATCCTCCAACAGAGGCCTGAATAATGGTGATACTTAGAATCATGCCGTCAAGAAAAGTGTAAAAGAAGTCAGAAGCTGTTCAACACGTAGAAGATGTCAGCTGAACTGGGCAGAGTGTTAGGTGAGAACGTTGGGGGTAAATAGTCTGAATATTCCAGTTACGTTCTGTTTCAAATGTAAGAAGGAGGACAAAATATTCAAGTTAGAGGGAGAGACTTTTTAGCTCAATATAAAGATTAATAATGCACTCTGTATGACAGACTCCAGGTCCATGCACCTCACTACAAATAACTCAACTTCGTTTCTGTTTATGGCCGACTAATATTCCATTGTATATATCTGCCACATCTTCTTTATCCATTCATCTGATGATGAGCACTTAGGTTGCTTCCGTGTCCTGGCTGCAGTGAACATTGTGGTACATGACTCTTTTTGAATGATGGTTTTCTCAGGGTATATGCCCACTAGTGGGATTGCTGGGTCATATGGTAGTTCTATTTGTAGTTTTCTAAGGAACCTCCGTACTGTTCCCCATAGTGGCTGTATCAATTTACATTCCCACCAGCAGTGCAAGAGGGTTCCCTTTTCTCCACACCCTCTCCAGCATTTATTGTTTCTAGATTTTTTGATGATGGCCACTCTGAGTCTGTCATACAGAGTGAAGTAAGTCAGAAAGAGAAAAACAAATACCGTACGCTAACACATATTTATGGAATCTAAGAAAAAAAGAAAAAAAGGTCATGAAGAACCTAGGGGTAGGACGGGAATAAAGAAAGACACAGACCTAGGGCTTCCCTGGTGGCGCAGTGGTTGAGAGTCCGCCTGCCGATGCAGGAGACACGGGTTCCTGCCTCGGTCCGGGAAGATCCCACATGCCGCGGAGGGGCTGGGCCCGTGAGCCGTGGCCGCTGAGCCTGCGCGTCCGGAGCCTGTGCTCCGC
>NW_006796769.1:2742568-2747878 GCF_000442215.2 Lipotes vexillifer | reverse complement strand
ATGGACATATATACACTACCAAACGTAAGGTAGATAGCTAGTGGGAAGCAGCCGCATAGCACAGGGAGATCAGCTCGGTGCTTTGTGACCACCTAGAGGGGTGGGATAGGGAGGGTGGGAGGGAGGGAGACGCAAGAGGGAAGAGATATGGGAACATATGTATATATATAACTGATTCACTTTGTTATAAAGCAGAAACTAACACACCATTGTAAAGCAATTATATTCCAATAAAGATGTTAAAAAAAAAAGATTAATAATGCAAAATAAAGTAAAGGATGATTTGGGGGGAATAATGGCTTTCCCCCTGCTTTTGGAGTATAAGCTGAGACAGGATGGAGACGCCTGTGCAAAAGGCATAGCTGTAGCCAGAGCTGCTAATCCAAGGGCCAGGACCCTGTGAAATGCTGCTAGATGTGCACAAAGTCATAGCACATCATAGGGCTTCAAACACAGACCATGCAGTGAGTTGTACATATTTGCAAATTTTGAATGTTATATACATATTATTAATACAATTTGCTTAAAGCTCAAAGTAAATTTGTGTAGTTTGGCATTATATATTTTAATCAGTGGATATGTAAATTAGAATTATGATTGTGGGTTAAAACAAACAAAGAAACAAAAAAACCTCTAAAAGTGTCAGCCCTAAAAAATTGGAAACCAACTCTAATACCCCTTCTAATGCTAAGATTTGGTGACTTTTGTGACCAGCAATTTAATTGATGTATGAACTATGTGAAAATTTACTAGAGTATAGAAACCACCGCGAAACACAGAAGAATAATGAAAAAGTAATGGGTAAATACAGAATTTGGTCTTTACTATGAAAGAATGTCAAAGGTTTGAGTTTGTGTTTTGTTCTTCTTCCTATATACTTAATCAAAAATGTTGGCTTTCTGTTGGGAGCCAAATAGTGGAAGTCTGGTTAAATCAGTCAGAATGTACATTCGATGACGCTTTGATTTGCTGGCTGATGTGTTTTTAATTTAATATTGAGGATAGTTCAAAGTCAAGTTATGAGATAGTTAAAACTATGCAATATAAAACTTCTCCAAGCAAAGAGTTTATTGAAATTCTGTTGTATTTCCATTATGTAGATAAAAACCCAATTTAAGCCATTCTGTCGATACATTCTCTCATTAGCGTAATGAACAGTAACAGGTAGCCCAGCGAAGTCCCTTTTTAATACCTGGTTTCACATCAGCTATTAACAATTAGCATTTGTCTTGGAATGTCACCCTAACTCTCATGAACTAAAGAATTGGGGTCACCATTTAGTAAATACACACACACACACACACACACACACACACACACACACACACTTTATCCTGAAATAATGAGGCACATTTGCATTTTGATTGAGTGATAAAGCATACATCTCCACTTTTTGCATGTATGTAATTTTTTTTCATTGAATAATTTGTCGAATGCCTACTATGTTCAGGAAAATAGGCATTCTTGTTAGGGCAGAAATATAAAATACAAGTTTATGTTGCTTATTCATAAACTATTATTCTCTCTCAAAATATTTGTGCACTACAGTTTTCAAGGATGTTTCTGTTAAAGGGACAGTAAGATGCTATTTGGCATTTTAATCATCTCCTTGAGCACTGCCATTCTGGAACATCTGTCTCACCATTTGGCTAATAGATGCTGTGTCTTCCCCCCCCCCGCCCCCCAAGATTTAAAGTTACAGAAGCATTTAGTTCCTTCATGAAGCCTCTTTGATGGCTTAGGCATGTTGAGAAAACATTAAGTAAAGGGGAAGCAAGCTGTTCATAATAGGTCTTTTTTAATAGTGAAGAAAGTGTTCATAAAAATGGATATAGAGCTATAATATCAAAGAAACACAGGGTCCCTGGGAGCACAGCTTTGAATGACCCTGAAATGCATCTCTTTCAATGTCTCACCCCATGTTTCCATCTCCAAGGACCCATGGCAGACCACGATCACTGTGTTTGTACTTGTAAACTCTACTGTGGCTCTTAGTACCTTGAAAGGCTCATCTAGATACAATATTAAAATTAAGCTGTGTGCTTTAATAACTTTACATTGGTATCTCTATCTGATGTTGAATTTTAAAAAATGCATTTATTTGGTAATTTCTGTGCCATTTAACTTTTTAAGCAGGGACATAATGGTGACATTCTAGTTCTCATGGAAATTTGGTTTTAAGGGGAGATAAAACAGATATGGTAATAGAAGTGAGCAGGGATGCTAGGGTTATGGGGGAGCTAGTATAAATAGGGACGATCTCTGGGGTGATGTGCTTGAGTTGTAGCCTGTCAAGAAGAAGCCATCCCCAAATAACTTGGGAGCACAGAACTGTCCTCAGAGGGAGCAGCTGTTGCAGAGGTCCTGAGGGAGAGCTGAGCGAGTGACTCAAAATCACACACACCCACAAAGACACACACACTACTGTAATGTGTGTGGGGTATGAACAGGTCAGGATTGGAGGAAGTGGTAGGAGGAAAATGCAGAGATACGAGTGAAGATCAGAGCACATATTTCTAGAAAACTCTCCTGGATCCCTCATCTGACAGAGAAACAATACCCCAGAAAGGGTAAGTAAATCATGTGAGGTCACAAATCTAAGCAGTGGAGCATTCATGAGATGATTTCACTAATGGTAATTTCTCCCACTCGAAGCAGGTTATTTCTACTCTAACCTGCTTCACTGTGTATCTTCAGGAATTAGCTCAGAGTCTTGGTTAGTAGGGCTCAACATGTATTTTTTAAGTAAGTGAATGGATGAATAAATAATGCCTATTTAAACTTTTAGTTTTAAAAGTATTTGACAACCACCCATCTTTGTTTCTCTGAATTTGGCATTCTCAGATTACACACAGTTGGATTATAGTACTTGTGTGTTTCTGTCCGATTTATTTCACTTAGCATGATGCCCTCAGGACTCACCCATGTTGTCACAGATGGGATTGCCTTCTTTTGTATGGCTGAGTACAGATGGGTAATTGCCAGAGATGGGGGTTGGGGGGTAGGAGAAACAGCTGAAAGTGGTCCCAAAGTACAAACTTCCAGTTGTAACATAAATAAGTTCTGATTTATAATTTTGTGTTAATTTCTTGACAGCAAAGTGACTCAGTTATACACATATATATTCTTTTTCATATTCTTTTCCATTATGGTTTGCAACAGGAAATTGAATATAGTTCCCTGTGCTATACAGTAGGACTTGTTTATCCATCCTATGTATACTAGTTTGTATCTGCTTATCCGGAACTCCCAATCCATCCCTCCCCACCTCCTCTCCCCCTTGGCAACCACAAGTCTGTTCACTATATCTGTGAGCCTGTCTTTGGTTTGTAGATTTGTCTTGTATTTTAGATTCCACATATAAGTGGTATTATGTGGTATATGTCTTTGTCTTTCTGGCTTACTTCACTTAGTATGATAAACTCTAGGTCCATCATGTGGCTACAAATGGCATTATTTCATGCATTTTAATGGTTGAGTCATATTCCATTGTATATACGTACCACATGTTCTTTATCCATTCGCCTGTTGATGGACATTTAGGTTGCTTCCATGTCTTGGCTATTGTAAATAGTGCTGCTGTGAACATAGGGGTGCATGTATCTTTTTGAATTAGAGTTTTGTCTGGATATATGCCCAGGAGTGGGATTGCTGGGTCATATGGCAACTCTATTTTTAGTTTTTTGAGGAACCTCCATACTGTTTTCCATAGTGGCTGCACCAATTTACATTCCCAACTGGTGTCTTTTTTTTTGTTTGTTTGTTTGTTTTTTTGCGGTACGCGGGCCTCTCACTGTTGTGGCCTCTCCCGTTGCGGAGCACAGGCTCCGGACGCGCAGGCTCAGTGGCCATGGCTCGCGGGCCCAGCCGCTCCGCAGCATGTTGGGTCTTCCCGGACCTGGGCACGAACCCGTGTCCCCTGCATCGGCAGGCGGACTCTCAACCACTGCGCCACCAGGGAAGCCCCCAACTGGTGTCCTTCTAAGAGAAGGAGATTAGGACACAGACAGACACACACAGAGGGAAGACCATGAGAAGATACAGGGAGACAAATCAAGGAGAGAGTCCTACGGGGATACTAACTTTGCTGGCATCTTAATCTCTGTTTTCTAGAACTCCAAGGAAATAAATTCCTGTTGTTTTAGCCATCCAGCTCTTTGTTATGGCAGCCCTAGCAAACTAATACACATTACAATAAAAACTATGCTATGATGACTCCATAGAGCTCTAACCACCATTATTAGTGACATTAATAACAAGAGTATCACACTCATTTCTAGGGATGTCAAGCATGGTGTCAGATTGGAATACATAATGCTTATTCTTTATTTCATGATGTCATTTTTTCGAGAGCATGATTATACTGTGTTTATTTTCTTTTTTCGTTCCCAATGCCTAACAAATGCCCCAGAACACGGTAGACTATTAACTTACAAACTTTTTTTTTTTCATAATGAGTGGAAACTTGTCTCTGATTGAAATCACATCAGGAATCCCCAATATTAAAACAAATAATAATAAAAGCTGGTCTGTTTGTAGCAAGGGTGATGTAAAACCTGTGTTGTATTAGGATTCTCTTGGAAAAGAGCCAACAAGATTCATGTATGTATATGGAAAAACTTGGAGGAGTTGGCTTCCATGATTTTGGAGGCTTGGTAAGTCCAAATTTGCAGAGTAGGCCAGCTGTCTGGAGACCCAGGGCAGAGATACTTTTTGAGGAGGTGGAAGGAAAAGGCCTAAGGCAGTAACTATCGATATCAACACCCAAAGTATCACTAGTAAATATGCAATAGCCCTGGTATGGTATATAAATATGAATAACTGTATAGCCATCTGTGTACTTTCCAAGCGGCAGAAAAACCAACACCTGGTTACACAGGTTAGAGTAAAGCTTGTGGGAACAGAACTCCTTATACCAACAGAGAAGGAAGCTGTGGTTTCTTGGCCTGGGAAGGATGCAGTCTGAGAGGGTGAAGACACAGCTAATAAGCTGGAGAAAGCTACCCAGGACTTTGCAGGAGCCACACACCTCACTCTTCCAGCTCAAGAACAGGCATCCCTGTGTCTAATTACGGTAGTATTTTCTCACAACCCCCCGAGAAGCCCACAAATCCTAGAATATTAAGACTTTTAAACTGTCTGGCCAATCATTTCAAACATCAGTTTTTGTTATCTTGGGGGTCTACTATGTTTTTAAAATTTTTTCTGTGTCCTCAGGGCCTCAAGTCATGTCTCTGCCATTCATCGTGACACCCCAGGGGTGCATCTCTGCATACTTAGAAAGGCTTGCCTGTCAGGGCAGAGACAGTC
>NW_006796769.1:2730976-2742558 GCF_000442215.2 Lipotes vexillifer | reverse complement strand
GACAGTCATTACCCATCAACATTCCTGCTGCTTCAATGTCTCAGACCCTCCAGTGACTTAATATAGCACCCAGCCTGGGGCTTGGATGCAGACATGACTGCTGGTTGCAATCTAATTTTCTTCTGCCATTGAAAAGATTCATCTATATGATGAAAGAATATTTCCAAGGGTTGAGTAAGTTTTATGTCTAGGCACATCTATCCTGGAATAATTGGCCAATGTTTTCCTTCACCACAGCCCATGAAACTGATGTGAGGAGATTCTTTCTCTTGATGACTCTACCTTCAATATATGTATTTAATACAGAATGGGAGTCTGCAAAACGCTGACTCCATGTTTAAAAAAAAAAAAAAAAAAGCCCGTGGATATAAATTCACCCAACCTGGCCTCCAAGAAGGGAATAACTTCATTTAAAGTAACTGATGAAGGACTTGTTATTGGTTACATTTTCCCTTACAGAACTTTATTTATGCCAACATTAGTAGATTGGGACTTAAGCAAGGTGATATCTCATGAAAGAAAAACTTAAACCACTGCTTTAGTCAACTTGTTAATATTTACATTTTAACTATTGTATATTTTAAAGTTTGCTTATGAGACTGTTTAAGCAACCCAGTAAACTGTGCAAACTTTACGACTGAGCTGTGAGAAGAACTTCAGTGTTTCAGTATTTCTGGGTTACGGAGACTGTATGACTTTAATTGAGAAGACGCTGTGATGTATTAGTGACAATAGCAGTATCACTCATGAGTGAACAGATCCTGAGTTGTCATGCGTGGCACCGTCCGAGAACAGTATTTTGAACCCTATTTCTCTTTCAATAGCAAACGCATTAGCATTCTAAACATATCCCGTGCCAGTCGAGATTTTAATTTGTCAGAGACTCGTTTCAAAGGAAACCCATAAGCAGCGCAGTGAAAATGATACAAAAATAAAGACATCTGAATTTTCCATTTCTGTAGTGAGCACAGAGGAAGATTAAAATCAAACATTTTCCTTCTGTCTGTTCCCTAAAATTAATTTTTAAGCATCTACATTGTGTGTTTTGGTGCCTTAATGAGATATTGACAAGGAATCCCCTGGATCTTTCCATATGGAATTCTAATGTTCTAGTCACTGTTGGGGCAATTCCGAGAATCATTTGTCTGGATCAGGAAGACAAGTTTGCAACTGCTGTTAATAATTCCAGAAGGAGACAGATGGCGCCTCCCAGAACGAACATGGCTCCACACTCCAAGGTTAGCTCGCCTGAGGAGCATAAGTAACTAACTTCACTCAAGACTTCTTTTTGTTTTGTTTTTTTGTTTTTTTTTTTTGTGGTACGCGGGCCTCTCACTGTTGTGGCCTCTCCCGTTGCGGAGCACAGGCTCCGGACGCGCAGGCTCAGTGGCCATGGCTCACGGGCCCAGCCGCTCCGAGGCATGTGGGATCTTCCCGGACCGGGGCACGAACCCATGTCGCCTGCATCGGCAGGTGGACTCTCAACCACTGTGCCACCTGGGAAGCCCCAAACTTCTTTTTAATTTAACTTTTCATATGCTTTTGTGAAAACCTGCCACTCATCACTGTGCAGTCTCCAGAGAAACTGGTTTTCTTAATTGTGAAAGCATTCGAGAAATAATATTTAATTTTTCATTCTCAATGCTCTTAGTCATTCGATATTTGGCTTTCTTCTTGATCGTCCCTCACCCAGGTCGTGATCACCTACCAAGCTCACTCAGAGACAGTGGGCAAAAAGAGGCTGCTGTGTGCATCTTTGCTTCAACCCTGTATTGTCAGTTTTATAGCATTTCTTATCATTTGACCATAAGCCATCCATGGTCCACTTTATTATTAGGCTAGATGGAAGTGAACCTCTTAAAACATGGGATCAGATGAAAGCACAGACGTTATTCTCTCTCATGTTAAAATCGAGGAAGTGGGCACAGATAATTAAAGTGGTTTGTTGAAAGTCAAATAGTTATTAGCAGAATTAGACTTGGAATCCATTTGTCTTGGTGAAAAAGAAAAGAAAAGAAAAAACATGAACAAAACTTTTATTTTTCCTTGCACAGATTTTTTTCTTTAAGAGGAAAAGCCTTCAGGTTCTCAGTAGGTCTGTGTAAATAGATGTGCACACATCAGCATCTTTTAAATTGGTTAAACTTCACAGGCTAGTCAGAGATGCTCCTTATAAAGAAATTATTCCCTGGTAAACTAAGTTTGGGAAACCACTTATTCAGTATTCCTCTGTTGGAGATGTAATATGGCATAATTACATTACATTCAAATTTCTGACGAATGCTACAGAAAGAGCTGATTTTTTTTTATGCTAATGTTTATTGAGCCTATTTGATACCACCTTATGTATTTCATGGAATACCTTTAGTTCTTCATTCTACACATACTTATTAAGCATGTTTTATGTCTGAGTCACTATTCTGAACACCTGAGGTTGCAGCAAGGAAATACTGATAATCCCTAACTTCACATAATCCTATTTTAAGGCAGGCTGGGAATATACAAGACAGACAATCAAGGACAGCAGGATGGAGACAAGGTTTCTGCAGAGAACCCAGATTGCTAGATGAGACAGAGGTTGACCTGTCTCAATCTGGCTATTAGATCGACGGCCATGCAAGGCCTCTCTGAAGGGATGACATTTAGACTAAGTTCTGAGTAACAAGGAGGACCTGGTTATGCAAAGATCATTGCAGACAGAGGAAATTCTAGAATATAAACTCTAAGGAGAGGGGCTCGCCCATGTGAGAAACAGAAAACCAGTGTAGCTAAATAATGGGCGAGGTCACAGCTGCCACTGTGGACAAGGGGGTCAGTGATGTGAATGGGGTCAGAGACAAGGCAAGATCTCATAGGGTTTTGTAATCAAGAGCAAATAATTTGGTTTTAACCCGAGGAAGCTGTGTGAGTATGCTCAGGACGAAAGTGATGTGATCTCATTTGTGTTAAACAAGGTCTTTCTGGCGAATATGGAGAAAGGGTTGCAGGATGATGAGAAATGTAGGGAGCCCAGTAAGAAATACCTGCACACAGGTCCACAGTGAGATGATGGTGGCTTGAACTAGGGCTGGGATGGAAGAGAGGAAAGCGGGAGGATGCTTTCTAGAAAGAGTAAGACTTGTTATCTAAGACATGGGAGGTTGGAGAAGAGGAGAAATCAAAGACAACTAGGGCTTGAGAAAGGCTAATAAAGATCACATTCTTTGCTGTGTTCATGTGGGATTTATTTATTTAGAAAGTATATTTGAGTTACAATATTAGTTTCAGGTATACAGCATAGCGATTCAGTATTTTGGGGGATTATACTCCATTAAGTTATTAGAAGATAATGGCTATAATTCCCTGTGTTGTACAATATATCCTTGTTGCTTATCTTTTATACATAGTAGTTGGTATTTCTTAATCCCATACCCGTAATTTGCCCCTTCCCCTTCCCTCTCCCCTTTGGTAACCCCTAGTTTGTTTTCTATGTCTGTGAGTCTGTTTCTGTTCTGCATATACATTCACTTGTATTATTTTTTAGATTCTACATATAAGTGGTGTCATACAGTATTTGCCTTGCTCTGTCGGACTTATTTTGCTAAGCATGATATTCTGTAGGTCCATCCATTTGCTGCAGAATTTCATTCTTGTTATGGCTCAATATTGCTAAACATTAGTGAAATGCAAATCAGAACAATGAGGTATCACCTCACACCTGTCAGATGGCCATCATCAAAAAGTCTACAAATAACCAATGTCGGTGAGGATGTGGAGAAAAGGGAGCCCTCCTCACTGTTGGTGGGGATGTAAATTGGGGCAGCTGCTGTGGAGAACAGTATGGAGGTTCCTCAGACTAAAAATAGAGCTACCATATGATCCAGCAATCCCACTCCTGGGTGTATATATGGAAAAAATGAAAACACTAATCTGAAAAGATACATGCACCTCGATGTTCATAGCAGCACTATTTACAATAGCCTACATATGGAAGCAACCCAAACGCCCATCACCAGGTGAACAAATAAAGAAGATGTGGTATATATATACCTAATATGATTTATTTGGTTTTTATTATTTTTTAAATTCCTTGTCAGAGGCTGTTGGAATCTGACAATATGTTAACACAGTTTTCTCAAAACTCACTATTCTATGCAAATCTAACAGATTCTTAATCATAGATGCGTTATAATTGTGAAGGCTGTGACAGGTGTTCAAAATCAAACATAAGCACATTGAAAAGAGCCATGAGAACTTACACAGCATTACAATTTATTTCTCCTGAAAGCAAGTGTGCCTTTTCTAGCCAGGAATGTCAGGATGGTATCCTGGTTAAACCTGGGTTGTCTTTGTAAACGTTAAGTGAGCTTCAATTAGGGCATTCCCAGGTACTGGCATATGGGCTGGTAGTACGCTGTACAGGATATAAATAAACACTTTGTGGCATCACTTTTTGCCCGTTGATGTGCAGTACATCACCCACAAATTCAGAGTTGTAAAGTCTTGCCAAGCATGAGGGTGTTACTCTGTATACTAGGATTCTAATTTGCGTAGCAATGTCAAGACAGATTCTTTATTTTCTGTTTTAAATGATGCCTCCAGTATTGTTCACTTTGAGAGCTCCTGGGGATAGAACTTCATCAGAACTGCTGTTCTGTACCAGGCACGTAAGTAATTAGTGGGCCAGCTGTACGTTTGTATAGCTGGTGACAATTTATAGAGCAGCCTTCCCCCACTCGGCTATTCATTATTGTATATTGGAGCAGTGCAAGTATGTTGACAAAATTCACAACGAAGTTGATAAATTGGGTTTATCTGCTTTTCAAAAAGGATGCTTTTATTTGAAGAGGTTTTTATAGAAAGCTGAGTTCCATATGAATAGTTCATTTCATTGATGTAATTGAAATTTTATCTTGAGCTTTGATCTAGCAGAGAACATTTCAGGAAGATGACAGTACCTTGGGGAAATCTGGAAGTCACAGAGGAATTACAAGTTAAAAATCACATCCTGAAAGACATGTTTTGAACTGCAAAAATAATAGTTTAATGTGTTTTTTTCAACCAGATACATATGACCTCTAGATACAGGTGCTACTGAAACAGGTTGCCTTTTAAATTAATGTCTTTAATTATTCATGATTAATTATTTCTATTTACACAGAGCCTTTGATTCCAATCACCTGTCGTTCAAATATAACTTTGCAAGGGTATGTGCAGTTCATTTTGGCTCTTGACAGAAAATTCAGGTCTCTCTTGGTCTGTTCAGGCTGCTATCACAAAGCACCAACAAACCAGGTGGCTTATAAACAACAGGGGTTTATTTCTCATAGTGCCAGAGGCTGAAGTCCAAGATCAGGGAGCCAGCGGGGGATCTGGGGGTTGGGGGGTTCTTCCTGGTTGAAGATGGTTGACTTCTCCCTGTGTCCTCACTTGAAGTAGTGAAGGAACTCTCTGGGGTCTCTTTTCTAAGGGCACTAATCCCATTCATGGGGGCCCCACTCTCATGACCTAATCACCTCCCAAAGGCTCCACCTCTTAATACCATCACCTTGAGGGTTAGAATTCCCATATATGAATATGGGGGGAACACAGACATTCAGGCCGTAGCAAAAACAAAAGGCAAGTTTGTACCTACTTTCTGAAAAAAGGTAACACTTCAGGAACATAAGAGCAGGATTACATTAAGGATCAAAACTATGCCAGCAGATGTAGGCTTTCTTTTATAACTGGCACATGTAATGTAGAGAAGATAATGTTAAAAATAGTTACATTCATGATTCGGTTCTCCTAATATTAAGCCCTAACTTTTAAAAAATTTTAATTAATAAATAAATTTATTGATTGATTGCTGTGTTAGGTCTTCTTTACTGCATGCGGGCTTTCTCTAGTTGCAGCAAGCTGGGGCTACTGTTCCTTGCGGTGCGCAGGCTTCTCATTGTGGTGGCTTCTGTTGTTGTGGAGCATGGGCCCTAGGCGTGTGGGCTCTAGAGTACAGGCTCAGTAGTTGTGGTGCACAGGCTTAGTTGCTCCATGGCATGCGGGATCTTCCCAGACCAGGGCTCAAACCTGTGTCCCCTGCAGGCAGATTCTTAACCACTGTACCACTGTACCACCGGGGAGGTGCCAAGCCCTAACTTCTAAAAATGAATTACGGAGTGTTCTAATTTCATTCTTTTACATGTAGCTGTCCAGTTTTCCCAGCACCACTTATTGAAGAGGCTGTCTTTTCTCCACTGTATATTCTTGCCTCCTTTATCAAAGATAAGGTGACCATATGTGTGTGGGTTTATCTCTGGACTTTCTATCCTGTTCCATGATCTATATTTCTGTTTTTGTGCCAGTACCATACTATCTTGATTACTGTAGCTTTGTAGTATAGTCTGAAGTCAGGGAGCCTTATTCCTCCAGCTCCATTTTTATTTCTCAAGATTGCTTTGGCTATTCAGGGTCTCTTGTGTTTCCATACAAATTAGAACACTCCCTAACACCATACACAAAAATAAACTCAAAATGGATTAAAGACCTAAATGTAAGGCCAGACACTATCAAACTCTTCGAGGAAAACATAGGCAGAACACTCTATGACATAAATCACAGCAAGATCCTTTTTGACCCACCTCCTAGAGAAATGGAAATAAAAACAAAAATAAACAAATGGGACCTAATGAAACTTCAAAGCCTTTTGCACAGCAACAGAAACCATAAACAAGATGAGGAGACAACCCTCAGAATGGGAGAAAATATTTGCAAATGAAGCAACTGACAAAGGATTAATCTCCCAAATTTATAAGCAGCTCATGCAGCTCAATATCAAAAAAACAAACAACCCAATCCAAAAATGGGCAGAAGACCTAAATAGACATTTCTCCAAAGAAGATATACAGATTGCCAACAAACACATGAAAGAATGCTCAACATCATTAATCATTAGAGAAATGCAAATGAAAACTACAATGAGATACCATCTCACACTGGTCAGAATGGCCATCATCAAAAAATCTACAAACAATAATTTGCTGGAGAGGGTGTGAAGAAAAGGGAGCCCTCTTGCACTGTTAGTGGGAATGTAAATTGATACAACCACTATGGAGAACAGTATGAAGGTTCCTTAAAAAACTAAAAACAGAACTACCACATGACCCAGCAATCCCACTACTGGACATATACCCTGAGAAAACCATAATTCAAAAAGTCATATACCACAGTGTTCATTGCAGCTCTGTTTACAATAGCCAGAACATGGAAGCAACCTAAGTGTCCATCAACAGATGAATGGATAAAGGAGATGTGGCACACATATACAATGGAATATGACTCAGCCGTAAAAAGAAACAAAATTAAGTTATTTGTAGTGAGGTGGATGGACCTGGAGTCTGTCATACAGAGTGAAGTCAGAAGGAGAAAAATACCGTATGCTAGCACATATATATGGAATCAAAAAAAAAAAAAGTCATGAAGAACCTAGGGGCAAGATGGGAATAAAGACAGAGACCTACTAGAGAATGGACTTGAGCATATGGGGAGGGGGAAGGGTAAGCTGGGACAAAGAGAGAGGCATGGACATATATACACTACCAAATGTAAAATAGATAGCTAGTGGGAAGCAGCCGCATAGCACAGGGAGATCAGCTTGGTGCTTTGTGACCACCTACACGGGTGGGATAGGGTGGGAGGGAGATGCAAGAGGGAGGGGATATGGGGATATATGTATATGTATAGCTGATTCACTTTGTTATAAAGCAGAAACTAACACACCTTTGTAAAGCAGCTTTACTCCAATAAAGATGTATAATAAATAAATAAATTATGGAGGGCCAAGTCCGAGATCATTCGCCAGAATCCAGGTGTGAGCTGCAGTGAGAAACACGACTCAAATGTAAGATCCAAAGAAGGGAAACAATGGAAAAAGTGTGACTGAGCCAGAAGCAGAACTTAAGCCCCTGGAGTGGGGGCAGGTTCTAGTCAGCCCAGAGGATGTACTGTAAGGCCCAGGTTAAAAACCTGGGAGACAAAACATCTGAAATGTTGGGTCTGAAAAAGCTTTATGGTCCCCTGACCATAAAGACTTGAAAGGACTGAGCAAAACAGAGCCACAAATGAGGAAGGGGTATATTCTCCTCTTAAATAGTATCTGGTTGCTGTGTTCTTTAATCAGCAATGCGTTTCCTTGAGAACCTCCTCAGAAGAAGGAACAATTCTTGTAACTCATTTCAAGCCCCAAATTCATACAGTCTCCACCTCCCCCATGACCTAGAGTGTAACTGTCTTTGTATGATCCTTGTTTGGCTGACTACGGACTACATCATTTCTTCAGAAACCATGTCCACCTCTACCCGCCTACAAAGGGCTTTAAACGAAGTCCTCCTTCATCACATTGATGTGTTGATTCTCAGTACAAGTTCCTGATGACTCCAGACTTACAGGTGTCTAGCTTGCATGTTACAAGAGGTCTATGTGGGTCTGCAATTGAAAGACCAAATGTTGGCCTTTGGAAAAAGAGAGATTAAAGAATGTTATAATGCCGAAGTTCTAGTTAAAATGATGGATTTAATCTTGCTCAGAATCCATCAAAATGAATTCTTGTGAGTCTGATTTTGTCACTCGGTCTTAATTTCTCATCTTGCCTTACTGAACAATGAGTCTATAATTATGGAACACTATTTCATATCCAAATTGTGGATATGGGTTTAAATGCCATCAAATTCTATACAATCTGGATTAAGCCTGAAAATGGTGACTATTTCAACAGTTTGTGGCGCTCCAACTGCCTCCTCTGCTTCAGAGGTTATTTTCCATAACTAGCTTTTATATCTTTGAGGGAGCGCTTGATTCTCTACATAGCAGACTCGCTCCTCAGAAGCTTTGAGGACTTTGTGATTTAAGTTCCAAGTATAAACTGTGCACTCCCCCCTCATCCAGGTAACAAGGCCGCACCGTCAACCCCGCAGCCATCCCTGCCACGGCATCCCTCTGAGGACTTCTCAGATGCTCCCCATGTGACTTTGTATCCATTCAGTGACTAAACACTCTTTAAAATCAGACCCACAGGTCCTGGTAAAGAGAATTAGGTACCTCCCATCCCATGTAATTCCTTCCAAAATACCTTCCTCAGAACCGCCTGGCCTAGAGGAATAAAATATACCCATGGGCTCCCATCACAATGGCACCTCACAAAAGATGAAAGAAGACCGGTATTTTTAGTACCACATTCACAGTTTTGAAACGTAAAGAAAAAATTCCATCGGTATTAAACAATAGGGATAAAAAATCAGACCCATCATGGTGGTGGCTTTTCTAGTACCAGGCTACCAGCACCAGACTCTTCAGAATTCTTATTTGCTTAAAACCTGTGTCCCATGGCACCAGTGATTCAGTTGGCTTGTCCATCAGTTTAGACTTGAGAGCGACGCTGTGCAGTACAGATGCTGTCCAGTACATTGTGAGCTGCATTCATCATTTAAATTTTCCCAGTAGCCAAATTAAAGGCCATGAAAAGAAACAGGTGAAATTAACTTCAATGGAAAATTTATTAACCCAGGGGATATGAAATATTTAACATGTGATCCATATAAAAAAATAGTACTGAAATATTTTACATTCTTCCTACTAGTTCATCGAAATCCATTCTGTGTTTTTACAAAACATCACATCTCAAGCGTTAATGGCCCTGTGTGGCTCACAGCTGCCCTACTGAGCACCGCAGCTCTAGGGAGGAAGAAAAACGCCCATAGGATTATAATGTCTATTTATATTTCCTACTGGAAGTTTTACGGCTCTGAGCTTTGCTTGCTGCCACTTGAAAAACACTGTCCAGAGTACCTGGAAATCTCTCAGCATTCGTGGGCTTTTGTTGTGCCCATTTGCTCAAAACATAATTAAGGCAAGGAGTCGGCAGGGGTATTTTTAGAATTCCTCTTTCAGATAAATCAACTCTGTCAGACTAAATTAGGCACAGTCTCCCACGCTACAGATATTTCAATTGGAATATTTTATTCTGCTGGTGAAGGAGCTATTTCTTCAGAAATACAGCACGTGAGAAGACTGGTGTCACAGTCACACTTTTATCCCCACAAACTGTCCAACCCCAAAATGAAGGCAAAACAAAAGGGCCCTCTGGAGGAGGAGTGAGTTCAGTGGCCTTTCTTAGGCGCACGGGAATTAATGGACTTAAAAAATGAGGTCATTTGAAGTGTTTGTATGAAGTTAGTAGAAATTAAAAGGTGGGTATAAAAAAAAAATATTTTCCACATCAATAAAACTGAGGATTGCAATGGTAAACTAAATTAAATAAACGTAAAATTTTAAAGAGTTAAAATCTCTGATCAAAATCATTTTTAATAAGTGTGCTTAGTTGATCAAGATTGACAAAGAATTTTAGAGGAATAAACATAGTATATATTATGCATTATATAAATAAGTTCAAAAATGAGTTAAGTGGTTCAAAGGTATATTAATGGCGTAAGAGGTGTAAAGATATTATACTTCCTTCTTGAAACGTCTGCATAAGAATATCACCCTTCTTCCTGAAATCTGATACTTAACTTCCCATTAATTAATGCATTAGTTACTGCAACCAGGATTAAAAATTAGAGCACTGGATTTCTATCACACATACAAAACAAGGTTCCCAGGAGAAGGATTCTGGACATCTTCTGGCAAAACTGAAACCTTTTGAAGTTCTGGACTATTTTATTTAATTCCTTACCTAAACCAGTAACTCGTAACAGTATTGTGAACTGTGATTGCCCTTGTGCAGCCAAGATAAATCAAAGGCTATTCAATCACAGGCTCCAGCTTACATCTTTGGGATAACTGTCACTTGCATGAAAGGCTCATGAGATCACAGGTAATTTACTCGTCTTGAAAGCTCTTCCATGACCGTGGAGATCACAGAATATTGATGCTGAATTATTTCTTCAGCCGACTCAGACTTCATAACCAAAGGGAACCTAAGACAGCATAACAAGAAAGTTGGGCAGGTAATGGAGTATCAGCAAGTGTTTGCTAGCCCTCTGCAGTGAGTAACTCTAGTTCAAGTTCAGGTATCTTAAATCTAAAACACCACAGGCATAACTTATGTTTATGAGATTAATCTACGATAAACCCACAGTTCTATTTTGTGAGTAAACCTTTCGTTCTTTGTTCCGTACACGCCCATGCTCAAAGTCTGATACCATACTGAACCTGAAGGATTTTAAGATGGCACTTGCCCAGAAGGAAGTTGTGGAGTAAAGGTGAGAAGACAAAAATGTTGATGCAACTTAGTAAAGCAGGGAAGGGCAGTGGTTGAAGGAAGGTGAGCGCCCAGAGGACACAGAATCTAATTAAGCTGTGTGAGTTGATTGAGGGGTGGTAGAGTTACCCACTGGGAGAAGGCCAAAGGTGGGAGAACACCAGTTCATGTTTATGGGCACCTGGCAGCTCTTTTCTGAAATGTGTATTCTATAATTACACTTAGGAAGACCTATATCATTTTTTTTTTTTTTTTTTCTTGGGTTATGCGGGCCTCTCACTGTTGTGGCCTCTCCCAGTTGCGGAGCACAGGCTCCGGACGCGGACGCGCAGGCTCCGCGGCCATGGCTCAAGGGCCCAGCCGCGCCCCG
>NW_006796769.1:2728232-2730822 GCF_000442215.2 Lipotes vexillifer | reverse complement strand
TTTTTTTTTTCTTGCGTTATGCGGGCCTCTCACTGTTGTGGCCTCTCCCATTTGCGGAGCACAGGCTCCGGACGCGCAGGCTCAGTGGCCATGGCTCACGGGCCCAGCCGCTCCGCGGCATGTGGGATCTTCCCGAAACGGGGCACGAACCCGCGTCTCCTGCATCGGCAGGCGGACTCTCAAGCACTGCGCCACCAGGGAAGCCCCTATATCATTTTTGACCTCGTTCTTTTCTAGATACTCAATTCAAGAATTCATATCCTTCCCACTTCCTCCTAACTGCGGTCAACCCGATTTATTTCCAATAGGTTTGGTGTTAAGATTTCAAAGGTGTTTAAGACAAGTGTCCTTCCCTGTAGAGGTGCATCTTTAAAGGTACATTACACATAATCAGTGCAGGTAACAGGTAAATAGTAGAGGCAGCTACATGGCACGGTGTCTATTCAAGGAATGAAGTGATGCACTGTGTTTAATTCAAAGAATGTTTCAGAAAGAAGAAATTTCGAGCTTATCCCTTAAAGGACAAAAATTGTACAAGAAAAACCATGGGGACCATATACGATGTTTCGGGCAGAGTTAACAGCATGAGGCAAGGTGCAGAGGTGTGGAGCAGCACATGTAAATGCTGTGGTTGTACATGACTAGAGGGGGGAGTGTGAGGGACCAGTGAGAGCTGGATCTGGACGGAGAGGAAAACCACCTGTGTGTTATCTCCACCCATAGCTCCAGGCTTCTTGTTTTTTGGAGCCCCTTTCATGGCTTCTGGCTGCTTGGTGTACTTTTTCAATCTTGCTTGTCATGGCAAACTCCTACTCTTTCTTTAGTACTCAGGTCAAATACTGTTTACTCTAGGAGCTCCTGTGGATGAGTATTTTGTCTTCTGAGCTCACATAATCCACCACACATTTCTACCTTCCCACGCACCACACTGTCTGGCAGTTGTGTCTGTGTGTCTCTTTCCTGACATTAAACCATAAGGTCCTTGAAGTCAGGGGCCATCATTAATGGGTTATCCATCCTAATACTGGAAGCCCCCAGGACTTTGCAGAACGGATTGAAAGGCATTCAAATTGAACTGATGAGCGTTGGCCAAAAGAGAGGTATCCTGCCACAGCTGACCCTCGAACAACATGGGTTTGAACTGCATGGGTCCACTTAGATGTGGATGTTTTTCAGTATCAAATATTACAGCACTACGTGGTCCATGGTTGATCGAACCCACAGAGGTGGATGAGTGTATATGTAGGAACCACTTGTAAGGAGGGCCAGCTCTAAGTTACATGTGGATTTTCCACTGCATGTGGAGGGTTGGTGCCCCTAAGCCCACTCCACCCTTGCCCAGTATTGTTCAAGGGCCAACGGTATGTTCTAAGCAGTGTGGCTTTTTCTGAAAAGAATGAGGAACCACTGAGAGTCCTAAGTAGAGAAGTGGTCCAATCAGCTTTTTACGTTTGCGAAGGATGGCTCTGATGCCCAGGTGGAAGAGATTGTGAATCCGGAGACAGGGATCAAGGAAATGTAACACTTAATTTTCCAAGAGAACGGTGATGCCGTGTCAACTCTAGTCAGTTCTGCCTCTGTGATAGAACTCTGGATTTGCGTGTTTGTTTCTTGTTGAACCTTTCAGTATTCTTTGGAGAGCAGAAAGAGCATGTATCCATGGATACTGAAAATGAATTTTTAGGTTCAAACTTTCTCTTCCATATTAGATAAATATCTGCTTAAACTCCAGCTTCTTCAGCAAAACAAAGAGGGTGGCTACAGTGACGGAATGGGATAACACGAGGAGCGTAGCTATCGCTCTGTGGTCGCTTAATAAATACTAGTGACTTTTTCAAGACAGGTTTGTTAAGGTATAATTGATAAATAGAAGACTGCATATATTTAACTTGTAGAATGAATGGTGAGTTTTACATATGCATGTGCCCATGACACCATCTCTACAACAAGGTATAGATACATCCACTGCTCCCCAACGTCCCCCCGTGTCCCCTTCTATGTGTTCGTGGTAAGAGCACCAGATAGGAGATCTGTGCTCAGCAGACATTTAAGTGCAGGGTGCAGTACTGTTAACTACAGGTGCAGTGTCCTGCAGAAAATCGCTAGAGTGCGTACATCTTTCATAATGGAAACTTTTCCCAACAGAGCAACAGCTCTCCATTTCTCCACCCAGCAGCCCCTGGAAACCACCGTTCTACTCTGCTTCTATAAGCTGACTCTTAGAGACTTTGTATAAAGAGAATCATAAAGCATTTGTTCTTCTGTAACTGGCTTTTCACTTAGAGGAGGTTCGCCAGGTTCATTCATGTTGTTACAAAGGGCAGTATTTCCTTCTTATTTTAAGGATGGATAGTATTCCATTTCTTGCATACACCACATTTCTTTGCCCGTTCATTCATCAGTGGCTATTTGGGCTGCTTCCATTCCTTGGCTACTGTAAATAATGCTGTAATGAACACCGGAGTATACACGTCTCTCTGGGATCCTGATTTTGTTGACTTTGGACATATACCCAGAAGTAGCATTGCTGGGTCAAATGCTAGTTCTATTTTTTTTTTTTTTTTTTTTTTTTGGGTACGGGGGCCTCTTA
>NW_006796769.1:2726973-2728180 GCF_000442215.2 Lipotes vexillifer | reverse complement strand
GCGCAGGCTCAGCGGCCATGGCTCACGGGCCCAGCCGCTCCGCGGCATGTGGGATCTTCCCGGACCGGGGCACGAACCCGCGTCCCCTGCATCGGCAGGCGGACTCTCAACCACTGCGCCACCAGGGAAGCCTGCTAGTTCCAGTTTTAATTTTTTGAAGACTCTCCACTGATTTTCATAAAGACGACAGCATTTTACATTCCCAGCAGCAGTGCACGAGGGTTCCACTTTGTGTACATCCTCACCCACACTTATCTTTTTTAAAAAAAATAGCCATTCTAACAGTTGTGATGTGATATCTCTTTGTGGTTTTGATTTGCATTTTCCAGATTAGTGATGTTGAACATCTCTTCACGGACCTTTTGACCACTTGTATGTCTTCTATGAGAAATTCCTATTCAAGTCCTTTGCCCAGTTTTCAATTGGGTTATTTTTCTTAAATTTTTGCTGCTGAGTCGTAGGAGTTCCATATATTTTGGGTTTTCATCTCTTATCAGATATATGGTTTAAAAATATTTTCTTCCATTCTGTAAGTTGCTTTTTCACTGTGGATTGTTTCCTTTGCTGTGCAGAAGCTTTTTAGTGGCACGTAGTCCCAGCTGTGTCTAATTTTACTTTTGCTACTTGTGCTTTTGGTTCTTATCCAGGAAATTATCACTAAGCCCGATGGCATGAAGTTTTTTCCCTACGTTTTATTCTAGAAGCTTTACAGTTTTAGTTTAAAGTCTTTAATCCACTTTGATTTTCGTTTATGGTGTAAGATAAAGGGTCCAGTTTCATTCTTTTTTCACTTCATGTGGATATCCAGTTTTCCCAACACCATTTATCCTTTCCCCATTGAGGGTTTTTGGCACCCTTGTCAAAGATCAGTTGACTGCATTTGTGTGGGTTTATTTCTGGGCGCTCTGTTCTGTTCCTTTGGTCTAAATGTCTTTATGCCAGTACCAGACAGTTTTAAATAATACAGCAGTCACTTTGAGAGAAGGTAAGGTCCTCATAATTAAAAGTTTAGAGCCAAAGTGCTCGCCTCTACAACAAAAGGAGACTGTACATAAAATTAGCATCGAAAACATTGGGGTTGCTGCCAGCTGGATGATGTCTGACCGATGCTGGTCCCTTCCCGTCTCTTACACCCACACCTCCCTCCAACCTCTTGCCTTCTCTTCCCTCTGCCTTTCCCTAGGGCATTAATCCCGAGTCTTTTCCC
>NW_006796769.1:2723945-2726963 GCF_000442215.2 Lipotes vexillifer | reverse complement strand
CCCTACAACCAGGGTTACTCTCAACTGTGATATCAAAATAGGAGTGATAAAGCAGCCTTACTGTCAACTCTTTGTCCCTCTTGTAAAATTTGTAAACTGTCGAATCCTAATCAGAAGGGTGTGTGTGCAGTGCTCATACTGTCTTCACACTTATAGAAAGTGTAAGCAAGAGTGTTACATCATGTAAGGACCTTGCCTTTGGTAACAGTTACATGGGTGACTTAAAGGGTGAGAGAGACAGAGGTGGAGGGCTTGGGATCATGCAGGGCTTCTTTTAATGCCTGTGTCTCTCCTGACACGATCCCTCCATTGCGTTCGTCATCTCACCTGCTGTACTGAAGGTCACATCTATTGGAGGGCCATCCCTATTCTCATCAGATGAGGCGAGGTCCCCTACGGTACGGTCCCTGGCACCCCCTGATTCCCCTCTTAAAAAAGATGTACTTCTGTAATATCTCCACACCCTGCAGGTCTGTCCGCTTTCTGTCCGCTCCTTAAGGGTAAAGCTCAGGACTGTCTAATTTGCTGTTGTTCCTCTACTGCCTAAGAAAGTACTTGGCATATATAATGAGCTTAATTAATAGGGGATATATGAGTTAATAATAGGGCTGTTGTTTTTTCTGAAACTGTGCCTTCTAAGGGTAGACATTTGGAAGTTTCCATTAGGAAAGGGCTTTAGTTCTTTCATGCGGGGGATTTTTTTGAACTGTGGGAATGAATCTCAGCTCTACTGCATCTTGTGACTCTGAGTCGAGAGGGTGGGGTATCTTTGGTGCCCGGATCCCGGGGAGGCTGCGTCGACAGTGGGCCAAACAGTTTCCCAGAGGAGCAGGCCTGGGGAGGGTGGTGGCTGGGATAGTGTGAGATTCAGAGGAAGTAATCACCCCTGACTAGAACTCTGGTTTTTAAACTAGGCAACCATGCGTCCTAAGGTTCCACTGATTTGCCTCAGGGAATAAAATGGGGCCAGACTGCCAAGGCCTGGACCTGCATCCCTGCTTCGCACGGATTGTATCTAGAGATGTACTTGGGCTTCCCTGGACAATTCTGAAATAATTTTTTTTCTTTAAACACAAGTAACAGTACAGACCACACCAGAAAACTCCACTTATCTAGTACCAGCTTCTGGTCTTACAGTCAACAGGAAGGACTAATGACTAAGAAGTTAGCTGGGAGGTAAATGTTCAGTACGTATATTGAAACCTGGGCTTGGCACGGACAGATGAGTGTGTTTATTACATAGTCTGAACTCTTTCTACCCTTTTCCTGGAAGGTTTTTCCACCTAATCCTTTATTCTGAAACTCAGGATACCTTCCAAGAGTAGATAAGATGTTCACACTAGTCTTTCACATGGAAGTGCTTTCCTAAAATGCCAGAGGGTCTCACCTCCCGTATTTCGTGACTCTGGATACAGATGATTTGACCGCTTTGGTCCATGGCCCAGTGGGCTAAACGTGTCCCCGTCACTCAGAGCTCGCCCTAAGGCCACCCAACCTCGGGAGAACCTCCTCCATCATCCTGCTTCTCCCTTTCCTCTGGTAACTTTCCACTCTGTCCCTGCACAGCACTTTGAATGGTTTGAATTTCTTTGCATGTCAGTTTGTTGGTTTATCTTTTTCTTGGGTCATGGCCAGAAGGAGGAGGGTCATGCAGAGATTAGACAAGAGATGGGGAAAGTGAAATACGGCTTAATTTAGGGGAAATAAATTGACAATAACCAGGATCAAGTCTATTATCTCCCCTACGTAAAGAGCTGTGATTCTTCCTGATTCAGATATGAAAGAGGAAGATGGTTTAAATTGTGTGTTCTTAGAGTTTGAGCCTGGGTTTTTTATGTTAAAGAAACAAAAACCTAGAGATGGATTCAACTTCAAAGTGGGAGCATTCTTGATACACAAAGAGTAGTTCCGTAGGATCACAGCCTGCCCTTGACGCGGTTATATTAAGTACTTAACCAGGCATTGTATAGAAAGGGTCCTAGGATATACATTTGTTAATTGATTTCTTTAAACAATTATTATTTGGCAATATAACTATTCATAATTTTCTGCTTATTATATTAATATGCTCTTTTTTTCATTTTTGGAGAACCCCAAAGTGCAAACCTAAGCATCTGCTCTAGTTCACCACTATTTATAACTTGGGGAGAGGAAGATTCCTGACAAGTCCTCTGCAACTATGTCGGCTGGTTACGCCACTTCTTCTGGAATACAGACCTAGATGATGATTGCTGTTATTTAAATTTAGCTCCAAGGCAGGGTGGGAAACATAGAACATGAAAGTTTTTCAGGAAGGCAAGAATTCTCCTGAAGAGAGATGACCCAGTGAGACCTAATAATGCAGATAATATCTTCCTGAACTTTTTAAGTTTGACTCTATAATGCTTTTATCAAGCAAACCTACTGGAGGAATAAGTGGAATTTCTAGCCCAATGAATTATTTCTCCGTTTCCTCTTTCCATTTACTTTTGATGATAAATTAGTTTAATAAGTGCGGAGTAAAGCTGGATTTAATTTCACTGCCACGTGCTGGGATTCAAAGGGTAGAATTCCACCTCTTGAGACACAGTTCACTGACTTGCTGCTATAGATCAAAGGAACAATGGGCTTTTATGACCTTCCACAGTCTGTGTTTGAGAATCTTTCAGTTCAAAGAACCAGAGGCAGTGTTAGATGAATCCAAAATATGGAAGAGCCACCATCAGTGATAAGAGGCTGAAAGCCTATATCTAGGTTGTTATTTTGTTAAAACATGATTTCTAAATTGATTATTAGCTCTAGACCTTTTAGAATCATTAATTCTTATATAATTTCAAAGCACTGTTAGTTTTTCCAAAAACATAGATTTTTTTCTTTGATTTCTTTTCCTATAATGTTTAAACATGACTATACATATTTTAGATTTACCTTTCATATTTACACAGAATTCCAAGGGACTGGCAAGATATCTGTCAATGTCAATTGTACATACTATAAGCATAATTCATATTAATTTTTTTTTTTTTTTTTTTTTTTTTT